>NW_028327181.1:47984786-48318953 GCF_987537825.1 Furipterus horrens | reverse complement strand
GCTCTTTTATGTGTCTTGTTTGCATCTATGTTCATTAAACAATCCAGCTTTTTGTTGTGTTCCATTTTTGTCAGTTTTTTTTTAGTATGATTAAGCTAGCTCTCTAGAATATGAGAACTTTTTACATTTTTTCATGCTCTACAAGAGTATAAATAATTTATGGGTTATATATTTCTTGAAAGTAATATAAAAATTATGCATAAAATAATTAAGATCTGAACCCCAAATGGTGGAGGGTACTTGCTGACAATTTTTAAAAATTGTATGTTTGTCATATTTAGGTTTTTCTACCATTTCTTGAATTCCTAATTATTCCTTGAAATCATTCCTGAGAAATGAAATCAAGATAGAAAACTGAGAATAGTCACGCATGTTTTCATTCACTCAACATAAATACATTAACTTATAGAGAGAGAAAAAAAGGAAAAGGGGTAACAGTTAGATCAGAAATGTCGCAGAAGGCACAAAAGCAAAACAGAAGAATTGATTAGATAAATGGAGGCTAGTTCTGTCCAAAACACTGTAGGAAAAACTGTGGCAGACATGAGAGTGGTCCCACGCAGTCCCAATGCCATAGTCACAGGGAAGGGATCAAGAGCTGTGAGGGAATTCCTCGGGGTGACAGAACAGGAAGTGACACTCGGCCTCTCCCTCTGCCCTCCTGCCCACACTGTGTGCTGTGCGGCCCAGCAGGGAACAACCCTCGGAGGTTCCCGTTCACAGGTGCCAGCATATCCCACCTAAAAACAGCACCTAGCTGCCATCCGTGACCAAACTGCAAAGAAAAGCTTAGGCAGAAAACAGGTACAAGACTTGCCAAATATGAAATTACTGTTTTTGTAGGTTACAGAACAGCCAAACATCAATAATGACATTTGGTTTAACCTGAATTGAACCACCAGAAAAGATTGATATTTAATTTTATTAAGAAAAGAATCAATACCTCTCAATGAAATGGCTAACAGAGGTAATAACAACAATGAAAACACTCCAGTAAAATTAATATCATCAGTGAGGAACGTTGCATTTATAGATAAATCATCAACTAGATTTCTATCTTAAGATTTAAATTTCTTCATAGAGAATATCTTTCCCAATACCTAAAGAAATGAGTAAAACAGCAATCAGACAAGAAGAAGAAATAAAAAGCACCCAAATAGGAAGGAAAATATCTAAAACTATCATTATTTGCAGATGAAACAATACTGTATATGGAGAACCCTAAATATTCCACCAAGAAACTACTAGAACTAATCAATGAATTCAGTAAAGTAGCAAAATATTCATTTAATATTCAGAAATCATTTGTGTTTTTATACACTGATAATGAACTATCAGAAAGGGAAATGAAGCAAACAATCCCATTTATGGTTGGGTCAAACAAAATAAAATACCTAGGAATAAATTTAACCAAGGTGGCAAAAGACCAGTAATTAAAAAATTATAAGACACTGAAGAAATTGAAGATACATATAAGTGAAAGCATATACTGTGTTCATTAACTTGTCCATACTACTCAAAATTAAATATAAATTCAATGCAATTTCTTTCAAAATACTAATGATGTATTTCACAGAACTAGAACAAATAATCCAAAAATTTATATGGACCCACAAAGACCTCGAATAACCATAGCAATCTTGAGAAAGAAGAACAAAGTAGGAGGTATCATGCCACCTGGTATCAACCTATACTACAGGTTATAGTAATCAAAACAGCATGATACTGACTTAAAAACAGACATACAAATCAATGGAACAGAATAGAAACCCGAGAAATAAACCCCACTTATATGGTTAATTGATATTTGACAAAAGAGGCAAGAATATATAATGGAGTAAAGACAGTATAGTTAATAAGTGATGTTGGGAAAATTGGACAGATACATATAAAAAATAAAACTAGGCTATCTTCTTACATCATATACCAGAATAAACTCAAAATGAATTAAAGATTTAAATATAAGATTCAAACCCATAAAAATCCTAGAAGAAAACGTAGGCAGTAAAATCTTGAATACTTCTCTTAGCAAAATTTTTCTGTATGTCTCTTCAGGCAAAGGAAACCATTAACAAACTGAAAAAACAACCCACTGAATGGGAGAACATATTCGCCAATATTATATTTGATAATGAGTTAATATAAAAAATATATCACTAATAATACATTTAAAAATGGGTTAATAACAAAAATATCCAATTTAAAAAATGGGCAAAGGAGCTGAATAAACACTTCTCCGAAGTCATGATGGCCAATAGATATGAAAAGATGCTCAACGTTACTAATTACCAGAGAAATCCAGATTAAAACCACAATGAGATATTGCCTCACAGCTGTCAGAATGGCCATCAGCAGTAAATCAACAAATAACAAGTGTTGGTGAGGGTGTGGAGAAAGGGAACCCTCATGCACTGTTGGTGGGGATGCAGACTGGTGCAGCCCCTGTGGAAAACAGCATGGAGTTTCCTCAACAATTTTAAAAATGGAACTGCCTCATGATCCAGAAAATGCACTCTGGTTATATATCTTAAGAAACCCACAACACTAATTCAAAAGAATATGAATGCCACCCCTCCAAGTTCATTGCAGTGTTATTTACAGTAGCCAAGATATGGAAGCAACCCAAGTGCCCAACAACAGACAAGTGGATAAAGGAGAAATGGTACATATACTACTTGACCATAAAAAAGAACATCTTACCATTTGTGATGACATAAATGGACCTGGAGGGTATTAGGCTGAGTGAAATAAGTCAGTCAGAGAAAGTCAAATATCATATGATTTCACTTATATATGGGATATAAAGAACAATATAAACAAGCAAACAACACAGAAATGGACTCATAGATACAGAAAACAGACTGATGGTTTCCAGAGAGGTGAGGTGTTGGAGAAAGGGAAAGAAAAGTGAAGGAATAGTCATGGAGGTGTACAGTCGTCGGCAGCCGTCCGTCTCGAGAGACGATGGTGTAGCTTCCTAAGAGTCTATCTGCACCGCCGAGAATGGCTGTGCAGTCCGACTCGGGAGTGACACGGTATCTGTCTCCTCCCGTGTTGAATCAACATCTTGCGATGACGCTGGAGTGTCCTCTCCAGTGAAGCTGAAGCTACAGAGCCTGGGCAGGGTGATATGGAGGGTCTGCTGTTGCCCATGCAGCAGACCCCCCCTCTCTTCGCAGCTGAAGGGTCCAAGGGAAAGACGGAGTCGATACAGCTTGGCTTCAGGTGCGCCGCAGGAGTTGCCGGTGTTGACTACAACGTCAAACCGCCTTAGGGACTCCGGCTCCGGATTTTCTGTCGGGGTTTACTCCCTTAGCCTTTCCCCTGAAGAGGTATGCCGCAAGGCAGCGGAGGTTTTTTGGAGTCAGAGTTTTCCTTCTCTGATAGTCATGGAGGTGTACAGTACAGCACAGGGAATTCAGTCAAAAATGTTGCAATAACTGTATGCTGTCAGGTGGGTACTGGAAATTTCAGGGGACCACTTTGTCAAGTATATGATTTTCTAACCACTATGCTGTACACGTGAAACCAATACAGAATAATATTGACTGTAAAAAATGAGTAAAAGTGAAGGAACACTTTACATCTCTCCCATTCCAAAATTCATCATTAAAAAAAGAAAAAAAGAAAGAAAAGGATGGGAAGCCTAATTCAGTTAGGGCAGAACCAGGATAAGGTGTGATTCTGCTCCCATTCTGCCTTCGATCCCCAGATACCATTCTTCTGAATGGACATAACCCTGAGAATTTTTATGAACATTTCCAAGTCTGTAGAAATGAAAACTGAGACAGCAGCTTTATTGTTTGACTCTTCTGATAGACAGTTAGTAGAAGTTGCTGCTGGGGAGCAGTGAAAACATAAAATAAATTACTGGATGGCCTCATCCAACTGGCAGAGTAAAAACATTGATAATAGAAAATATTTTCAGGAATGAGCAGAAAACCTAAAAGAGTTATATGGAAAGTATATTGGTGTTGAACTTTAGGAAGGCAAGTTGCCATCCTCTGTCAAAGTAGAAATGATAAATTCTTTCAGGGATTTATGCTAAAGAAATACTTGAACTCATGCCTAAAGATGAATATACAAAGATGCTCAATTTTTTTGCTATTTGTCTTAGCAAAATTGCTAGCATCCAAATGTCCATTGACAGAGAAGCTGTTAAATAATTTAAAAGGCTACCTTCCTGCAAACACTCTGAGGCTGTAAAATTGCGTGAGATAGATCCATATGTCAACATTATCATCAACTCATTTGCTTAAGTGGAAAGGTCAGTTCGAGAGCACTGTGGGCAATGTTATACCTAATGTAAATTTTCCCACGTGACACAAAAGTCATAAATACACAAATATGTAAATGAATCAATGGGGAAAAGAATCAACACTGAACTCTTGATACCGGTCATTTTTAAGAGAAGAGTTCAAGAGAAGGAATATGGGAAAGGGGACATTTTTTTTTGTTTTTGCTATATTTGTTTGATTTCTTTTAATAACAATATATTCATGTTTTATTTGTAAAATGTTTGCTTGATAAACATTAAAAATATGGTAAAATAATTCTACTTATTAAGGTATTCACATTATATATGACATTCAATTACGATTTTTAAAATATATGTTTATACTATGATTCAAATTCTTATTTAGTACATTGTGTTTTATGCTCCCTTTTTTTAAATTAAGTTTACCAAGGTATATTAATGTATTTATGTTTTTCAAAGAAGCAAGTACAGCTCACATTTTCTATTTTCTGATTCATTGATATTTCCTTTCTTCTTTCCTTAGATGAATTTTTCTGTGCTGTTCTGGAATCTTGAACAAGACATGTTATTTTTATTTTCTTATTTATTGATAGAATTTCTTAGGGTTATAGTGTTTCTTTTCTTTTTATCTAAATAGAATTTTGTCCACATCCCCAAACTTTTCAATGTGCTATTTGTATCTAACTAGTGATTACTTGTTATGTGTTGGGCATTTTGTTGTGAGCCTTATATATAAGGCTGGAACTCTTTTGTCTCATTTTACATGTCAGGGAACCAAAATATCTCTTTGGGGAGCTAGCACTCCCTCATTCTTAGTCCATGTGGTTCGGGAAGCCTGGATCTAGACTGAATGAGAGGAGTGGGCATGTGAGCCAGGTGTTGGCCACAGCAATGGACTCAGAACCACACAAATGACCCAACCATAGTCAGTTAGAGCCCTTCATAAGACTTCTGCTAAAACTTTCAGAAAGGAAAACCTCTTTTCTATGGAATCTTTAGCTATATAACAAAATGAAAATGTATATCTTTGCCCAGTTATGAGTAGAGTCTGCCTGAGACTGAAAAATACACAAGGGTTCTTGTGCTGATTTATGGGAGAAATAAGACAAATACCCAATAATATCTGAGCATCTACAACCAAATATACCTGAAGACAGAATCACCCTGTTGAATTTCTGGTTTAAATGAGCCAATAAATTTTTAGTTCAGCTACTTGAGATGATTTTTTATCGCTTAAAATCAAAAGCCCTTAGAGAGTTGAATTTCTCCAGATGCCATAACTATTAGTCAGTAGAACCAAAATATGACCCCAGGTATATCAGAGCCTATGCTCATAACCATAAACTCTGTTGCTTTTATTTATTTATTCATTCATTCATTCACTAACAACATGCCATTGAAGAGGTATGGGATAGATCACTTAGAGAATTTTAAGACAGAAGAAGAAATATGGAGATTTCTCTGGTTGTGACAGGAAAACTATTGAGGAATATTGAGCAAGAGAAACATAATATGATCTATATATTTAAAAGATCACTCTAGTAATGTATGGAGAATAACACTTGGCCGGGGGATGGGGGACAAGCAGGAATTCCAGTGAGGAGACTACTACAGTTTTCCAAGAAAGAAATTATGACCTCCTGAAGTAGGGTGCTATTGGTGAAGGTAATAATAAGAGGGGATATTTAAAATGTATTTTGGAGGTAAAGCCAATGGGATCAGTTGACAGATTAAATATGGGTTATAAGAAAAGGAGGAATTTAGGATGGTTTCTAGGTCTTTAGTCTAAGCAACTGAGATAATGATTGTGTTACTTACATAAGTGGGGACTATTTAGGAAAACTAATTTCAATAATAGTTCTGGAGCAGGAAGCAAGAGTATAGTTTTGGCCTTGCTAAGTTTGAGATGTTTATTAGACATTGACATGGAAATGTCAAATAAACAAATGTAAATCTGGAGCTCAGTGGATAAACTGGGACTGAGGATAGAATGCAGGAGCCACCAGCCTATTGAATTCATTTAAAACCATGGGAATAAATGTAACCATGGCCTGAGGAAAGAGCATAAATACAGAGACGAAGAAGCCCAAGCTCTGATATTTGAGGTATTCTATATATAAAGACTGGGTAAAGAAAGAGAAGTCAAAAAGGAAATGTGAGGAAAAGCAACCAGTGGGGTTGAAGAAAAATGGGTTCAGCATGATAAAGGGGAGAACTTATTTCAAGAAGAATCAGCTGTGTCAACTGGCTCAAATGATGCTGTTGATCAAGTGGAATTAGGAATAAGAATTGGCCAGACATGACTTTTTTCTTGAACTGAACGAGAATTGTTTCATTGGACAAGTAGGGTCTAGGAAGGGTTTCGTTTTTGTCAGATGGGAAATATTATACGTATATAGATGTTTGTTTTCCTGATGGAGCTGATCTAATAGAGAGGAAGATACTTATATGTAACCTTTGAGAAAGGGTTAGCAAGCAAAGGGAAATAGAGGAACGGTTAATGAACTGGAGAAAGTGGGGGAAATTATTTGAAAGGTAAGATATGTTATTTTATGTTCATGAGAGTGAGTCAGTCTGTAGAGAAGAGAGATAATTACAGGAACTAAGTCCCTGGGTAGGTAAGAAATTAGGAGATTGAATACCCAAGCAGAGGAAATGGCCTTGGGAAGAAGCAGATATTAGGGCAGAATGTATGGGCACAGGTACAGATGAATCAAACATTTGGTGGTGAGAAGAGCATAGCATTCTTCCAAGTATCTCTCACTCTGACATCACCACTTTCTATAGTTTAAACTCACCTAAGTCATCCCATGTCAATTTCTTTTACATCCAATGCATTGTTCTCTTACCAATTTTTCACTGCTTGCTTGTATTTCCTCAACAGAGTGAGGGTGTTGTTGGAGGAGGTTTGAGGTAGGGAAAGGTGTGAAATTCTCTGAGAGCAGGAGAATGGACTAGGAAATAGAGCACAGACAGCCCACTTGGCGTTTGTGGTCATGAACTTAAAGTACAACAAATAAGTGTAGTTACCTTTTCTTGAACCATGTGTAGTTGGTTGCTTGTAGGCTGAGATGGATAAAGATTTGGGACCAACCATCTTAGAATTTATTAAAAGTGAATGCAGTAATAACAATAATAGAAAAACAGTGGGGAGTTAAGAGAAGGATTATATGAAAACTATGGAATCTAAGCACAGTGGGAGAAAACAGAGGCATGAGAGGGTATCGAACAATGAAAAATGGTAAAAACCGACTTAAAGAACATGGTAATACATATCAACAAACAATCTGATATTGTAGAAATCTGGGGCATAATAAGGCTAAAAGGGACAAACTATCACTGAATAATACTTTTTCAGGGAACAAATTTAAAATTGGAATGCCTTCCATGTCTTTCCTATGTGCATTTTCTCTTTCTCTGGTACTAGTTTCCTCCTGGTGAGTATGCCAATGTCAGGAGACTTTTAAGAAAGGCTTCCAGACCTGGCCAGGTAGCTCGTTGGTTAGAACAAGGGTCCCCAACCCCCTGGGCCATAGACTGGTACTTGTCCATGGCCTGTTAGGAACTGGGCAGCAAGCAAAGCTCGCAGGAGGTGAGTGGCGGGTGAGCAAGCAAAGCCTGCCTCAGCTCCAGCCCCCTCCAGCCCCCCACCCCCTGCTCATGGAAAAATTGTCTTCCACAAAACAGGTCTCTGGTGCCAAAAAGGTTGGGGACCACTGGATTAGAGCATAGTCCTGATATACCAAGGTTATGAGTTCGAGCCACAGTCAGGGCACATACAAGAATCAACTAATGAGTACATAAGTAAGTGGAACAACAAACCTCTTTCTGCTTCTCCCTTTCTCTCTTTTTCTCTCTCTCTTTCTCTCTCTCTCTCAAAATAAAAAGGACTTCCACTTAAAGTTTTTGATATGGATAGTCATTGGTTCCATAATCTCTTGAGAGCAATGCTAGATATTTCTATTTTATCCAAAATCTACCTATCACCATAATTAACTATCTCTACATGAATCCCTTTGTCATCAATACACAGTTATTAAATGTAAGGCATTATTATTAAAGAACAGAGGTATAAGAAGGCCAAGACCTATTTTATGTTAGCTAGGCAGCATAATACATAAATTTTGAATTGTTGAACTTCAGACAAAAGGGCATGTAAATGTTTTGCTAGCATTTAAGATACTTAAGACAATGATCCTTGTGGAAATGCTGAATAAATTTTAATACAAAAAAGGTTGAAATATGTGAAAAGTTGAGGTACACATTTGGTCTTGTGTATCCAGATCAATAATAATAATAACAACAACAACATATTTATTTAACAAGCATCTATTATGTGGCTGACATGTGCAAGGTACTGAAGATAGAATAAAGGACAAGAGGGGCAATTCTGGCTGTCACCAAAGACATGGTATGAAGAATGATATAAAACAATACAAGAAATAAATAAGTTCAAATATTGAATGAGTACTATGAATAAAAATATAGGCATGTATTATGCAGGGATCAAGGGGAAGATATAACAGTCAGGGGAGGTCTCTTTTCCTATTGAGCACCTACTATATGTCACGCATTCAGCTAATGACACTACACATATATTTTCTAATTATTTTCACCATGTCTCCTCCTGATATATCCTCAATCTGCAGATGAAAACACTAAGGGTTATATATTTAAAGTAACTTGTCCAAAGTTACCTGCCTACAGAATAGTAAGCCTGGTTCTAAAGTTGTATGACTCAAAATTTTAAGTCTGCATGATTTCTGCCTTTTTTGCTTTTAATTATCATTCATTATTACACATTAATTTTAATGCAGTAGGTAGTAACTGTATGCTAGATGCTTTATTTTTGTCAATGTTAAGCCTTTCAGCTCTTTTATAGGATCTTAGAAATGCTGAACCAGGTTCTGAAAGTTGAACGGTCTGCACAGGGATGCATTCCGAGTCTGTCTACACATTTCCCACTGTACTGCACCTGCCGTGGTCTGAGAGGGAAAGGAGTGCTCCAGGAGACTTTTAGCAAATGTCCTCTATCAGTTTGGCTAGTGCCCGGGACCTCCCTGAAGAGCAAGCATTTGCCACCCACTCACCACTCCTGCTGTAGAACTAACCTTGCCGGGTATACCTCTAGCATACTTGGATCAAGTAACACTTATAACTGAAATGCATTGTCATTTCTCATACAAATTTGAGCTCCCAAGTTATAAGTCCATTAAATTTACATCACTGAATTGACATAATGAGGGAAAATAGATATAAATTATACCTTTGCTTGAATCATGTACATTTGAATCCTGGTTAAATCATATCTAAAAATCATTAAGCGTAGACACCTTAAATTCAGTAAACTTATTTTTTTGGAAAACCTTATAACTTATACACAAATGAATTTCTGATCATAGACCCATTATAAAAATAAACTTTGATATATCAGATAATCTAACATCCCTATGTCGGTCTTTGTTATTTTTAAACATTTATTTCAGAGGGTTCTGTATATGGAGTTCCATCCCAAATTTTTTTCAGTTTAAATTAAACATATGAAGCTTCTCAATACTTGTTGTCAAGAATAATTACAGAATTTACTAACATTTGTCAAATCCTATTTTGAATTTTAAAATTATATATCACCTCTTTCCAACATATGCAAATTTAATTATCTAACTTGTTGACATAAGAAATGTCCAAACCTGTAGAGAATTTTTATAAGAGTTTATCTGAGCCAAACTGATGGCAAATGCAGGGAAGCAAGATCTCAAATCCTCCATAAAATAATACTTATGCAGCTTCTTTTATGCATTTGAGATTAAAGAAGAAATGTAAGGATGATTACAGAGAGGTGGGAAAAAGCAAGGCAGGGACTGAATTACAAAATACTTCAGATTATGCGCTCCCTTGAGGATGGTTATTGCTTATTTCAAAGGGGTGTTAACCTAGATGCAGAGATACAATAGACAGGGCTTGCTTCAGGCAAAGGTAAGCCTTTTACTGAAGAAGTTAATGCCTGGGGCATGGTTACCCACCATGACCTGTCCAGTTAGGAATATCTTTTTAAGATTTTATTTTTATTTATTTTTAGAGAGAGGGTAAGGGAGGGAGAAAGAGATGGAGAGAAACATCGATGTGAGAGACATACATTGATCTGTTGCCCAGACATACATTGATCTGTTATGATCAGATCACCCTGTGAGGTTACTTTCCATATAACCTCTTGTTTTCATTCACAAATGACATAAATTTTTTTCTTTTTAATACTCACTTTTAAATATTCACTTTCAGTCATTTTTTTAAAAGTTCCTATTTATTTTTCACTTGTTCTTCAATAGATGTTTTTCATAAATATACATACAAAATGTTTTCTGGATTCCTGAATTTAAAAAAATCTTTATATTTCCTTTCTGCAGAAAAATGTTTTATTAGGTATATCACATTTAAAATACTTTAAACACTTAAAAGAGATTTTCTTTAATAATTTATAAAAATCCATCTATTGTTTATTAGTATTTAAAGTTGTAGTGTGGTTTAAGGCTGATTTTTCATCATGTTTAAATAGCCTTTCTTTTCTTCCTGATTTACCCAGGTATTTTCTTTTTATTAATCTTGTCTGGTCTGTTACTTCTTTTAATCTGAAGGTTTGCTTTGTTTTGTTTAGCTTTGTTCAGCTCAAGCAAGTTCTTATGTATTTTAAATTAATTATTGATTTGGTCAGATTGTTCTGGAGAAGACCTCAAGAAAACTAAAGATTTACAGAATCAGTCTTTTAATTCTTTGATCTCTATTTCTCTTATCTCATATTTTAAATTATTTTTCTTTTCCTGCCACCCTGGAATAACTACTTTACTCTCCATTTTTTAACTCTATATTTTTGAGGCTAAATTTTGTTTTTACTGCTTCTAATGAATTTTAGATTTTTAAAATCACTTTTTAAAGATTCTGTCATCAAATCCCTCTTTTGTTTCTGTTTTTTTTTTTTTTTTTTTTTTCCTACAAAGCCTCCCTTTTAAACTCAGTTTATTATCCTGTCTTCTCTCTTTTTAGTTTTAGGGATCCAGTATTTTTTTTTTCTTCTATTTTTTAAGAGCCAAGCAAACATACCCTAAAATATACCAGAGAATACCACTGTTAAAATTTCATATTTGATCATGTATGATATGCTTAAATTTATTTCTGTTTACTCATCTATGTATGATGAGACTTCTGTCTAGAAATTATATTTAATTTCCACCGATAGGAGGGAGAACTGAGTACCAGGTATCAGGAGACAGCTACGACTTCCAGGTAATGGCAGTAAAATGAAAATAGGCATCCCAAGGTTTCAAAGGTCCAAGGTGAAACACCTGAAGGTGGACAGACAGCATCGGGAGAGAAGGGATAGAGGACAGGTAGCTCTAGTTATATTTTAGATCTCGCAGGCCCAGAGGCTGCTCACAAAGATACTCTTGGGCAGCATGCCCGAGAGTTCTCTGTTGATCTGACTCACCTGGGACATTTGTGAGGCCGCTACCAGCCCTGCCCACCCATATCTATTGAATAAGAATCTCCAAAAGAGGGCCCAGAAGTTCTTTAACAAGCACTACAGGCTGGCTATTCTTATCACTAGGGAAATTTGGGCAACACTGATTGAAGAGACTTCTAGAAGGATACAAGGGTGGGAGGTGGAGACCTGGACACTTAGCATGCGGAGTCTAGTGACACAGCAGAAGTTGAAATGAGTGATGCTAGTGGTGGCATGCAGAGGACATTTGGGTGAGAGTTGTAAACAATTTCAAATTGGCATGCCTTGCAGATGTCAGCCTGTATCTATGGCATGCATTAAAAAGGCCACAAATCCTGGGCGAGAGGGAGAGTCTGCCATCAGCAAAGGTATCATAAGTCTTTCTCCCTAAGAATTTTTTTTGATGACAGTGTAGAAAACAAATCTAGATACTTCACTGAATCAATGTTGTCATTAACAGATTTACAATTTAATCAATAATATTGGCACTTCAGTCAAATGAACCACACAGGAATAAACAGTATTAAATGCCAGACAGCTTTAGAAGTTATTTATCTGTTTCTTTCCCCATAAATTGATACATATTTTCCTATCAATAGAAAAAGGAAAATATACATAGAAATATAAATGAATTCCTTTTAACAACTACCAGCTTCCACTTAAACTTATTTTAGTTCTCAAGTGATATTCTAAATATAAAATAATTAGAGGATGCCATAAGTTTGTCAAGCAAATAAATCTTCAGGGGCTAAAATACAATTTTCAAGCCCCGAAAGGCAAAGCTTTTGCAGAAGGCAGGGAGAAAAAGACTCATGGAAGCTCACTGTGCAGAGAACCGGCTCTGCCTCTCTGTCTTTGCACCCTCAAATATCTCAGTATCATCTGTTTTGCAAGTTGGAGGTATTTCACTATTTTAATATCAATTTAAAGTTCCTGTCTCCTTTGGTTTGACTGGAGTTCACATAAATGCAATGCTTTACCCCCCAAGAAAGAAAGTTATTCAAGTAAACTTTTCTTTCTTTCTTTCTGGAATTCACCCCGTCCCCTCCTTTCCCCTCTCCCCCTTCACCTTCACCCCCTCTCAGCCCAGCTCTGCCCTTCCCTTTAAAAAAAGTTGCATTAGTTCTTTACAAGTGAGCAAGAACAGAACCAAATGTTTCACATCTGCTCTCCGAGTTCACGGATTAGCATGAGAATGAGTAGCCAGTGTTTCAATGATGCACAGTCCAGTGGGTGAGAATGGGGGCTCTGGCCGGCCGCTGTCAGAGCGCTCCCTGGCTCCTGCCAGATGTCCTAGGCCCAGGACACAAAAGCAGCGAGCCCCACACTTTAACAAATCACCTTTCTCTGGGGCTAATCATTCAAGAAAAGGTTGTTTTGTTGTGGGTTTGGAGAGGGTCAGGTTGGTATTTCTCGAGTGATCTGTGGCCTTGCTGCACCCCTCCAGCCTTCATCCTTCCAGGCTTTCTAAAGAGACCTCTGCTTTCTCCACCCCACCCCAGCCCCTGCCCCGGGCAGGACTCTCTGAGGGCAAAAGCTGCATCCCAGAGTCTCCCAGAGGCCCAAGGGCGGCAGGGGGTTCATTCATCAGGAGTGGCCATGGTGCTGGTCCCGCTCTCGCTCTCTTTCTGAACAATAAAGACTTCAGTGAGAATAAACGGCTCAGTGGACATGTACAAGGTCAGGCTTAGTGGCAAGATGGTTCCGGTGTAATCACAGTCCCAGGAATCTGCACTTTTGCGGGAGAGGTCTGTGAACTGCAGGGCAGTGGTTTTCAAAGTGTGATCCCCGGGCAGGCAGCATCAGCATCCTCCATCTGAAACGCAGCTCTGCGCTCCACCCAGAATCCAAAACGCTAGGCAAGGTCAGTGAGCTGTTTTCACCCTTGCAGGGGATTCTGATCTATGGAAGGTCTCCTTGCTCCAAAGAAAAGGCACTCTAGGCAAATGCTTTCACTTATGTACACTAATTTTACATTCATGCCCTTTTTTTATTCTCATTTCAGTAAGAGAGGGTGAGCAGCCATGGGATTTGTCGGAGGACATGAAGTTTCCTGGGAGGCAAGACTTCCAGTTCTAAAACTCAGAAAGTCCCAGGGCAAACTAGGACAAACTGGTCACCCTATCTGAGGAGCAGGGCCCATGTGGAAATACATTCCTGGACTCACCTGCATCCTTTTCCGCCTGCAAGCTGTTGCCCTTGCAGCTCTGTCACCCATTGGATTGGGGGTAGACAGAGCAAAGAGTGTAAAGAGAACCATCAGCCAAAAGAGAAGTTCTAATAAATACAAGAGAGGGCTCAAAAACAAAAACAAATAAACAAAAAAGATAAGAGAAAAACAACAGCTATGAAGATGCTCATGGATTTTGTATGAAAAAAAGTCTCCTTGACAAGTAAGTGTTTCTGCCTTTAAAGAAAAAGCGCAGAAGCGTCTTTTTGGATTCAGGGTGAAAAGGTACATTCTTTGTCACTTTTATATAATCTCAGCCAAAAATCATTAGGCTGTTTAATTATTTATGCTGCATATTTCAGTTAGGACATGGACCTATGTCCAGATTTACCTCCTCTGCTGCTCTGTTGGAAGATACAGATACATTGTATGTGTGTGTGTGTGTATATGTGGATTCTGAAGTCCAAGGAGAGAATTGAGCCAGGAATACAGTTTGGGGCAGTTCTCTGAGTTTGGGATAGTATATGGAAAAGGAAGAACTGCCTTGGAAAAACCGGGATCTGTTAGCTAACAGGATGTAGGCCATGGGTGGAGGGGATGGTTAGTATCACTCTGGATTAGATGGATGCTTATGAAAGGTATGCAAAGGTCTCAGCATAGCCCAGCTACTTAATGAGAAGTCTTACATCACAGGAAGAGAGGTAAGCTGGTGGCTGAGAGGGGTTAGAGAGTTCATACTTTGTCCCTAAGATAAGAAGAAGAGGTCTGGTAGTGACTGGGAGGACTGTGTTTATTTGCACAGATGGTGATGCATTCTTAAAGTCCTGATGGAATTTGGGAATGTGTTGTTTAAAAATTATTGAAAAGCAATAGGGAGAACTTACAGTGCAGTAAAAGGAGCATAGTTTTGGAGCTAGACAAAGTCCAGTTCAAATCTTACCCTTTTATTTATTATATGACATTGGGCAAGGTACGTAAGCCTCCTTTTACTAGAAACCAGGTCTAATAACATCTATTTCAAAAAGACTCCTTGAGGATTAAATAAGGCAATATAGCATGCATTGCAGAGTACCTGGTACACAGAGGGTAATTGCTGAGAAACAATGTGATTTACTCAGAAAGGTTTAGACTTTTCCTTCAGTGAAGACTCAGGTTCCACTTCTAACTCTGACCCTTTTGAGTATATGACTAGTTATTTAATTTCCATCTTGATTCAATTTAGCTGTATATTAAATGAGATTACATATAGGAAGTGTTCAACCTTCTACTAGCTGTCTCCACCCTCCTCCCCAGAATGAGTTAACCACACCCTTCTTTGAATCTCCACCCCTGTCATGCATGATCCCTGTGTACTTACCAGTCTCCTCAATTCCAAGCCCGTTTGTGCATCTCTGTACCTCTAGCACGACGTCTGGCAATGAACTTGGAGATGAATTTAGCCTTAGAGAATGGGCACCAGATAATTAATTACAAGCATCGACTGAACTTGAGCCCTGGATGGGGAAAAGCATGTTGATGAATGCCTAGAGGTTCGCTGATTTCTCTGACCACAGAACCCAGGGGTGAGGGAGCAGGGCTTGAACTCAACACTCTGACTCCTGGTGAGGCTCTTCTGACAGATGAGTGCTCTTTTACAGGGGAAAGCTCTTCCTACCGGTGCACCACACTCCCTCCTGCTGTGACCGCCAGGGTGGGGGGCGGGGTGGGGCCCAAGTCTGAACGTTTAGGAGCCAAGGCTGGACTTCACCAGACCGCTGGTTTGTTTGTTTGTTTCTATTCTTGCCTTTCTCCAGGCGGCAAACAGCAATGAAAGGAGTCTTGGGTTGGAGGCAGCCTCTGGGTCAGACTCCAGGCTCTACCGCTTCAGTTGCATAAAACTGGGTAAGAGCAGACCCCACTGCCGCCTGCCTTTCGGCCAGCCTCACTGAGCACAGCACCCGAGGTGTCCCGCCCACAGCCGGGAGGCAGACATAAGCAGGCACGAGGCAGTTCACTAGGAAGTGGGATCACACTAAGATGTGACTTGGAAAGGCAAAGTGAGCTGCTTGGTGTCACTGAGCTGGCATGTGGCACAGTTAGGACTCTCAGCAAAGCCCCTCTGAGTCCGTGCCGCCCTACCACACCGCCTTCCCCCAAAATCTCCACCTCAGCCTTAGTTCCCTCCTTTGCAAAATCCGAGTTCTGTGCTAGAAGCTCTTCAAGGTGTAGTGAAGAGCAGACTGTCTCTGGTCCTGGGGCTGTACCTTTCCTCCGTGGTTAAGTGCAGGCACGCCGGGCCAGCCTGGCACTGCTAGACTCCTGGCGCTTAGTTAGCTCTGTGACTTTGGGGAAGGCACTCAAGGTCTGGATGCCTCAATTTTCTCATTAGTGAGTGGAGATACTGACAAAAATAGTAACAACTTTCTAGAGTTGTGAGACTTGCATAAGCCAAATGGAATTTAGGCCTTTCAAGTGTTCGCGGCCATGCCTGCCTTGCGGTGGAGAGCCATCTCATATGGAAAACACGGATCTCCAGATTTAGTTCCAGCTCCCAGGGCTCTGACACAAGTATTTGCTTGCCCCACTTTGAGCTTGACTCACTAATTCTGGTGTGAGTTGAAACACCACAAATAGTGCCCATAATTAACACTTACTGAGCTTTTACTATGTGCCAAGTACTATTTAAATTCACTGCATCGTAATTCCCACAACAGCCCTCGCCTGAGGATGAGAAACAGGCACAGAGATGCCGAGGTGCCTGTGGTGCTGAGTGACGGGAGACCATGAAGGCAAAGCAAACAGGGGGTGCCGAGCCCCGCGCGTTGGGAGTGACGGAGGGTGAGGCAGCTGGTCCAGCTCTGCTGCTCCCAAGGGGCTGCTCCCGGAACGGGGCGGGCTTACAGCGGATCTCCCAGCGGCGGTTGCTAATAACCATTCCCCTCTGTGTTCGTAAATCATACGTGGGAGATGATGCTTTTGCCATCCCAGCCCGCGCTATCTGCAGACCAGCCGCTGGCCGTGCCTCCTGCTCAGGATGATTAGGGCAGCATGAAGCATCATTCGCTGGCTGACTCCCCTCCATCGCGGGGGGTTTCCGTTGCGGCGTCGCAAGCAGATGGCAGCAAGAGGCCCGCGCAGGCCAGCTCGGTGGGGCAAGGACCCCGCACCCGCTTACCAGAGGCTCGCTTCACGCCGTAAATCAGGGCATAAAGCAGCCTGAGCCCCAGGGAGCGGAACAAGGGGCAGCCCCATCACGGATCTAATTGCCCGCCAGCGCCGGGCAGGAGGAAGTGGGACAAAAGGCAGGCAGGCCCCTTGCAGAACGGAGGAGCCGCAGGCCGGCAGCCTTCCTTGGCTCTTGGACTCTAAATCTTGAGCCGGGATTCAAGTGCTATTAGCATGGGTGAATTGGGACTTGAAGCACAATTAATTGCCTCCAAATTGTATCTTTCCTCTCAGCCATCCATTAGTTTGTTCTGGCAGAAGCATAATGACATTTTATGAAATACAGCCGCAAAATTGAGCCTTGCTCATTGCCTCCCTGGAATGAGCTCAAAAAAGTAAAAACTCTCAAATAATAAATTTACCTGCAGGGTGAGAATGAATCTAAAACCATTAGGTCACTATTGTCTTCTCTTAAGATATATATTTTTAAAAAGTATATGTGTGCATATTTTAATGCATATATATTTTAAATAATGACATTTCAGAACCATTCAAATAAAACGCTGTAAAGGAATGTATTTTGTTTCAATTGGAGTAAAATGATCCGACCTTTCCTTTTGTTGCTGTTGTTTTACCCAAGGTGCATCACCTTCCTGGTGAAGGTCACTGCCCAGAGGGACTTGTGAACAACCGAGGTCAAGATGGTCCTGTTACAAGGTTCCCCTTTAAGAGTCTTTCCCATCACTTTGGGAAATTGGTGGCAAAGGTCAAGGCTAAAAACCTGGATTTCAATAGATGCTGAGAGTTACACTCATGAAGCCACTGTCTCCAAAGAGAAATGGTTATGTCAACATAATTTTAAACCCTTCAGAGGCATTTAGTGTTTAGAATGAGTGGCAGGAAGTTGTCAATAGGCATTTAACACTTGTATGCCAACTTGTATGCCTAGAAGCTGAACTGCTCTAGAGTGTGTGTGATTTAAAAGCCTTTTTTAAAAAAAAATTCCAGGGTGTGTTGTGTTTGTAAGCTGAAAATAGTATTACCCAATTAAGGTCTTTTTTTCTTAAATAAGAGTCCCCAGTTGCCGGAAGTTGTGGATGAGAGAAGGTAAGCCTCTACTATTTAAGCATGCTGTTGCCACGTGAAAATGCAAACCCAGGATTATCTACCATATGTTGATTCTTCAAGAGAAGCTAAGTGTTCTGTTTTTTGGTTATTGCTGTTTTTTTAATGTGAAACTTAAAAAGAAGCTTAATTTTAAAACACATACAACAGGTCTTCACTTAAAGTCTTGACAGCTTCTTGGAAACTGCAACTCTGAGAGAAATAATGTGTCACAAAATCAATTTGCCATCAGCTAATTGATAGAAATACAAGGTAGGTTCCTATGGCATATTTCCAGTCACAGAAACATCACCAAATTTCTAAATAAAGATCCAAAAAACACTTATAATATTAAACATTGAAATAAATGTGAGTGATTCATACATTTAAGTAAGATTAATAAAAACAAGTAAGATTATTTTTCGACCCGCTTATTCCAGTTCGGGGTGGTGGGTGCCAGAGCCAGCCTCAGCATCTTGGGGCACAAGGTGGGCACCACCCTGGGCAGGACATCCTGCCACCTGGGGCCACTCCTGCCCACCCACACTCACTCAGACTCGGAAAGGGAGACACCAGTTCACCGCACATGCAACAGCTTTGGAATGTAGAAAGAACCTGGAGTCCCTGGAGAAAAATACGCAGACATGGGGAAAGTGTGCAAACCCCACAAAAACAGTGACCCCAGCTGGGAATCGAATTGTTTCTTATCAATGTTATAATAAAATGATGTTGAACAAAACAATGTTATTAGAGGACCTGCTATATACATATGACCCCATCCATGGGCCTTATTCAGCCCACAGTCTTCTAATTTGAAACCTCTGGTCTAAATAAATGCTATTGCCTGGAAAAAGATAAAGCCCGTGCTTCCATAATCCCTAGTATTGATAGAATTTCAGTTACCTGTGCCTGAAGTAAGTGGAAGCAGAGGAAACAAGTGTGAGCTAATGTGTGTGTAATCAAAAGCCCTATTCAGAATCCGTCCTAACCATGCAGGCCCTTAAGTGAGGACACTGTTACCCAAGGTCAATATTTTTTCTATCCCTCTCCATTCTCCACCACTACCCCCCACCAAGTTTATGATATTTTAATTTTTGCTGATTAGATTCTGGTAATCCAACACAGAGAAATAATAAGAACCACAGAACTCTCTTGTTTACATGTCAAACCAACAGTGAAGCAATCTCACAGCTGAAACTCATGTGGGTCCTTTAAAAATAGCCCGTGGTTTTTTCAGGGGCCTTTGAGATGTGGAAAAGATCTGTTAACAGGAAGGCAGACATCCTGGGGTCAAATCATTGTCATACCACTACCTACATGTATGACCCAGGTGAGTCTTACCTGATTTCTCTGCAGTGATATGCAAACTTTAGATGGGAGATGATATCTAAGGTTCTGAGTTCTGATCATCTGTGATAGTTATTCTTGTCTTTTCTGGGATGGAGGGTAGAGGCTAAGTAGAACATGAATTCAACTGTATATATATATACATATGTGTGTGTGTGTGTGTGTGTGTGTGTGTGTGTGTTGAGCTTGGCATTGGACCGGATGTGAAGACGAGTACAACACAGATGAGAAAGAGCTGATAATCTGAAAAATAGAATTATCAGGAGATACTATTTTGAGGTGTTATTCCATGTCCCCACATATTCTCCTTTGTTTTCTCTTTACCCTCTTTCCAAGGGAAGCAGCTGGCTCTGCCTTTATTGCTATCAGAGAAGGATTCAATAGAACATTCTGGATGGTGACTACCTGGGTGTCGACATAGGTAAAATGTACAGTTAAGATTTATGTCCTTTACAGGGACAGTACATCTGGCTTTTGTGTTTGTTAAAACATAAGCAGCGGTTTTTCACCTACACAGTAGGATCATTCAGGAATGTGTTAAAAAATTGCTATTGGCTCAATACCCTCCAAATCAATTAAATCAGAATTTGTGGAAACTGTGTGGAATTGGAGCACTAATTTCTGAAGAGGTAAAATTGCTGTTGGAGTATTTTATACACATGCACACACTCGTCAGATAATTCTAATTGACAGCTATTGAAAACCAATGTCTTAGGGGAATTTAGGGCAGTAGCTAGTGAATGAAAGAATTCAGGCACAACAGACAATTGTGTTGGTTAGAAACAGTAGGAAATCTGGCCCTTCCCTCATGCCCTCCAGTAGCGTGAAAAGAGATCCCCTGTGGCAGGAGGAGGAAAGAAGTTACAGGGCAGCTCAGGCAAGACCCTAGTTAAGAAGCAGCCTGAGGCTGCACCACATGTGGGAGCCAGGCTCCAAGGTGGTCCCCAACTACCCACACTTCCTGGTGCTCTTTCTCTTGCGTGAATCAGAGATAGCCCACGTGTCCAATTGGACAGGTGGCTGTGACAGTGTATGACTTCCAAGACGAGTCATAGTAGGCATTACAACTCACACCTCGGCTCTCTCGAAATGCTCTCTCTGCGGGAAACGGGTCGCCAAGCTCCGATGATGCTCAAGCGGTCCTGTGCAGGGGCTCACGTGGACAGCAGCACCCCAGCCCCGTTCTCTGTCTACAGTTCTCTCTGCTCATGCTGGGCCTTGCTGGGCCCTTTAGTATATCTAGAGGTGCAGGCAAAAAGCAATGATGAGTGGGCCCAGGCACTGCGACTTAGAACCATCGCAATGCAGGTATCACAACGAACTGTCAGAGAGAGAAATGGTGCGAATTAGTCTCTTACCTTCTGTTGTTTTCTACTACCCCGTTAGCATGAGTTATGCTCTGGAGCGCTCTTATGATGGTGCGCAAGTGATTTGGTCCAGATAAGTGAGGGAAACCACAAAATGGAAGGATTTTCCCCAAAAAGAACAGTGATTCAAATCAACCTCTGGAATCTGATTATTTATTAAATAGTTACACAAATAATTCCTTATTTAAATATATGAATTTGAGCAGGTTTAGTCCACAGTACCTTCTAATCATGAATTAGTTGGGTATGAGAAGTTTTTCAACTACTAGCATGCAGAGATTCTATGGAAATCTCCTCTCCATGACTGATGTTTGCATGATTCTATTGTCATAAATATAAACAATAAAATTTTCTGCCCTTAAGCCTATATCATGTAAGTGAAGCAATTCCCACACTACCTTCATCAAGTTAATAATGTAATTTTTAAGCCAAATTAGACATGATATTAAAAAATACACTAAGGTACATGGAAAATAATGCATTTAGTGTTATTTAAACTGTGTAGACTATCACATATTAAGGAACTGGCTATTCAAGGTATTTGTTCCAAACTGATGGTAAATAAACCTTTAAGAATTTGCAATTTATATTCGATTCAAAACATAGCATGAGATAGAGATTTGTATAATCAATGCTTCTGCAGGTCCCGGGTGAAATATAATAAAACTGATTTTTTTAAAACAAAGGAGTTTTTACAAAGCAGCCTCAGAAAAGAGGAGGCAAAGTTTCCTTCAGTGACAGAGGGAGAGAGCTGTAAGAGTAAGTGGTGGGGGAGGATATCAGGAGCTACATTGCAGGTTTATTCTCGCAGGTATTTGCGGCTTCTCTCATGGCAGGGTGACCGCTCTGCCTACTTGTGCATGCAGATTTCACCTAAGGACCAGGAGAACCAAAGGGATAATGTGTCCAGAAACCAAGTGCTGAATTTCATCAATTAACAAGTTGTATTGTGGTAAAATAGACATACTTAAAATTGATCATATTAATGATGTTTAAGTGTATAAGTCAGCGGCATGAAGTACATTAACACTGTTGTTCAACCACCATCATCACTCATCTCCAGAACTTTTTTAATCATCCCAAACAGAAACAGCCCAATAGTAGCCATTAAATAGCTCCCCGCTGTCCCCTTCCCCAGGCCCGTGATCTCTATTTCTTTTTCTGTCTCTATGAACTTGACTATTTGAGGTATCTCATACTATAGAAATCATACAGTATTTATCTTTTTTTGTGACTGGCTTCTTTTACTTAGCATAATATATCTATATATCTATATCTATATCTATATCTTGTAGCCTATACCAGAATTGCCTTCTTTTTAAGGCTAAATAATATTCCATTGCATGTGCATACCATATTTTCTTTATCCATTCACCCTTCAGTGAACATTTTCAGTTGTTTCCATCTCTTGGCTATTGGGAATAATGTTGCTATGAACATAGAGGTATAGATTTTTAATTAATGTTTAAATTCCTATTATCTCATGTATTCAATGGGATACCATGTTTGTGATAAACTTTTCCTCATGATATTATGACATATGGGTTTATCTGTCACTTCAGAGTTAGCAAATATTGCTGAGCTTCAGAATATTTAAAAATTCCAAGATATCATAGATTTTAGGTAGATACTAAGTCAGAATAAAAATAAATAAATATATATAATATATCCTTCTGGGTTTTTTTTTAAGTATTTTTCTTAAAATTGGCATTAAATCAAACTATTTCACAGTGTGAGTTATTTTATTGAGATGCTATTTATCTGAAAAAGTGCACAGATTTAAAGTGTACAGTGTAATGAGTTCCACACCCAAATACAACTGCCAGCTAGCTACCACCTCAATCAAGGTTTAAGACATCTTCATCACCTCCTAAATCTCCCTTGTTTTCAGGTCACCCCACCACTACCAAGAGTAACTACTATTTTGACTGCTATTATCACAGTTTAGTTTTACCAGCTATAGAACTTCATGTAAATGGAATAATAAAGTCTATATTATTTTGTTTCCAGCTTCTTTCACTCCCCATCATTTATTTTGAGATTCAGCCACATTGCTGATTGTTTCTGTATTTCATCTCTTCTCATTGCAAAGTAGTTGGAGACCATCATTCTGTCTACATTTGGCTTGTTTCCAGTTTTTGGCAAATATGAATAAAGCTGCCATGAATATATTTTTAATTTTTATTGTTTTTCTATTACAGTTATTCCATTTTCCCCCCATTGCTCTCCCCTACCCCCCCCCCCACAGTCAATGCCCATCCTGGTGTCCATGTCCATGGGTCATTCATACTAATTCCTTGACTAGACCCTTTCCCTTTTTTTCCCTCATTTTCCCCCTCCCCTCTCCCCCCTGGCACTGCCAGTCTGTTCCTTGTTTACATGCCTCTGGTTCTATTTTGCTCATTTGTTTGTGTTGTTTGTTAGTTTCCTGTATTAGGTGAGGTCATATGATATTTGTCTTATATAAATCTTTTTGTGAACTTGTTTGTTTGTTTATGTTTTTAATTATTATTTAAAGTTATTACTCAGAGTAACAAGATCAAAGGGAAGATGTATACTTAACTATATAAGAACTTGTTAAACAAGTTTCCCAAATAGTTATACCATTTTATACTCCCACTAGTAATATATTAGTTATTCTAATGTGTGTGTGGTCATAACTTACATTCCCTGATGAATAGATATGTTGAGCAGCTTTCCATGTGTACATGTGTTTTTTGTAAACCTTTCTTCATAAAGAGTCTGTTCAAGACTTTACTCATTTTTATTTTCATTGTAAAAATTCAGGATGCAAATATTTGTTAGATATGTGTATTGATAATACTTTCTCTCAGTTTGTGGCTTGTCTGTTCAGTTACTTATTTATCTCCTCTGATAAGCAGAAATTTTAAGTTTTAATAAATCTTAGTTAACATTTTTATTTATTATTTTCTGGCTAATAAATATTTTCCTACACCAATGTTTTAAATACTCCTCTATATTTTCTTCTTGATGATGTATTCTACATTTTATATTTGCCTTGTTTAGGTCTATTACTCATTTTGAACAAAGTTTTAAATATGAGGTGAAGTATGGTCAAGACTTCTGGCAATATTTCAGACTTTTTCATTATTTTTATATTTGTTATGGCAATCTGTGTTCATTATTCTTTGATGTTACTGCTTAATTGTTTTAGGTGCATCACAAACTGCACCCATATAAGATGGCAAAGTTAATAATGTCTGTGTGCTCACTGATTCACTGACCAGCCATTCTTTTATCTCTCTCTCTCTACTCAGGCCTCCCTATTCTCTGAGACACAACAGTACAGTATTGAAATTAGGCCAGTTAATAATCTTAACGTGCCCTCAAAGTGTTCAAGTAAAAGGAAGAGTATAATGTCTCATTTTAAATCAGAAGCTAGAAATAATTAAGCTTAGTGAGGAAGGCATGTCAAAAGCCAAGACAGGTCAAAAACTGGACTGCTTGTACCAGTTAGGCAAGTTGTGAATGCAAAGGAAATTTTTTAAAGAAAATTGTAAGTGTTTTCCCAGTGAACACACAGATGATGAGAAAGCAAAATAGCCTTATTGCTGATGTGCAGAAAGTTATAGTGGTTTGGATAGAAGATCAAAGAAGCCACAGCATTCTTTTATGTCAAAGCTTAATCCAGAGCAAGGCCCTAACTATTTTAAATTCTCTGAAGGCTGGGAGAGGTGAGGAAGCTGTAGAAAAAATGTTTGAAGCTAGCAGAGGTTGGTTCATGAGGTTAAGAAAATAAAGTATCTCCATAACTTCTACATGCAAAGCAAAGCAGCAAGTGCTGAGGTAGAAGATGTAGCAAGTTATCCAGAAGATCTAGTTAAGATATTAAGGTGGCTCCACTAAGCAACAGATTTTCAGTTTCGATGAAACAGTCTTATATTGGAAGAAGATGTCATCTAGGGCTTTCATAGCTAAAGAGGAGAAGTCAATGGTTGGCCTCAAAGTTTAAAAGGATAGGTTGACTCTATTGTTAGAGGCTAATGCAGCTGGTGACTTTAGGTTAAAAGCAGTACTCATTTACCATTCTGAAAATCCTAGGGCCTTTAAGAATTATATTAAATCTACTCTGCTTGTGCTCTATAAATAAGACAATAAAGCCTGAACAATTGCACATATGGTTACAACATGGTTTGCTAAATATTTTAAGCCCACTGTTTAGATGTACTGCTCAGAAAAAAAAAAAAAAAAGAATTTCAAAATATTGCTGCTAATTGACAATATACCTTGTCACTCAAAAGCTCTGCTAAAGATGCACAATAAGGTTAATGTTGCTTTGATGATTGCTAACACAACATCCATAGATCAAGGAGTAATTTTGAATTTCAAGTCTTATTATTTAAGAAATACATCTTATAAGGACAGAGCTGCTATACATAGTGATTCCTCTAATGGATCTGGGTAAAGTAAATTGAAAACCTTCTGGGAAGGATTCACTATTCTATGTCATTAAGAACATCCAGGATTTATGGGAAGAGATCAAAATATCAACATTAACAGAAGTTTGGAAGAAGTTGATTCCAACTCTCATGGATAACTTGGAGGGGTTCAAGATTTTACTGAAGGAAGTAACTACAAATGTGGTGGAAATAACAAGAGAACTGGAATTAGAAGAGGAGCCTGAAGATGTTACTGAACTGCTAAAATCACATGACAAAACTTTAACAGATGAAGAGTTGTTTCTTATGGATGAACAAAGAAAATGGTTTCTTGAGATGGTCTACTTCTGGTGAAGATGTTGTGAAGATTGTTTAAATGACAACAATGCAATTATAAAATTACATAAACTTAGTTAATAAAGCAGTGGCAGGGTTTGAGAGGAATGACTTTGATTTTGAATGAAGTTCTACTATGGTTAAAATGCTATCAAACCACATTACATGCTACAGAAAAATTGTTTGTAAAGAGCCAAATGATGTGGCAAATATTATTGTCTTCTTATTTTAAGAAATTGCCTCAGCCACCCCAGCCTTCAGCAACCACCAACCTGGTCAGTCAGCAGCCATCATCATTGAGGCAAAAACCTCCACCAACAAAAAGATTATGGCTCCCTGAAGGCTCAGATGATGGTTAGCATTTTTAGCGATATGATGTTTTTAATTAAATTATGTACATTTTTAGACATAATGCTATCGCACATTTAATAGACTACAGTGTAATTTGAACATGACTTTTATATGCACTGAGAAACAAAAAAAATTGTGTGACTCACTTTATTGCAATATTCACCTTATTGCAGTCATCTGGAACTGAATCTACAGTATTGCCAAGGTATAACCATAATTTTCTCAGGCTTTTCTTAGCTTCCTATAGTAGAAGTTTAGATCTTGATTTAAATTTTTCTCTTTTTTTATAGTATAAGCTTTCGGTCTAAGAACTGCTATAGAAAAATCTTAAATTTAAACTTTTGATGTGTTGTAAATTATCCTCTTATTTGGAGATTATTTTTAGATCTCTCGTTTTTATTGGTATCTAAATATAATATAATTTGGTCAGAGAATATATTTTATATAATTCCATTTTTTTTGACATTTCTTGAGACTTGTTTTGTGAACTAGTGTATACTTGATTGCAGTGTACGTTCCATAATTGAGAAATTTAGCTGCTGCAATTGGTGGGTTTAGTATTCTCCAAATCCTAGTTAAATGAAGGTTGTTGATAATGCTTAAATCTATATTCTTTATAACTTTTTTCTCTAGCTGCTTTTAAAATTTCTCTCTTTATTTCTATGTGCATGTGTGTGTATCACCTGTTTGACTTTAGTGTGCCTCTGTGTGGTGTTCTTTGTATTTATCCTACATGTGGTTTCCTAAATTTTTTAATGTATTTCTTAAAAGCTTTCATTTGTTTTCAAATTTTTGCAAAGTTCTTAGCATTCACTGCTTATAAAGAACTAACACAAATTATACTTCACTACCAGGGAGTGTAGGAAAGGGAAGGTTTTGTTTCACAGAGGATCTGAACTATAAAGCCCCTTCATGACTCTGTTGAGCCTTTCCCTCCTAAGCCCTCCTGGTCCACTATGGAAACACTTGCACCTCAGTTAGCAGTGGGGTGTCATGGGAATGAACTACAATTGTACTTAAGCTCAGGAAAATGTTGATTATGTGAGCATTTGGAAGTGATTGAAATTTTCTGAGCCTCAGGTCCATCATATCTAAAGCCTGGATCCTTATCTTGAAATACTCTAACAATAATTGAGGTAACACATAGAAAGGACCAGTACAGTGTTTTGTGCATAAGCATGAGACTGTACCTTCTCCTTTTGCACACACAAAAAAGTGTATTTACTCAGGGTTTCTTATCCCCATGACCAAAAGTAGTCTCCATTGCTTCTGACTGATTTCTCTTCTCAAAATTTCCTCATCACTAGTTCTTTCCCATCTAAAATATCACCCTTTTCCAAAGGTCATACCAAATAGTTCATTCAGAAATGCTTCCTTTATCCTGCATAGTCCTCAAGGAGAACTCGATCTTCTCTGAACATGCAAACTCAAGCCTGATCTTCACATATACTGCCTCTCTACCCCATAAATCAACTTTCCATAGCTCAGCTGTACCATGTTCTTGTTAGGGCCCAGTACAGAGTTTCCCTTCAGCTAGGTTCTCAGTGTACATCTGTTTCCTAGGCTCCATAAGACATTCTAAGGTCCTGAAAGTCATTAAACCAAAAGCTAAAATTTTAGACTCCTCAGTAAATGTATAAGCATACCTTGTGGGTGAATGAGTTAAAGTTGGAATTTCACATGTTTATTTTTCCTGTCACCTATCTCAGATGCTCTCTTAGACTGCAAGTGCCATTGGGGGGGGGGGGGGATTCCAGACTATTTTTTCCCATGTTTCAGTTTCAAGGCCTTGCACAGTGTCTGATATTTGATATAAGTAAAATAAGTATTTGTTTGATAAGCAAATGAGATGGGGTGGGAAGGAAGGCATCACCTATACTCCCCAGTATCCCTGTAAATCTTGGGAACATAAATTAGTAATAAAATCATCTAAATTAAAAACTTCTTGTTAGAACCATATATATATATGCGTATACTAAATTTGGATGTCAATCACCAATTTTAGGGATGGCTGTTATAGTCATATATATTCTTGGGGTGCCACACCAGATCTCTCCATGGGTCACGCAATTTGTTTAGCTCCTGGTTTCTCTTATAAAAGTGACATTCTTTCACAGATAAATGCCTTTATAGCCATTTCTACCCCTTTTATTCATGCTTACTTACTTGTATTTTCATGTTCTTTTATATTGACTTTATATTCATTTATACTATAAGGTATAATAGATGTACCAAATGATTAGGCATTGTATTTTAATTATTGAGATCCAGAATATGGATAAAACTGAGCACTATGCCAGTAGTCAAATAATCTGTGTTCTAGTTCTGTGTCTACCAGTAACTTACCCGATGTCTCTCAGGAAGGATTCTAATCTGGGCCTCCGTTTACTCATCTGCAAACCGAGGGCATTTGAGCTGGAACCAGGTGCCCCATTCCAGCTCTAGGGCTCTCTTCACAGTCTACTGTTTAAGCTGATGAATAGTTGGAGGCACACATCTTGGGATGAGAACACACACTACTACATGGCACATAGTGCCAACACCTATGGTATCTCAGGCACCATGAGAAGCCACAATCACTGTCTTCTAAATGGTAGAGACCACATATATCAGCATCGCCCTGTCTCTAGACCGTCTGGCTACTGATGATGCAATACTGTTATCCACACTCAATTCATCTAGGTCTCCCCTAGGGAAACAGGGATACAAAGGAGGCAATGTTAAAAGAATTGATGTAGTCCAAATTCTGGTGCCACTGAAAGCAGCTGGCCAGGGGAAGTCAAGGGAGGAGGAGACATATAGCTGTATACTCATCATGTGGCTGTCCCTTTGAATTGTGAATTAGGAAGGTAAAGGAAGACAAAGTTTTGGGAGATTTCTCTGAGTTTTGTAAAATCTTGAATGTGAGTGAAACAGAGAACATCTAAGAAAGCGAGCACTGCCCTGGCTGGTGTGGCTCAGTGGCCTGAGTGCTGATCTGCAAACTAAAAGGCTACCAGTTTGATTCTCAGTCAGGACACAAGCCAGATCCCCGGATGTTTGGGGGCTTGTGAGACGCAACCAATTATGAAGATTGTTTTGTCTGGATAATGTGTAAGGATGTAGGGCCCAGGTGTGATGCAGTTACCAAGCTCGGGGCAAGTGGCACAGCTATCAGAGAGCCTTATATCTTCGACTCACTATTCAGAACAAGCCCCTCTGATCTCTCCCACAGGAATGCAGGCCACTTAAACTGATGCATTTCGGTTTTGACTCTAGAAGCTATATGCACATGCATTTAATATATAAACTATTGAGTTGTATTTTAAAATCTATCTATCTATCTATCTATCTATCTATCTATATACTCTGAAGCTGCTTAAAATAAAATTTTTTCTCTAATTATTAGGTTAAAAAAAGTATATTGAGATTCACCCAGTTTTCTCTCCTTGTCTAGTCTTCACTTTTCATCTCAATCTCAACACCCATGCCATTTAGACTCAGTATTTGTCCTTAGCCCCTTCATCTGGAGCTACAAGGTGGGCTTTCCATAAGCTGAGGACGAAACCATTGGCTCTGGTGGAGTAGTTTCTGGGCATGACCTGAAGCAAGGATCCATGTAGAGGGGGTCTGACCTGGGAATATGGTTGACAGAGAAGACCTAGAAAATCAGCAGGGCAAGCCTTTCTATATAGGACCTCTGGGGATGAAAGGACTGGGTAAACCCAGACATACATAATTTCTCAGGGAGCATGGAGATCAGGATAATAAGCTTAAGGAGACAGTTTAGTCTGGGGTGCTCCTTCATTGAAAAGGTTGGCCAGGATTTGGATTAATGAGAGAACATTTTAAACCAGCTCTGCTACTGTAGAGAGAGTTGATTTAGTAAACCAGGATCTAAGGGCAAAGCCACTATATCATTTGACACAGGCATTAACAGCTACCTTGGTTATCATACACCTTTACTAACTGGGAATTGACTGCAGTTATATATCATCTCAATCTTCCAGAAAGATCTAGTAGTGATAGTATTTCTCCATTTGTAAAGCACAGTTGTTTCCCACAGTTCACTTTTTCTGACAAAAGGTAGTTCTAGTTGAATGATTCCAAATGGAAATAAAGGATTGAAAATAACACTGCAAATTCAGCTTCTCTTCATAGAGTTGATCTCATGACCTTCTTGCTGGGGCTCCTCTGCATCCCATGGCCATAAGCCTGCTGCATTCACCATGCTGGATTCTGTCTCTTTCCTTGTTCCTGCTCCCAAAGGGATCCAACTTTTGAAAGTGGATAAAGTTTAGACATCATTGTTACCACCTCAATAATACTTTTTGAGTGTGCAAGCATGGAAAACAGAAAATCAGGTACAAAACTTAACATCTATTAAAGTGTTTTCTGGGGAAAATTTTAATCCCCTTTAGAACTGGTTTCTATCACTAAACCCTAAAACAATTTATTTCACACTGAAAGGTTCTACTTTTCTGGGAGAATGTCTGTTAGTAACTTCCCCACTAAGATAAATCTATGGTCTATGCTAGGCATTATTAAGAATTTTCTTGAATTTATTAATGGATGTTAAAAATGGAGGATTTCTTAGAAAATGGCAAAGGAAGAAGGAAAGGAAAGAAAGAAAGAAAGAAAGAAAGAAAGAAAGAAAGAAAGAAAGAAAGAAAGAAAGAAAGAAAGAAAGAAAGAAAGAAAGAAAGAAAGAAAAAGGAAGGAAGGAAGGAAGGAAGGAAGGAAGGAAGGAAGGAAGGAAGGAAGGAAGGAAGAAAAACACCCAGTTAATTGGAAGTCAATGTGTCCAGCTCCATGTCTGTGCTCAGAGCCCCAAATAAAAGACAATAAATACAGAGCTAGTTACTGCACCTCTTGGGGACTCAGTTTATACATTTGTAAAATGAGAGTGTTGAACTAAAATAACTCTTGAGATTTCCCAGCCCTAGCATTCAATGCTTCTATGTTTTCAGTATTTGTTGATGTTTTAAATAATATTACTTCATTCCCAGAGGCCCCCTGAACTGCCATACCCCTATCCAGATTCCTCCACAGATAAATGGTTCCAGGTGGAATTCGTTTAGATTTATTACTATTATTTTAATAGCTACCATATATCCAGTGCTTACTATGTGCAGAATATATATTATCTGACATAATCCATATGTAACCCAAGTGCTAGGCTTACCTTCCTCCATATTTTAGGAAAAGGGAATTTTTTTTAATGTCTCTTATGCCTACTGGCAGCTGCCTCTCTGCTGTGCACAGCCCTGTCAGTGACTGTCGGCTCCCTCTTGGACCAGCCGTTACCTCACACTCAGACTGCGACCCTCTGATTAGATGCTGCTTCTGCTGTGCTAGCGTCGGGGGACTGGGAGACATGGAGTGACACTTTCCTTTACTCTGGCATCTCTAAGTCCTCTTACTGTACCACACAAGTCTTTGTTTGTAACAGATATTACTACAGAGTGGGGGGTAACTACTTCTATACAACAGAGGAAACAATAGCTCAGAACTGGATGTGGAATATGTCTGTGCTCAGAGCCCCAAATAAAAGACAATAAATACAGAGAGACAGATGGATAATGAAGTGATGCTCTTCACCAGACCCGTTAGGAGCAGCCTCGTTCGTACTCCTGTTCTCTGTCTCTGGAGCTTCTCTGCCTTTTCTCTGAGAGAGGAACATTCTTTAAATCCTATTTAAAATCTCTACTTTTCTTTCAGAAAACCACACCTGCAGTCCACAAGGGTTGATCTCAGCTGAGATTTCATCATCTGCCTCCTCCGGGGCAAACGAGAGACCACACAAACTCTACAGCAATATATCTCCCCAAAATCTGAGTTCCTAAGCCGACAGCGACATCACGGGTTGTTTCATCACAGCAGTTCAGTTCTGAGCCTCCAAAATACACTAGACAAGTTCAGGGTGGATTTTGAGCCTTCAAGTCCTCCCTATGCAAAGTCTTTTTTCTCATGTAAGGTCTAGATATGCCTTCCCATTCTTCTTACAATTCTAGTAACTATAAGACCAAAGATTTGCACACATCTCCAACATGAGCAGAAAACATTTTTATAGGACATACAGTCTAAATGGAAAATATGAAACGCCTTTTTCCTGAATGCAATACAGTCTACACAGATTGCTTGGTCCACATAGAAGTGATGCTTTATATGATTTACACACAGCAGTATCAGAAGGAAAACTCTGATTCCAAAAAACCTCCGCTGCCTTGCGGCATACCTCTTCAGGGGAAAGGCTAAGGGAGTAAACCCCGACAGAAAATCCGGAGCCGGAGTCCCTAAGGCGGTTTGACGTTGTAGTCAACACCGGCAACTCCTGCGGCGCACCTGAAGCCAAGCTGTATTGACTCCGTCTTTCCCTTGGACCCTTCAGCTGCGAAGAGAGGGGGGGTCTGCTGCATGGGCAACAGCAGACCCTCCATATCACCCTGCCCAGGCTCTGTAGCTTCAGCTTCACTGGAGAGGACACTCCAGCGTCATCGCAAGATGTCGATTCAACACGGGAGGAGACAGATACCGTGTCACTCCCGAGTCGGACTGCACAGCCATTCTTGGCGGTGCAGATAGACTCTTAAGAAGCTACACCATCGTCTCTCGAGACGGACGGCTGCCGACGACGAGTATCAGGTCTCTTTTGTCTTTCTTCCAATCAGGTCCAGAAGAGACGGGTGTATAAAAACCATCTCTATCAAGTTGTTGCTGGCACGTAAACAAATATATGAAAGAGCGCAGGTTGATCTTTAAGTTATATTTACAATAAGCCTTTAGAGTTGCAATTATGAGTGTAGTCTCAGGCAATCAAGGCTCAGGGAGCCCAAAGGACACAGCACAACTACACATACAATGAGCGGTGTTGCTGAGACCCTGCCAGGGTTGGAGTCCATGTGCTACAATAAGTAAAGACTTCATCTTGTTTAAGGGCATCTTTTTACTTCCAGAGTCAAGAACATTTTTTTGGTCCTCTTTCTCTTTCCCTGGTGTCTTCTTTTCTGGGAGATGCTCATTCTTTTTCCATGATACTAATATTCTTCTTATTCCTTGTTGGGGGGAATGCAGACTGGTGCAGCCACTATGGAAAACAGTCTGGAATTTCCTCAAAAAACTAAAAATGGAACTGCCTTTTGAACCAGCAATTCCATTGCTAGGATTATACCCAAAGAATCCTGAAACACCAATTCAAAAGAACCTGTGCACCCCTATCTTTATTGCAACACTGTTTACAATAGCCAAGTGCTTGAAACAACCTAAGTGCCCATCTGTATGTGAGTGGATCAAAAAACTGTGGTACATTTACACAATGGAATACTATGCAGCAGAAAGAAAGAAGGAACTCCTGCGATTTGCAACAACATCAATGGAACTGGAGAGAATTATGCTTAGCGAAATAAGCCAGGCAATAAAAGAAAAATACCGTATGCTATCACCTATTACAGGAGACTAATGAACAACACAAACAAATGAGCAAAATTGAACCAGAGGTATGTAAACAAGAAGTAAACTAACAGTAACAAAGCGGGAGAGGGGAGGGAGAGAATGGGGTAAGAAGGGGGAGGGTCTGGTCAATGAACATGTATAAATGACCCATGGACGTGGACAACTGGGTGAACTTCATAAAAATGGATTCATAGAATATGTACCCTTTTGTGTCTGGCTGCATCCACTCAATAGAATATTTTTTAGATCATTTGTGCTTTTACTTTTTGCTTAGTGCAATAATGTGAAATATTAGTTTCTTTGAAAAGCTTTATAGTTTTAGGAATTACACTTAGGTATATGATTCATTTTAAATTAATTTTGTACCTGATATAAGAAAGAAGTGATGATTAATTTTTCCCATGAAGATACTCACTTATTCTAGCACTACTTATTGAAAAGACTTCTCCCCCCATTGAAATTTATTGACATCCTTTTCGTAAAGTAATTGACTCCAGGAGTGTGCAGCCAGTTCCGGGCTTTCTGTTCTGTGCTGTTTGTCTATGTACTTACACAGGTTTCCCCCATTATCCAAAAGACTGTTTTTATGAAACTTTTCACGAGCTAAACTAGTGTAAAGCAAAGTATACCCCGCTTTCCGAAACTTTGTATTATTACACCACTTGCTTTTCTGAAAGACTTACATTAGTACCTGTTTTTGCTAACCAAAAGAGGTCAAAAGAGGATTTTTGCTTTTGTGAAAAAGCCATTACTGTTGTAATGTAGGTCTTTTGGAAAAGGAAAGTGGTGTGATGCAAACTTTCGGGAAGCAGGGAGTACCTGTCCGTGTCTGATGGTACAAGGTGTATTGAAATCAGTGCAAATCCTGTAACGTTATTCTTCCCCTGGAATGTTTTAGCCATTCTAGGTATTTTGCATTTTTATGGGCATTTTAGATTTAGCTTGTCAATTTCTACAGAAATATCTATTGATATTTTACTTGAAATGATTTAAATCTGTATTTCAGTTGGGGAGAAATGCAATCATTATAATACTAAATCTTTGAATACATAAAGATGATACACATCTTAATCTATTTAGATCTTAATTTCTCTATGTACTGAAGTTTTTTCTTATTTATTTTATTTTTTTACTTCAAAAGCTACATACATGCAAATGTTGGACATGTCATCACAATGCTTTCAAATAAAGTTCAAAAATAAAAATACTTCAAAATCAATTTACTTATGTATGACAATTATAATGAAGATAAGTTAAATATATCCTTTTTTCTAATCTGTCAGAAAAATACTTATAAAAATAATTTAAATTTATGTTCAGAATAATTTTTTAATCCATGATGAATAATGAAACAAGTTGGATGTTAATACAATATTTAAAGAAACAAGTTACAGGCTTTTGAAAAATGGGTCTGATGTCCTTATACCTCATTTTAAAATCACTGAAGAAACTCAAGTTTAGAAACAAAGCATTTAAAAGAAACTATGATTGTTGTTATTAGGGTTGATGAGGTCAGTAATGCAAGTGAAGGATACAACTTCTATAAATAGATATTTTGAAAGTCCTTTTCAATCTTTGAATGATGAATTTTATTTACAAACACAAGTCAATACTGCGAGAGAAATTAAAAATCCTGGGCACAATGAAATTTCTGAGCACTCAGCCCTTCTATAAAATATATAAGCACAGAAGAGCAACCCTGACTCCAAACACACAGTCAGGAGGAGGTATCTTCAAATGGTCCTGCCTCTTTTAGGTAAAAGCATCAGGAAGCACGGTGGGCTCCAGGAGCAAGTCTCGGTGTGCCAGAGGGTGGCTCTTTCCTTCTATAAAAAACAGTATTTCTTTGGTAACATAATACAATATATAGTAACAATTCCCCAAAATAATACGAACGGAATGCACTGGAAGTTCAACTTTGTGAATGTTCACATTCCTCCTGGAAATGAGATTTAACCTCTTGCCCCTAAATGAAAAAGGCAGGGAAAAGCTGCCCATTTTGGAGGACTCCTGGTGACTGGAAATTACATGCAATGTGAACAAGAAACGGGTCCTTTAACAAAATGTGTCAGCTAGATGTGGAAAGCCCTAAGTGGGCTCACACCCGCAAATCTTGAAAGAAGGTGTCTTGCAGTTTTTATCAAGTTTATTTCTGTGTATTTGTGCTGCATTGGCTATTATAAATGAAATTATTTATTTAATTTTCTTTCCCAATTATTTGTTGCTGATAGAAATACTTTCACATTTCATTCTAGTTTTTTGTTTGTTTCCTTGGAGTTTTAAACATTTATTTATTTCTAATTTATTGGGGTGACATTGGTTATTCTTGGATTTTTCACACTCACAATCATGTCACATGTGACTAAAGGCAGTTTTCCTTCTTTCTGAATAACATCTATTTGGTTTTGTTCTTTGTGACTTCTATTTTTGTACTGTCTTGTTATATACTTCCTACACAGTGTTGGACAGGGTGGTGGGAGAAGAATACTGATCTTGTTCTTGATATTTCAATATTTCACATCAAGTATGCTATACATAACGCTTTATCAGATTGGTAAAGTCCCATTTTGTTTCTAGTTGTCAGAGGGTTTTTTAAAAAAATCATAAATGGGTATTGACTTTTATCAATACTGTTTCTATATCTACTATATTGAGATGATCCTATAACTTATCTTCTTTTTTCTATTAATATGGTGAAGTATGTTGATTAACTTTTGAACGGTGAGCCAACCATGCATTCCAGAGATAAATACTACTTGTTAATGATATATTATCTTGTTTATTTACTTTTATTGATTTTTCTTTTTAGAGTGAGAGAGGAAGGGGGAAAGAGAGAGAGACATTGATTTGTTGTTCTACTTACTTGTGCATTCATTGGTGGATTTTTGCATGTGCCCTGACAGACGATCAAACCTGCAACCTTGGCCTATTTGGACAGTGCTCTAACCAACTGCTCTACCTGACAAGGTATCTTGCTTACTTTTATTATTCTATGTTATTTACTCTAATAACTTTCAGTTACATAATTTTTTTCTTAAGCAATTCTTTCAGAGATTATAATTACATCCTTGAATTATCAGTGTTTAATCTTGAGTTATTACTTGTTTCTAAAAAGATTTATTAATTTATGTGTAGCAAAGAAAAGAATAATTTTTAAAATAGTATTTTTACTTTTTGTAATATTTATTCTTCCTCGTTTAACTCGGTTTTTGGCCTAATCACCCTATGCCTATAGAAATTCTTTTAGTGACTTTTTTTCTTTGTAGAACAGTTTTACTGAAGATTCTTTCAATTCAGTCTGAAAATATCTTTATGCTCTTAGTCATTTCTGAAGGATTTTTGGTTGATATGACAGTTGGTTGTTAATTTTTTTTAGCACTTTAAAAATTTCATTCTGTTGTATTCTGGTTTCCATTGTTTCTGCTGAGAAGTCAAACATTCTTATCATTGTTTCCCTGTACATAAATTTTTTAAAATCTTTGACTACCTTGGAAGTTAATTTTCTTATCTTTGTTTTTCCACAGTGTAACTGTGATGTGACAATGTATGAACTTGGTACTACCTTCAAGTTCTCTAAGCCTTTTAGATGTTTTCTGTAGTTTTATTATCCTATTTAGATGTTGCTAGATTCTATTTGCTAATTTTTAATTAAGAATTTATCTCTCTGTGCTCATGAAAGATATTATTCTGCAAATTTCTTTTTCTGTACTGTTTTTTCTCTTGTATAACTGTTTCCTGGCCAAAAAACAAGATGCAAAGTGTTCTGTTCTTCTTTATTGTGTGAAAGTTTCTATTACATAGCAATTGTTTCTTCCTTAAGGAAGAACTTGTAACGGTGCCATCTGATCCTAGTGTTCTTTATGAAGGATTAAAACTTATGTGAAAGACACAGAGATGTTTAATTTTCTATTTCTTCCTGTGCTCATTTCAAAAAGTTGTGTTTGCTGTATGACTTGTTTGTTTTGTCCACGTTATCAGTGTTATTAGTATAAAGTTTTTCATAATACTGTTTTTATAATTGGTTTTTACTCTTTGTTTTCTATTCCTACCTACTTCCTTCAATTTGTTCTCATTCTTTCAATTAATTGTGTTTGTAACTTAGCTGATTCTCAGTTTGTTTTCTTTTTTTATAAACGTTTTTTAACTTGTAAGTTTACTACTAGTTGCTGCTTTACCTGCATCACACAAATGTTGATATTTTTGTGCTCTCCTTATCAAAATATTAATAATTTCTCTTTGAATTTTTTGATCCATAAGTTATATGTACTTAAGTTGTTTAATTTATAGCTACAGTTTTGTTTTACTTTTTCATTTTGTATTCTTAGAACATACTTGGTAGAATTTTAATGTTATAAATGTGTTAGGACCTGCTTATAACCAGTTCTGGTGTATACTCTGAGTACAGTTGAAAAGAATCTGATATGTTTTATACACATACACACACATACATACACACACACAAGAATTTCTGACGATGCCCCTAACACCCATGTTGTTCAAGGGACAAAACTATACTGAAAATATGGGGAATTGCAGTTTATAAATATCATCGAGGTTAAGTTGGTTAATAATTTTGTATAACTCTTCTGTGGTCTAACTGTTACATCTATTACTGAGAGAAAAATATCAAAACCTATAATGGTTAAGGATCTGTTTGTTAATTTTTTCTGTTATATCAGTTTTTGGATTCATATATTTTGAAGGTATGTTAGTAAGAGCATATGAAATACCCCCCATTATATCTTGCATTGCTCCTTCTTTTTGATATTACTGCAGCTACAATAGCTTTCTTGTGCTTAGTATTTTTCAGGTTTATAGTTTTTCATTTTTTACTTTCAGTGTTTCTGTGTCTTTATATTTAAATTTTGTCCTTTCTAAAGACCATATAGCTTATTATTTTTTTACATAGTTTGACAACTAATGCTTTTTAATTAGATTCTGTTTATTTACATTTAATATATTGTACACATGATTAAGTTGCATCCTACTATTTAGTGATCTATTTTCTATTTGTCCCACTTATTCTTTGTTCTTTTTTCTCCTTTTCTGGCCTTTTTGTAGATGCTTCTTTATTTTATTTTATTTTGTTTTATTTTTTTAATTTTATGGGTTAAAATATAGGTTAATTCTATGAGTTAAAGAACTCAATCAAATCTATATAAAATTGATATTATACCACTTCACACATAATAATTTATAACAGTGAAAATCTACATTTGTTTAATTGATTTCCCTTTTATTTTAAATAATTTCTATTGACATGCCTTTAAATAATTTTTCTTGGCCATGTCTAATCTGTTAGTAAGCCAAGCCTATAAATGTTTTATTTAACATATATTTTTAATAAAATTTTTATTTTAGAATAGTTTTATCTTTACAGAAAAATTATGAAGGTAGTACAGAAAGTTTCCACATGCCCCACACCCAGGTTTTTTGCTATATCATGATGTTATAAAAAAGGTTATCACTATCAATATGACATCAGTATTGATGTCAACTCTGATTATCTGACTGAAGTAATGATTTTTCAGATTTCCCCAGTGTAAAACTATTCTTTCCCCCCTCTCTATACTGTATTCTGGAAGGATATCATTATGTGGAGCCTACATGCTAAGAATTTATAATTCATATCCTTGATGATTATCTGAAATTCTTTTGTTTTAGAGATTTGTTTATTCAATCATTTATTTATATCATCATCAACTGATGAATATTTATTTTATACTTTTAGTTATAATTCAAACTTTATTTAAATTCTTTTTTCACTAAAATTGTTTTAGTTTTGGTTATTGGGAGCTTTTTCATTTGTTACTTGTATCCATTTAACATACCCCACGTGTGTGTGTGTGTGTGTGTGTGTGTGTGGTTAAAATACTTAACTCTCTTTTTAAGCACTTCTTTACTTTTAGTACAAGATACTCTATATTCATCTAGTATATTGCCTCCCCTCCTCCTAGAATAAAATCACCGGTTTCTCCAAGAAGCTCTGGGTCCTTTAATTAGAGAACAGTATTAGAAACCAAACTCTGGGCACTCGTGCGCTCATTGCTATAGAGGTGGGGTTGTGTCTGGGCTCAGATGACAGCCCCACACCAAGAAGATACACTAAGACATGCATGTAAAACATATCTATAAATATTTATGTACAATTGTTTGTATTTATTTAAGCAAAGCATCAGTTTACAGAGATCTAGTGTTCTCAACTCTCATCTATTACTGCATTGATTATTCTCATCTCTTCTTGTTAATATGTAACTTCCACTCCATCAGTGAGCAGTCGGGCTCCTACCATCCACAACTGATTTAATTAATTGTTCAATTTTAGTATACATATATAGTTTCTCACAATTGTCAACCTCACTAATGTACAAATAACTTTATCACCTAGAGTACAGTGCTTATATATGATTCATTTTGTCTTTATTGTTACAATTCCACTCATGTGAATAGTTAGCTTATTGCCTCTTTTTCAGGAAAGTTGGTTCATACATTTGTAATACACTGAGATTATTTTGTCACATTCTGCATTTTATCCTGGTATCTCTTGACCCTCCAAATGATGTTTTTTAAATTTGAGTACTTTAATGTTTTGTTTTATAAGGTCTATGAAATTAGAAAATCACACAGGTTTCCGTATCCACCATTATATAATACAGAATATTTTCACCAACTTTAAAAAATATATGTGCTACACCTATTCAATTCTCTCTTCTACGCCCAAGTCCCTGGCAACCACTGATGTGTTTACTACCTCTATAGTTCTGGATTTTCCAGAATGTGTATAAATATAATCATGCAGTGTGTAGACCTTTCAGACTGGATTCTTTAATTTGGAGACATGCATTTATGATTCATTCAAGTCTTTGAATAGCTTGATGCCTCCTTCCCTTTTATTGCTAAATAGGATCTCAATGTTTGCATATACCATAGACTGTTTATCTATCAAAGAACATGTGTTGAAGATGTGACCAAGGATATCCTGAAGCACTTGAAGGACATCTTGATTGCTTTCAAGTTTAGGTGATCATGGATAAAACTGTTATAAACATTCCTGTGATGTTTTAGGTGGACAATAATTTTCAAAAGTGTTGGAAAAATTCTTAGAGGCCCTGGATCATGTGGTAAGCCTGTTTGGCTTTGTAAAAAGCTACCACATATGAGTGAAATTGTATGGTATTTGTCTTTCTCTGACTGGCTTATTTCACTCAGCATCATGTTATCCAGGTCTGTTCATGCTGTTGGAGAGGGTAAATTTTTCTTCTTTTTTTAAGGCTGAGTAGTATCTCATTGTGTAAATATCCCATAGATATTTTATTCACTCATCTACTGATGGACACTTGGGCTGCTTCCATACCTTGGCAATTGTAAATAACACTGCAATGACTATAGGGGCGCTTATGTTCTTTCAAATTACTGTTTTGGGTTCCTTCAAATATATTCCCAGAAGTGGGATCACTGGATTGAAAGCAAAATATAGACAGACTCATAGAAAGCAGGATGACAGCTATGGTAGGAGGGAGGCTAAAGAGTGGAAGGATTGAAAATAACGAAAAAAGCACCTATGGGCATGGAAAACAGTATGGTAATTGTGGGGGAAGGGGGCATAAAGGGACTAAGTGGTAATGAAAAAATACAGTAAAAATATCTCATTGAAAAAAGAAGCTACCGAACAGTCTTCCAAAGTGGATGTACCATTTTGCATTCCATCAGAAATAAATGAGAGTTCTTTTGCTGTCTTCACCAGGAAATATTATTGTTTTACTTTGTTGCGTTGTAAAATTTTATCTGTTGCAATTGGTGTGTAGTATCATCTCACTGTTGTTTTAATTTACATTCACCCCCCTATTGACAAAAAATATTGGTCATATTTTCATTGGCTTGTTTGTCATCTGTAAGTCATCTTTGGTGATTTGTCATTAATAGCCCTTGCCCATTTTAAAATTTAGTTGTTAGTTTCCTATTTTTGAGTGTTAAAAGTTCTTTATGTATTTTGGATATGAGTCCTTTTATCAGGTATGTATTTTGTAAGTATTTTCTCACAGTTTTTAGCTTCTCTTTTTATTCTATTAGTAGTATCTTTTGCAGAACAGGAGATTTTAATTTTACTAAACTTCAAACTTACAAATTGTTTTTTTCAGGTACTCTGATTTTGGTGTTGCATCTACAATCTCTTCACCAAATACAAAGTCATCTAAATGTTCTATTGCAGGGTACCCCTCCCGCAGATCCCTCAGCGCAAATGAAACGGCCGAGAGACTAAATGCCTGAGAAAAGAGAAGGGGGGTGCCTCTTGAAGGAAGACACTTTGGAACCTTCTTTAGGTCTGAGCTGTTCTTGGGTTGGTTCTGTGCAGAAATGCATGACTTGAGGAGGCAGCCCCCACTCCCAACTATTATTAGGAAGGCCAAAGAGAAATATAAATGAACATATAGTGATAAGAGGTTGAGACTTTCAGGGCCAGAGTACATTGCAAAAGTTTAGACTACACTCCTGGAGTTAAACATTCCATTGATATAGATTAGGAGTTATACAAAGCAGAGCAGGCTTTACTCGTTTCAAAGAGCATATTGGATTCTTACTTTTCTTCCAAGACCCTCTGGAACATGGGAGTCATAGTGCAGCAACTGGAGCATGCCATCCAGCTGTCCGTAAGACTTACCTCGCAGACTGGTCTCCTACAGTCTGTTTTCTTCTAAAAGTTTTGCATTTTACAATTAGGCCTGTAATTCATTCTGAGCTATTTTTGTAAAGGCATAAGGTCTGTTTCTAGGTTAATTTTTTCTTTTACATATGGACATATAGTGGTTCAAGTTTCAATTGTTGAACAGATTATCCTTTCTTCATTAGATTGACTTTGTGCCTTTATCAAAAATCAGTTGTTTATATTTGTGTAGGTCTATTTCTGGGCTCCCTATTCTTTATCATTTGGTGTAGCTAATCTTTTAACAATACTATATTTTCTTTCTTACTTTAGCTTTATAGAAAGTCTTGAAATTGGACAGTGAGATAATTTCAGTTTGTTCATCTCATTTAGTATTATATTGGTTATGACAGGTCTTTTGCCTTTCCATATTACCTTTGAGATAAATTTGTTATTCTCTATTTAAAATATCCTGGGAATTTTATTAAAATGCAGCAAATCTATAGCTCAAGTTGAGAAGAATAAACACCTTAACTATATTGACTGAACCAAACAAGGAACATAAAATACCTCTCCATTTATTTAGAACTTTGATTTATTTCATTGGTGTTTTATAGTTTTCTGCATATAGTTCTATAAATATTTTGTTAGATAAACATTTAAGGATTGCACTGCAGAAAGATTTAATTTGTCAATTGTATTTTTATTTTCAAATTCCATTTTAATTGCTAGAATGTAAGAAAACAATAAACTTTTGTACAGTTAATTATTTTCATTCTCAGATTTTATATTTACAAATTTATCTGCTCACAGAAGGCTATTTGTAACCCCCAAATCAATACTCCTAGTGTTCTCACAGCCATTTGTGGGCATGTACAGCGTGCCAAAAACTTGAACTCACCTACTACAAATTGCCAGCTGAGACCGAACAAGGCAACACCTGGCCTTCCTCTTTAAGCTCTTGTACTATAAGTAAGTGTCTTTTTTGCAGTCCATTTATTACCACTTTTTTTTTTTTTGCATCTGCATGATTTATTTAGTGATTTAATTGTTTAAGATGACGAGTGTGGTGTTTACTGTCTATTTTTCCTCATGTGTTAGATAAGTTTCATTCAGCCGTGACTTATAAGTCTATTGGCTGTGAGTTTAATTTTGAATCAACAAAATGATACAACCAGAAAAAAAGGAAGAGAAAATTCATCTATACTATATGTAATGTTGTTGTAGAAGTGTTAAAGTAGCATCTGTAGTGTGTGATGAAATTATGGAAAAGATAGAAAAATAGTTAAATGTTTAGATTCATGAGGTAAAGACATACAAGTGTAGTAGACAGCATTATTGTGAAGTTGAAATCCAAGAAATTTACAACCACATTGTGCAGGGTCAAGAAAATATCAAACACTGATCAGCTAATATTTTCTTACAAAGGAATGCTACCTATAATCAACTTAGTAATAAATATATATTAAATTCAGTTATTTAAACAGAAACATACATAAACAAGGTTATGTTGATCAGTTGATAAAAATGTTGCAACCAGAGGCTTGCAGAAACCCCATTCTATATTCTGCATATATATGAGATTTGTCCAGAAGTTATCCTACCATATACTATAAAAAATAAAGACATTTATTGAAGAAGATACAAGATACAAGAAACAGTGTACATAGGACAATGACACCTCTGGCCCCTTTAAAGGAGGTACCTAGGTACCTCACACAGTTCTCCCAATCACCATCAGCTGCCCCATTGTATTTTCCTGAATCTCACTGATGGTCTGAGACCTCTTCCCTTTCAAAGATGATTTTAGTTTCGGGAAAAGCCAGAAGTTGCAGGGCACCAAATCTTGGCTGTAAGGGGACTGAGTCACCTAGGCGATTTGATGTTTTGCCTAAAAATTCAGCACAAGACGTGATACATGAGTAGGCGTGTTATTGTAATGAAGATGCCAATCACTAGTTGCTCATAGTCATGGCCATTTTCACGGTATTGCACCTCTCAACCAATGAAGAAAATTGAGGTAGTGCTATCTAGCTCATTGTTTACTAATTCAGTCTTATGGATGACTTTATAGAACATAAATATCATGAATAATGAGAACTGACTATATATGGACCTTACATCATGCAGTCTTGCTACAGTCATTTATTTATTCTAGAAAACATTTTTGTAAATTATTTGGGATTTTCAACATAGATGATCATACTGTCTGTGAATAAATGCAGTTCGCTTTTTTCTTTTTAAATCTGCATACTTTTTATTTCTTTTTTGTTGTTGTTATATTGCACTAAGAATTCTAGTATAATGTTGACTATGTCTACTAAGAGAGGACATAGTTACATTTTCCCCAATTTTGTTGGGAAAGTGTTCATTAAGTATGATGTTAACTATTGCTTTTTTAAATCAATATTCTTTATAAAGTTGAGAAAGATTCTCTCCATTCTTAATTTGTAGAGAGTTGTTATTATGGACATGTATTAAATTTTATCAAATAATTTTTCTGTGACAATAAATGTGATCGTAGCTTTTTTTCAAAGCCTGTTGATGTGATGGGTTATATTGACTGATTTCTTAATATCAAAAGAGACTTTCACACCTGGAATAAATTCCATGTGGTCATGGTATATAATTAATCTTAAACATACTTGGATTTGATTTGCTAATATTTTCTTAAGAATGTTAACATCTTTATTCATAAGAGACATTGATCTGAAGTTTTTCTTTCTTGTAATATATTTTAATACCTGGTTTGGTATTAGAGTAATTGATAAGATGGTCTCATAGAATAAATTAGGAAGTGTTTTCTCTGATTCTGTTTTCTGAAAAAGGTAATGGATAATTAGTACTTTTCTTCCTGAAATTTTGGCAGAATTAAAATATCAATCAGGCACTTTCCTATGTGAGATGTTATTATTACTTCAAACTCTTTAATAGATATAGGTCTATTCTGGTTATCTATTTCTCTGTGCCTCAGTTTGGGTAGTTTGTGTCCTTCAAGAAGTTGGTGCATTTAATTTAGCTTATTGTATTTGTGATCAAAGAATTGTCCTTGTATTACTTTATTATTTAGTATTACTTTATTACCTCAGTATTTACTATTACTTCATTACTTATTTATCCTTTTAATGTCCATGCAATCAGTTGTGATGATCTATTCTTCATTTTTAGTATTTATCATTTGTATCTTTCTCTTTTTAATTTCTTTTTGGTTAGCCTAGCAAGAAGTTTTTCATTTTTACTGATTTTTTTCAACGAATTCCTTTTGGGGCTTGGTTGGTGGTGGTGTATATTGTTTCTTGTTTTCAATTCTATTGACTTCTGATCTAATTTTTATTGTTTGTTTCTTCTAATTTTAGGCTTGCGTTGCTCTTATTTCTCTAATATTCAAACATAGAAATTTAGATTATGAATTTTAGATCTCACCACTTTTATAGTATATGTATTTAATTCTATAAAATTTCCTCTAAGCACTGCTTCTGCTGCATTCCACTGATTTTGATAAGTTGTATATTTATTTTCATTCACTTAACATTTTTTAACATTTCTCTTGTGATTGATCTTTTATTCATGGGTTATTTAGAAGTGTGTTTTAAAATTTCTACATATTTTGGGATTTTCCAAATATTTTTTAATTTATTCCTGGTTTAATTTCATCATGGTTTAAGAATGTATTTTGCATTATTTCTCTTTCTAAATTTTCTTAAGGTATGTTTTACTGCCTAAAATGTCTGTCTTGGCACACGTCTGATGTGAGCTTTATAAGCACGTGTGTTCTGCTGTTGTAGGATGAAGTAGTCTATAAAGTCAATTAGATCAAGATAATGCCCTTGAGTTCAACAAAATTCTTACTAATGTTCTTCTTGCTTTATCTTCCATTTACTGGCAACAGGTCATTGGCATCATCAGGTCTTGTAGTCGTCCATTCTCCTTTCAGTTTTCTCCAGCCTAGTTTGACGCTCATACACATTAATGATTGTTATGTCTTTTTAGAAAATTAAACCCCTTATCATTATGAAGCACTTTTTATCCCTGACAGTCTTTCTTTTCCTGAAGTCTGTTTTGTCTGAAATAAATATAGCTACAACAGCTTTCTTCTGATTAGAGTTAACATGGTATTTTATATCTTCTCCATTCCTTTCCTTTTGACCTATATAAGTATTTATAATTAAAGTGAGTTTCTTGTGGACAACAATAGTTGGGTTTTGTTTCTTTCTATCCATTGGCAACTGCTATATATTTAGATCATTCAGGTTTAAAGTAATTTTAATTCACAGTTAAAGTAATTATTGATGTAGTTGGATTAACATCTACCATGTTGGGAACTGTTTTCTAAATTGTTCTTTATTTATTTTATCCATCTCTTTCTCTGCCTTCTCTGGTTTTAATTAAACACTTTAATTCATTTCATTTTCTTCCTTCTCTGGTTTTAATTGAATGTTTTATATAATTTCATTTCATTTCCTATCTTATTATATAAATTATACTTCTGTTTACAGCCTTTTATAATTGCCATTGAGTTTACAATATACATTTTTTCTTTTGATTAAATTGATTGGGCTGATATTGGTTAATAAGATTGTGTAAGTTTTAAGCAAAGATTTCTACAGTTGATGATCTTCAAATTGTATGCCCACCACTCAAAGTACAATCATCTTCTGTCAGCATATATTTGACTCCCCGTACTCTTTGCTACTCCTCTGCTTCCCTTCCCTCTGGTAACCACAATACTGCTGTCTGTATCTGTGAGTGTTGGATTGTCTTTCTTGTTTGTTCATTTGTTGCTTTCAGCTTTATATCCCATATATAAGTTAAATCATATGATTCTTAATTTTATCTGTTTGACTTATTTCACTTAGCATGATATTCTCAAGGTTCATCCATGTTGCTGCAAATGGAGATATTTTATCTTTTTTATGGCTGAGTACTATGCCATTGTGTATATGTACAACATTTTCTTTATCCAATCATATATCAAAGGACCTTTGGTATTTCCATGCCTTGGCCACTGTAAATAATGCTTCAATAAAATAGAGGTGCCTATGTCTTTGTGAATAAATGTTTTCAAATTTTGGAGGTATATAACTCTAGTCTTAATTCTTTTAGGAACATCTAAAAACAAAACAAAGCAAAAATACAATATGCATTTTTAACTGATGTAAGCCCAACTTGAAATAATATTATTCTGTTTCACATGAAGTGCAGACCATATAACAGAATTTTCTCAATTCCTTCACCTCATCTCTTATAACATGGCTATCATTCATTTTACTTACCTGAAGACTAAAATGACTTAATACATTATTACTTTTGTTTCTTCAAACAGTTGTCTTTGGTCAATTCAGAATTTAAAAAATGCAAGACTTTTTTTTTTTACCCCCATTGATTTCTTCTCTAATGCCTCTTTTAACATTTTTTTGAAAAGGTTAATTGATTTCCTTTTTTTTTTTTTCTGCAGAAGTTCTTATTTCTTCTTTTCTGTTAAAAGATAATTTTGCTGAATTTAAAACTCTATGTTTGTGAGGGGTTTTCTTTCAACACTTTGAATAGTTCATTCCACTTTCTCCTTGTTTGCATGATTTCTAATGAGAATTTTTTTGTGATTTTTACTTTTTCCAATATTTTCTCTTTGTCTTTGGTTTTATGCAGTTTGAATATGATAAACCTATGTTTGTTCTTTTTGATATTTATACTGGCTGGTGTTCTCTGATCTTGTGGATCTGATGTTTGGTGTTTGTTATTAATTTTGGAAAGTTCTCAGCCACTATTACATCATATTTCTCTTTTCCTCTTGTGGTCTAATTACGCATAGTTTAAGCCTTTTGAAATTGTCCTATAGTTCTTGGTTGTTCTATGCTTTTTAGTTTTGGAAGTTTGTGTTAACCTATCTTCAAGCTCATTTATTCTTTCCTTGGCTGTGTTAAGCCTTAAATCAGAACATCAAGGGCATTATTTATTTCTTCTATAGTGGTATTGATTTCCTAGCATTTCTTTTTGATCCTTTCTCAGGGTTTCCATCACTGTTTAAATTACTGACCTTTTCTTTTATGTTCTTTACTTTTTCCATTAGATCTCTTAATACATTAATCATAATCAATAATTAATGGTTAATAATTAAATTGTCAGTTTGATAATTTCAACACCTGTGTTATTTCTGAGTTTGATTCTGATGATCACATTGTCTCTTCAGACTGTTTTTTCTTGCCTTTTGGTACATATTTTAATTTGTTGTTGCTAGTCAGACATGTATTGGGTAATAGGAGCTGAGGTATTTAGGAATTTACCATCAGGCGGTGCCTAATATTTGTTGTGATCATAAGTACAAGTGGTTTTACATTTCTCTAGTGTCATTTTGCCTTTCCTCTTGACTTTGGGCTTCCTGGTAGTCCTTAGAGAGAGCACTTTCAGCTATAATCTAGTTACTGCACTGGAGCTCTGCTGATGGTAGTTAATGTGTGGAGGCGATAGGGTGTTCTATAGTATGATTAAATCTCAGTTTTACCTGTTTGTGTGTAGTGGGCCTGTGTCTTAAAGTCCACGTCTTCTCCGGTTGTATAACTTTCTTTCCCCCCTTTTGTGTCCTACTTTCTTCCTTGACTATAGTATGCTATTTTATAAACTGAGTCCTGTTAACCATGTTTCTATTTTTTGTTTTCCTTATGGGAGAGAAGAAGGTGAGAAAGCATTGGAGCAGAAAAAATGTCCTTCCACCAATTGGGATAGGATTTTAAAAACAGTCCTTTCCCTGGAAAAGGTGTTTGTTCTAAAGACAGCTCGGGGTGTGTTTCACATTACTCATTCCCTCTGCCTGCCAAAACCGTGAAGGAAATCTTTCTCAGATCTTCACTGTTATAAGCTGGTGGGATTCCTTGAGTGAAAGCCCATGAATTTATGGGGGCCAACTCTAAGAATGTGGTCCCCAGGTATTTCTCTCTCTGACTACTCTACACTTAGCCTGCAGCTGAGAAGTTTATGGCTCTATTAGCTTCTGCACCAACTCAGCAGATCTCAGCTGCATCTGTCTGGATAAGCCTCTTGCTCTAGATTTTTGGGTGCTCTCATACCCTACAACTTCTGTGCTCCGATGGGCCCAACAAGAATTACTGATTTTTAGCTTGTCAGGCTTTTACTTGTTAGAAGTGATGCGTTTCTAGCTCCTCAACATGCCAGAGCTGATATCAGAAGTTTTACTGTATATTTTTCCAATTCCAGAATTCCAGGTTGACTCTTTGTTGAAGTTCATTTTCTGCTGAAATTCCACATATGTTTATCCATTCTGTCAATTTTTTATTCATTTAAATATTTGTATTGCTACTATAAATTTTATCTGTTCATTCTAATATCTCAATTATCTATAAAGCTTTCTATTTATCACTTTTCCTTTGATTATGTATCAAATTCCCTAATTCTATTTATGTATAGTAATTTCTTTTTGCTTACTGGATATTGAGTAAAGTATGTTGTAGAGACTCTGGATTGTGTTATTTTCCTCTAAATACTGTTCAGTTTTGTACTGACAGGAGGGTAAAAACCAGCAGATCACATTAATGTGAAAGTTTGTTTTAAAGCTTTATTAAGATAGGTCTATTTTAGTTTTGTCATTATTCTTGAAGAAGGGGTCAATAAACTATGTCCATAGAGAATATAATAACTACTTTATGCTTCACGAACCAAATGGGTCTCTTTTGCTGCTAGTCAGTTCTGCAATTATAGTGTGAAAGATGCATAAGTAATGCATATATGAGCATGGCAAGATATGAGCCTCATCTGGACAGCGTTAGCCCATAGAACATAGTTTGCTGACTGCTGTTTACAGCATAGTCATTAATCGTGGGATTTGGTTCCTGTTCCTAATGTGTGGCCCTTTTTGTGTATTATTAAGAACCACACTCTACTTACCAATTCTCCACACTTGGCAGGCTTCAACTCCAAACTCTCTCTAGCACCAAGAAGTTGTTAAAATTTCCATCAGTTATTGATTTAGTTTTCCAACTGCTGCTGAGCTCCTTGGGGTTATTGTCCTGGACTGAGTCGTATAGAAGTTAGTAAGGGAAATCCTTATGCAAATTGTAGGGCTCCATGTTCCCACCTTTTGTGATTCTTCCTTCCATTTCTAAGAGCTGTGGTAGCCCTGAGCGCCCTGGCTGGTTTAGCTCAGTGGATTGAGCGTCGGCCTGCGAGCTAAGTGTCGCTGGTTCGATCTTCCAGTCAGGGTACATCAGAGAAGGAAAACTCTGACTCCAAAAAACCTCCGCTGCCTTGCGGCATACCTCTTCAGGGGAAAGGCTAAGGGAGTAAACCCCGACAGAAAATCCGGAGCCGGAGTCCCTAAGGCGGTTTGACGTTGTAGTCAACACCGGCAACTCCTGCGGCGCACCTGAAGCCAAGCTGTATCGACTCCGTCTTTCCCTTGGACACTTCAGCTGCGAAGAGAGGGGGGGTCTGCTGCATGGGCAACAGCAGACCCTCCATATCACCCTGCCCAGTCTCTGTAGCTTCAGCTCCACTGGAGAGGACACTCCAGCGTCATCGCAAGATGTCAATTCAACACAGGAGGAGACAGATGCCGTGTCACTCCCGAGTCGGACTGCACAGCCATTCTCGGCGGTGCAGATAGACACTTAAGAAGCTACACCATCGTCTCTCGAGACGGACGGCTGCCGACGACGGTAGCCCTGAACTCTGGATCCTGATTCTTTGTTTTCCAGGCCAATAAAACTATCACTTTCTCTGTGTATTCTATTTCTCTGTGTGCAGCTGAGGCATGGAAAATGCCCTTAGAAGGAAGAGCCCTGAGAGGCAGAGTTCACCAGGTTTTCTTCCTTGCTTTCATATTTCATGTTTCTTTTAGTCTCTGCCATTTTTGAATTTTTCTACAACCCTTTCCAATAGTTTATGTTTATATTGTGTCCAAGATGTATTATTGTTGTTGACAGATGGGTAGTCTCACAAAGTGGTCCTTAAACAGAGCAAGTAGGATATTTAATTTTAATGATATCTCATGGTTGTCATGGACTACCAGATAAATACACGACCATCCCAGATTTAGGCCTTGGTAGATTCAGAAACCCTATTATGTCAGGCAGATCTATTTATATTAACCAACCTCAAGATGAACATATAAAATCAGAAAACCATTTTATTAATTTCCCAAGATAAATAAGACTTGGACCAGAGTCCTCACAGCTGCATGATCAGCAACTTTCTTTTCCTGTGGGCAAACCTACATGGGAAGTTGAATTACAGCCAAGGGTTTGTTTGTTGACCATGACATCATAAAAAGAAAAATTGTTTGGATGTTTAATGGAATCAAGCTAATATAGCCTCAGGTGTACATGTTCACAAGATGGAATACCTGGAGATGAACAGGACTCCTCCAAGTCCATTGACCAAGCTTCTCCTTTTGCTCTGATGGCTCTTGTTTATCTGTGTGGCTCTCTTTTTTCTGAACTTCTATGGCTGATCAGCACCTCTACCCAATGACACTCTTTTTCAATAAAAATGTTAATTATTTTGTCTTGTACTAGCTTTAAAACTATTTTATCTCTTCCTTGTGACTTTTTATATTCTTTCTATCATTCATATTCATGAAGCCTGTATTTATTCATTAAAAGTTTAATTCTAAGAGAAACGTCCTTTTTTCCCCCCTGAAGTTAGAATCTTGTAGAAGGTCTTCCAACATGTCCCAATCAGGGACTATAGTATCTACCTCTTTGGGTTTGAAGATTAAATGGAATAACATATGAAATGCTTCTGGCACTTGTGTGATAAGTGTTTTAAAAATATTCTTTTGTTTCGTTCTCCTTACTTAATGAAAACAGGTGTTGAAAAAAAATGCATCCATTTTCTCTTGCATGTTCCCCATACAATAATGGTTTTCTTAAGTGTTTGCTGGCCAGAAAACCAAGACTCTTGAAAGCATTTTTTATTCACAAGCCTAAATAGAGATTAAAAGACAAAACAAAACAAAAACTTGAAGGTTTTTAATTACCAATTCTTATTCACACAACACTCTTAAATCAGAACCTTATTTTACCAAATAAATATCAGCATTAGAACATCATATGTTCTGACTTTTGTCATTCATCAGGAGATCTAAGCTAAAGATCTCAACGTTTGTTATCTTGGTGTGCTCTTGATGGGCAGGTGTCCCCATCAGTAGTGCCTTAAAGTACACATATGATAATTATATATAATAATGCTCATTTCACAGCCATTGATGTTTGCTGTAATAGGTAAATGTTTGCTATGTAGAAATCATTAGGGTGCTAACTTTATTTCAAGCAATCCTCACAGCCCTTAGGGCTGTTTCATTTTCCAGAAGAAGAAAGTGGTACAGAGTGGGCTCTGAGTAAGTGTTTGAACAACTGCAGGGGAGTGGGGTTAGTATCCTGCTCAAAGTAATGAATCCAGCAAGCACCAAGGCCAGAATGTAAACCACTCATGTGTATTCTAGGGCCTGCATTCATTCCAATACTTCACAATTTCTCTGACTGACAGATTAGGTCTCAGCCAAGGCTTACAGAGATCATAGTTAAAGGAATGATTCTAATAGTGAAGATTTGGGGACCCGGGATAGATTTGGAAAGGTTATTTTGAAAGAAGAAAGTTTTTGGTGATGTTCATCAAAAACAAAGCCATATTTATTTTATCCTGTTCCTGTATCAGCAGAGATACATGTCAAACTAAATTTGTGCAATATCCAAGCTAATACAACTATTATTTAGACCAATAGGAGTATTTCTTGTATAGAAAAGCACTGTGTTAAATGGAAAGACCACGAGAAAAGAAGTCAGGAATCTTGAGTAAGTCATAGAGCCCACTTGGCCTTGTTTCCTCATGAATCAAAGATGGGCATTAGTCCAGATGATCTTTAAGGTCCAAGTTCAGGGTTCTATTCCTCAATCACATCCATTCTTTTCTCATGACCCACTTTCCCAGCTGTGTTCTAATGGAACAGATTGACAACAGCAATCACAGAGTCAAATTCCCATTTAAAACACAAGTCTTATTATTTCGGTACCAATTACAAGGTTATGGATCATGCTTAAAGGTGTTTAATATGCTGTAATGTTTAGACACACTTGGCTCCAACATTTATGGGAGCTGTTTGCAGCAACAAGCAGCATGCTCTCACTCCGTAAGTATGCAGGACTGCTGTAAAAACTGCAGATGGGCCGGAAAGAGAGAGCGCCTCAAACCAGCTACAAAGAAGGGCAGCAAGTACTTCTGGCTGCACTGCAGTTTTACCTGCTGACTAATCTCTCATCGGCCAGAGCCTTCTTTTATAAGTGTGTATTTTGTTGTTGCTCCTTACTTTGCTTTAATATGTAATGCAGAGTATTGCTAAAAATGCTCTGAGAGATTTTACAGCCTTGAATGACCATATTTTGTTCAGGAGTCATCATACATAAATTTTTAATGAGACTCCAGTTCCACGACAGTGTTCCTCTTTATTTCTTCTCAACATATCAAGGTGACAGGTGACTACTTCTCAGGTGGTGGAAAGTGTCCAAAGATATTGAGTGATGCAATGGTAATTGGAGGGAGAGTAGTTGCCTATAAGTCCAAAAATCATAGTTTGTCTGAGTCATAGAGGGATTGGATTCCTGAGGCAAAGCCAGTATATCTTTATTTAAAAACCTCTATTCAAATATGCTTTTAAATACTGAGAAGGAAGTGAAATGTATAGTCTACTTAACAACCAGATTCCTGGCTGAAACCAAGTTTTATAACTTGGAGTTGGGAGGGCTTTCACAAAGAAATCCCTCTCGACACTCATTAGTTCCCAAGCACTGGGCATGCCAGAAGAACCCTTTCCAAGTTGACAATAGGCAGCCGTGTGCTAGTTTATATAATCTCTCTCTTTAAAAGAAGAAGGAAAGAAAGAGAGAAGAAAGAAAGAAAGAAAGAAAGAAAGAAAGAAAGAAAGAAAGAAAGAGAGAAAGAGAGAGAGAGAGAGAAAGAAAGAAAGAAAAAGAAAGAAAGAAAGAGAGAGAAAGAAGAAAGAAAGAAATGAAAAGGAAGGAAGGAAGAAAAGAAAAGAAAAAAGGGAGTCTCACTAATTTGGTGGCAGATCCTTGAACTGAAAACATCAGGTTCATTGAGAAGCAACTGAACTTGAAGGGACTGGCTTAACAAACTAAAGCACACAGTGATATATATATATATATATATATATCGTCGTCGGCAGCCGTCCGTCTCGAGAGACGATGGTGTAGCTTCTTAAGTGTCTATCTGCACCGCCAAGAATGGTTGTGCAGTCCGACTCGGGAGTGACACGGTATCTGTCTCCTCCCGTGTTGAATCGACATCTTGCGATGACGCTGGAGTGTCCTCTCCAGTGAAGCTGAAGCTACAGAGCCTGGGCAGGGTGATATGGAGGGTCTGCTGTTGCCCATGCAGCAGACCCCCCCTCTCTTCGCAGCTGAAGGATCCAAGGGAAAGATGGAGTCAATACAGCTTGGCTTCAGGTGCGCCGCAGGAGTTGCCGGTGTTGACTACAACGTCAAACCGCCTTAGGGACTCCGGCTCCGGATTTTCTGTCGGGGTTTACTCCCTTAGCCTTTCCCCTGAAGAGGTATGCCGCAAGGCAGCGGAGGTTTTTTGGAGTCAGAGTTTTCCTTCTCTGATGTACCCTGACTGGAAGATCGAACCAGCGACACTTAGCTCGCAGGCCGACGCTCAATCCACTGAGCCAAACCAGCCAGGGCTGATATATATATATATATATATATATATATATGAAGCTGAAGCTGATGACACTCCAGCGTCATCGCAAGATGTCGATTCAACATGGGAGGAGACAGATACCGTGTCACTCCCGAGTCGGACTGCACAGCCATTCTCGGCGGTGCAGATAGACTCTTAAGAAGCTACACCATCGTCTCTCGAGACGGACGGCTGCCGACGATATATATACGACAGGGTTGTGAGGGATGAAGAAGGTTTGAGGACGCAGACCGGGTTAGACTGAGTCAGCCCTAGCACGCAGTGTTCCCTTTAATTCGTTTATACGCTGGGAGCGCCCTTGCAGGGACTGCGCTTGGAGATGCAAAGCAAAACACAACACAGTCCCGCCCTCTACAAGTATAATTCGAGAGCAAGTGTCACCAAACTACAGCCAGGGAGGCTAGCTGGCCTGTTCTTTTTCATACTATCAGTGACGTGAACATTGGTTTTACAGTTTTAGGAAGTTATAACTGAAACAAATAAACTACAAAAGTTTAAACAAAAAAGAACACGCGAAACTCTATGTGGCCCACAAAATCTAAAAGACTTACTATCAGTCCTTTCATGTAAAAAGTTTACTGACCCTGCTCCACAGGGAAGTCGGACAGACCACTGAATGTGGGTTAGCAAGAAGGTGACGAGGGCGAGGACGGAGTAAATGTGTGGTTTATCAGGTCAGTAGGGAAGCGCCTAACCCAGTTTCGAAAAACCAATGGAAATTCCTTAGAGGAAATGGCAACTCACATAGATCTGTAGAATGGGTAGTAATTACATTTAAGAGGGAGAGGGAGAGAGAGAGAGAGGGAGGGGGGCATGAAAAAAGCATATTCAAAACAGAAGGAACAGTATGGTCTAGGGATGGAGAGAAGTTGTGAGCAGCAGACATGTCGACGTAACATAAGAGGTCGGAAGAGATGGGGTGGGTACTCAGGCATAAACTGGGGTCTTGTCCCCCTTCCCAGCTCCAGGCTGCATCTACTGTAACCCGGGACTGTCCCCTGGGGGCTTAACTCCTGTCTCAGAGTCTGGTAGCGATCAAGGCATATCTTTGGTCACAACTTCAAGGGAGAGTTTTGAGGGCGACAGCTGACCTAGAAAAGGAGACCTGTAGATGCAGGCGTAGTGTGACCTCCAGTCTGGGACAGGCACTGAGGCCGCCAGCTCCAGTGGATTCTCTCCTTCTGCCCTCTCTATCCTGGTCTGCCACCCAGGCTGCGAGCCGGCCAAGGCGCTGCGTCACTGGGAGCTTCGTGTCCCAGCCCAGACCTCGGCGAGCCTCCCTCCCCTCAGCCTCCGCTGGGACCCAGCAACCCCGCGTTTCTAATCCACGAACTCAAAGGTCTGAAAACGCTCTTTTCTGGGCAAAGGTATTCCTCATTCCAAGGTTCGCCATCAGCCAAAGGAGGCTTAGACTTACAAGACACCGTTGGAAATGCTAAAAAGCGAGTGCATCTGGAAATTTTATAACAAATTCATATTCCACAGTGACTGACTTTGATGTCCAATGAAATGCAATTTCGTTTTCTATAATTCAGTTGGACACGTGACTCGTGGTCCAGTCTGCCAATTCAATGTAGTCATTTCAAAGAAAACGAAGGCAGTTCGGGAACTGCATGAGGTCACTTTATGAATTAACTTTGGTCAGTTCCATATTTAATGTGCTCCATGGAGATTCCTCTCCCTCCACTTGTCCTGGGGGGGGGGGTGCCCTAAGTGCGGAGGCTTCCACAGCCCGAGGAAAGGGGTGGGCGACTGGTTGCCAGCACCCGCCTGCTGGCCTCTGCTGAGACCTGCAACCCCCACCAGTCTTTGCTTAGGGCTGCCTATTCCTGTGCGTCTGGGGCTGAAACCTCAACTTCCTCGTCAGTCTGAAACCCCGCCCCGGAGGGCCGCCCTTCCTGACCACAGAGCCTGCTCTCAGCTAGTTCTGAGCCATTCTGAGAACACAAAAATCTTCAATGGTCTCCAGGGACCTCTAGGAATGTCTCAGGCTCCCTCTGCCTGGAGACAGCTGACCACCATTGTCGGTCCTTTTTTTTTTTTTTTAATTTTAGTTGAGGTAAAATTTACATAAGTTTAACCATGAACCATTTTAAAGTGTACAATTAAGTGACATTCAATCCATTGACAAGGTTGTACAACTATCACCTCTGTCTAGTTCCAAGACCTTTTCCTCCCCCCAAAAGGAAACTAACTTTATAATCCATAAGCAGTCACCCCTAGTCCACCCTTTCCCTAGCTCCTGGCTTTATTCTGTCTCTGTGAACTTATCTATGCTCGAGCCTTCACATAATTGAAATCATATATTTGATATTTGTGCCTAGCCTTGTTCACTAAGCATAAGGTTTTAGAGTCTCATCACATTGACCCATGTATCAGTCATGTATTCTTGTTTATAGGTGAATAATGAGCAATATAGGGATATACCTATTCTGTTTGACTGACGTTGGCTTGTTTCCACTTTTTATTTCTGAATTGTGTTGCTATGAACATGCGTGGGCGTGTATTCCAATCCTTAGGGGTGCAAATCTGGGAGAGGAATTGCTGGGTCACATGTGGAGCTGTGGACTGTTTCTCACAGCAGCTGTGCCATTTTATATTTCACAACTGCTTTTTCAGCCCCGCAGATACCTGGATGTAGAAGACTGTTTTTCTAATTTGTTGCCTCTTTGGGCTGCCCCAGGTTTGGGGAGGTAAGGACTTTCTGATTTGTGAATCCCAGGGGATGCAGGGGCCTGGGGCTCTGTACTCTAGTCACGCCCTCTGAACTCCCGTTCCCATCAGCTGGTGAAACGCGTTCTCTTTGGGTGGGAACCCTGGACTTACATAATCATGTCTTCTTCCCTTCTCTGTTCTCTCTGATACACACTTCATGCCGTGAGCGCCCCAGTCAAGGCCTTACTGCGTTCAGACTCAAAACTTCTCTCCAAAAAACTGGACTTGTAATGAAACACTTTCACTTTCAGGCCTTGACATCCGATATCAGTGTGGAGAACACGTTGTAATTTCAAAGACAATGCCCGATTCCCTCCTCAGCCTTCCCCAGCCCTCCCCAGGAAGACAGAGGCACTGAAAGCCCTCACTGATTTTGGATTGGGAAGAAAGCAAGTATGCAAAACGCTTGACTAATATCGCAAAGTGCGGTCCTGTTAATCAGTGTCCGTGAGAGAGCGGTCAGGGGGCTTAGTCACTGATGGGCTACCACCGGTGGGACAAAGGGAGACATTAAGAGTGTGGCCCAGGTTTGCAGCCTTCAGTGGCAATGACTGAAAATGAGAAAGAACACATGAAGTTAGTTTTACATACGTGGGTTACTGTGCGAAAACAACAAGAACTTGACGGTTTTTGTGGAGTGTTTGAAATGATGTGGCGTGGAATCTAAGATGAAAGGAAGTAAAAATACAAAAGTGGATATTTAGGCACTCACTAGAACATTCACAGAACTCACTGTAACCATGAGAAGAAAAAACCGTTGGAGACTTTCACTGCCAGGATTGTGTTGGAACCATTCATGCTGTGGATAACTAGCAAAGCTGAGCAAAATTCAATAAGAAATGCTCCTTGAGATCAAGGGAGAGATGACAAGAGAGTGAAGAATTACTGGGCCAGAACTAGAGTAGGTAAGCTTAGAATTCAGAGCTACTTTCCATTTGAGGGTATTGGTTGGTTCCCAAGGAGTTGGCTGAGAGGCTGAACTGTAGAGCAGTGATTTTAGCCCCTCAGGGGGCAGAGGGGCCCGGAGTTGGCATTCCAGCTCTGCTGAAGTAGAGTGCGTGACTGAGGCCCTTCAGTTGGGTTGGATCCCAAAAGACTCTACCCACAGAGGGGGCATGAGCCAGAAATAGTCAGGCCCTCCCAAGGCAGTCATCACAACTTCAGGTCGCCTTGGTCAGTCCTTGAAATCAGAGGACAGTAATCCTGGGTGATAGCGCTCCCTGTCAGCCACAGACATAGTGCTTCAGAAGGAGAAAACATCTTTCTAAGCCTCACATTGTTTCTGTGAACTATTGCAAATACAATATCCAGTGCACACATACACACACACACACCAAGCAGGCACACAAGAGAACAGGACTCATTGTTACTGGTATCTCATTTTCTAATGATAAGAAAATATTGTGCATATTTTATATATACATTATATATATATATATATATATATATATATATATACACATATATATATATATACACACACACACTCTTAGGATACTTGGATCCATGTGAGATCAAACTAGTAGAACTTGAGTTTCTTAGCACAGGACTAATAAACAGAATGTATGATCACAGCTTCAGTTCCACCAATAACTTTGGATATGTCATTTCTATTCTCTGTGACACAGACAGCATATACTTTAGTGGGGTGACATTATTTTATCCTCACTCGAGCATGTGCTGATTTTAGAGAGAAGGGAAGGGAGAGAGAGAGAGAGAAACATCAATGTGAGAGAGAAACATTAATTCGTTGCTTCTTGTAGGCTCTCTCACCAGGGACTGAACCCACAACCTAGGCATGTGCCCTGACCGGGGATTAAACCCAAGACCTTTTGGTTTATGGGATGATGCTCCAACACACTGAGCCACACTGGCCAGTGCTAGCAGGATACATTTTGAAGGGTTTACTGATCATTTGACCTGGTATTGCCATATTTTACTCTCTCCTACTTTCAAGCAGTATGCCATTATTTGCTTGTTCTCAAGAAAGAATGTGAAAGAAGCAAGCAGACAAACAGGAATCTCCTTGGTGCCAGGATTTCAAAATGCACGTGTGGTTATAGAAATAGAAAATATTTGTGATAAAGGCAAAATATTTAGGGGAAGACCTCATAGTCTTTCTCTCTCTCTCAGATTAGAAAATGATGGCCTGGATTGTGGGGTGAGGCCCGAGGGAAGGACATCCATCGGCAGCTCCCCATTCCAGAGATGTGGGGAGTCCCAGTAAAAGCTAACCCGACTCAGGGAGGCAGCAACTATCACAGAGGCACGGTCAGGGAGAGCTGTGCATGCGTGTCTGGGCATGTAGACGAAGGCAGAGCCCTGAGGTCCCTCCCCTCTGCCAAGGTTCCTGGTATCAGAATGAATCCCACTCACCACCAGCTGAGGTGGAAAGGCCACAGAGAGCCACCAGGGGTGAGGCTGAAGCCCCAGGAACAAGTGTGACTCCAGACATCCAGGGATGGAGATCAGAGCCCATCGGAGAGGACACCATTGGGCCAATCCTGCAAACCTCAACTCATTCCATCTCCGTGGAATCCCAGAAAATAAATGTTGTTATTGTTACCTCCATTTTACAGACAGGACGACTACAGCTTAGAAAAACTGAATAATTTATCAAAAGCCATGCTGCAATGAAGACAGGATTTGAGTCCAGATCTGCCTGCATTCAGAGACCAATGGAAGCAATGGGAAGTGCCTTCGCCATTTGACTTTTGGTCCTAAACCCTGTACAGGAAAAAGTTATCGCACACTCTAGCTTCCTTGGTATGTGTGGCAAAATACCAATCATTTGCACAATCTATGCAACCCATGTAAGTATCTTTTTTGAAAAAAAAATAAAATTTTCCAGTGTCTTTAGGGTACTATTATGTAAAACTATATGATAATCTTGAGTTTATCATTTCCTAATTATTACTGTGTTCTGCTAATAAATTCTAAGTCTATAAAATTATATGTGGAATCTTTTAGCCAACTCAACTGTAAACATCTGCCAAAGGCTTTCAGATACATATCAACACCGTAAACTTCCCACTGTCTCCCAGAGAAGCACACGTGAGTGAATTAGTATCAGCGATGACTATGGGTGATGTATAAACTTAACACAACTGTGGCTTAAACAAGACAAATTTCATTCTCTTTCACGTAAAAGCCAAGAGGTATAGAATCCAGGGACGCAGGCCAGTGATGTTTCACAAGCCCTCAGGAGCCCAGGTGGTTTTCTGTTCTCTGCTCAGTCATTCCTGGAGTGTAGCTTCATCCTTAGAGTTCAAAATAACATTTGTAGCCCAGAAGCGGATGGAGAAAAAAGGACAGCGGTATTAACCAATTGTCTCCTAAAGAAGGTCATCAGAAACTGCCACATGACACTTGAAGTCTCATCCCAAAAAGACAGAATATGGCCATATGAACACATTTAGCTGCAAGCTGGACCAGGAGGTATACTGTGCTCTGGGCAGCTAGACATTCTGTTGTTAAGGAAAGAGGAGAAAACACCTGCTGGAGGAGGGCTAACCATCTCCGTCACAGCACACTTCCCACGCATCCCACCCCAGAACCTGGCTCCCCAGCCCCTTGAGTCTGCTTTCCCAAGGGATTAAGGGTGTGTAGCCTGACTCCTCAAGACTGATCCCATAGGGCTGCTCAGTCCACTGCTGGTCTCTGTGTCCGTCTCTTAGATATCACTTAACTAATCACAGATTAGGAAATAAGATGTCAGGACTAGACTGTGTAGCTGAAGACTAAACATGTATTATATGTGTGTGTGTATATATACACATATACACAGGTAATGTGCACATCTCCATATCACACGTTCATGTAATATCTAGATATAACTCTATATAATATATAGATAAGTATCTATATATGTTTTATTCCATATAGATACATATATGTTACCTAGAATTTTGAGATTGTTAAACATATAACATAATCCAAAAATACATAAAACATAAATGTATAGTTTAGTGAATTATCATAAAATGAACACCCATGTACTTATCATCCAGGTGAAGAAATAGAACAGTGTCAGCCACTAGAAGCTCCAATACGCCCTCTTCTTTATCAAACCCCTGTCCTCCTTCAAGATAGCCATTAAGATAACCACAAATCTGAACCTTACAACAATCATTAGATTGTTACATTTTGGGGTACAAGGCTTGTTCTAATCCCATATCTCTTCTAACTTGTTGTATGATCTTGAACAAACCACTGAATCTTTCATATATATGTATCTGGAATTTTTTATTTTACTTAATATATGTTAAATATTCCTGTGTGTCTGTATGTGTGTATAATTAAAATCTCCAGCTAAATGGTGTTAAAGATTGTTTCTAGCTTTTAAAGTCTGCTTTCTGTACAAAGATAAATAATTGCATGGCTTTTGTTTGTTTGTTTATTTTTTAATCCTTAAACTCTTCCAGTTAGCTTTTGACATCTTTTTAAAAAGCTAACAAGTTGAAGTAACTAAAATTGCAGTATCTACAACAGAAAAATATTTATTCCATTTATAAATAAAGCACCACCCTCATTTAATAATGTGACTCTTAAGTGATGAGTTTTTACGCTTGATGTTCCAGAAAGAGATCATTTGACTTCTCAGGTTGTTTTTTGGACCTACTGCCTTAATTAAATTCCTGGTGTCAAAGATCCATTCAAGTGGTCACACATGAAAGCCCCCTGGTGTGCCGCACTGGATAATGCAGTGTGTCGAGAGAAGGATGGGCTCAATGAAGCGGTGCCAATGGCTTTTAGTTCTCGCTCTGATGAAACTAACTTTAACTGTTGTGTTTCCAGGGTAACTTGGAGTTTTTACCTTTCTTCAAAGGCTTTATGACTTGAAAACCCAGAATCAGAACGGTATCAGGTGAGGGAGGCAGGGAAATCAGTAGACTTGGAGGCAAAGAAAGGGTGATGGAGAGTGAGAGAAGAAACATGGTGGCAACTGAGAGGAAAGTGGAAAGAGGGTTCAATATACTTAGAAACGAATTCATTCGTGTGAACGCCTCTAACCTCTGGACAATGGATAGCTGAGTAAAGGGCCCCTTTCATTTTTTCCTATGAAAAATTTTTTAAGCATTTTATTTATTTAGTTAGTTTTAGAAAGAGGAGAAGAGAGGGAGAAAGAGAGGGAGAGGAACTTCAATGAGAGAGAGAAACAGCAATCGGTTGCCTCTCCTATGCACCCCGTCCAGGGATCGAACCTGCAACCCAGGCATGTGCTCTGACCGGGAATTGAACCGGTGACCTTTTACTTTGCACTTTGTGGGACACCCAATCAACTGAGCCACACTGGTCAGGGTGTTCTCTGTGAATTGTTTACTAGCTGTCATTTCCTGAGAAATCTTTTTGAACTTCCTCATTCATTATGGGGCTTCCATACAATTGACTGACTTGTGTAAATCCAATATAAATGCATGTAAAAATAGGAAGAATAAGCTGTAGCTTTGATAGGGGAGGTGATTGCACTCACATTCCATCCAAAAAGCAATGTCCTGAACTGAATGTGAAGAGAGAACCCTGCTCTGCAATTCCTTTCGACGTGAGTGTCTCACCATAGTGAGTGTAGACCCCATGCTGAAAGGTGCAGGTTTTATGCATCAGAGCGTTTTCTGTGAATGGCACTTTACTAAAGGATCTGTTTCAGTCTTGGGCAAAGGAACTGGCTGTGCTGGGTTTGCCCCGTGTTGGTCTCCATCACGCATCTTCCTATAGCATTTTTTTTAAATACAATTAACCAACACACTTTATGTCCTAACTTCCGCTTCAGGCGTGGCATCACTATTTTGTTGAAATGACTACTTACTTGATAGAGCCTGGAATTTTGAAACTTTATGAAAAATAGAATGTACAATTATAAGATTTAATATTTGGAATGGATCTTAGGGGTCAATCAGCACTGCCTCGGCCTCACTGAGCTACCCAGTCTTCAGCACCTCCATCAGGGGGACAGCCGGCCTGATGCTCTGCAGTGACTGACCCCTGGTTACATCATGACCGCTCCTTTATGGCAATCTCTCTTTTGCTTGGCTCAAATCTTTCTTTTTTAATTTAAACAAAATTAGCTTTTATACTACTAATTAGAAGTCATTATTTTAGACTGCTTTGTTTGTTTGTTTGTTTGTTTGCCTTTTTATATTCTTTAGGTTTACTAAAGATCTCCAAGTGTGCTAACTTCAGGTGAAAGAATTGCCCACATATGATGTGAACAGCGGGGAATAACATGACGCTACCATTTCCTATCATTAGGCACTACCGTTTCCCCGTAGGAAATGCAAAATAGCATTAACATTTTTCCTACCCTCAGCCCCAGCAACCATTGATCTGATTACTGTTCATAAAGTTTCCCCTTTTTTGAAATATTACCTGAATGGAATCATGCAATATTTAGTGTTTTGAGTCTGGATTCTTTTATTTAGCATAAAAAACTTTAGATTCTTATAATCTAGCAGTTATTTATTATTGCTGAATAGTATTCCTTTGCATGGATGTACCGTAATTTGTTTATTCATTAATCAGTTTATGGATATTTGATTGTTTCAAGTTTGAGGTGCAAATAAAGTCACTATAAACATTAGTAATGGGTTTTGTGGAGAACAAACATCTTTCTCTTGAGTAAAGGCCTAGAAGTGAAATGGCTGGATAATATAGCAAGTGTGTATTCAAGGGTATAAGTAACAGCCAAACTCTTTTCCAAAGTGGTTTTCCTCTTCTGCATTCACACCAATGCAGGGTCTTTTTTTTGTCTGCATCCTCCTTCCCTTCAACTGGGTAGAAAGTCAATTTAATAACCATTTATTGAAAGCCTTCCTGCTGTCAACGATGGTGTTTTCCTCTGGGGATCTGCATCACGAAGGGGGAGCCACGACATGCCTCTGAGCTTTAAGAGCAAGACCATGGGGGCGTGGTTAAGGCAATTCTTTTGTCTTGAGCCTTTGTTTTTTAAATAAAAATTTCAGGAAAGATGTGTATGCTTCGTCACCTTCATTGCACACTCAGTTAGACACAGGAGTGACTGTGGTCAAGGTTCTGCTCCTCCAGAGCTGAGGTGCCAGAGAATGTGGCCTTCATTTGGATGAATGAAGCCCCTAAAGCGGCCGTTACCGTATTGTGGTGTCCTTTTCACCCTGTTACTGAAGTTATACGTTTGTTATCCTTTAGCTACACCGTTTATCACTGCGTCATCACTTGTTTGGGAGGCTTCTATGTTTGGATCTTGCTGTTCAGAAACTCTGTTTTACTGTTGTTATAAGATGAGCCCAGGGTATCGCCCCCTTAGAATAATAAAAATAATCACTGTAGTGTTGGACTGCATGTGGATGCCTTTTTAAAACTTGTCTTATTTAATATTCACAATAACCCCTTAAAACAACTATTTCGTTCACATTTTACAGAAAGAGTGATTGATAATTAGAGAAAGTAAAACTCTCAAAACCATAAAACAAGGGGCAGAATTAGAGTCCATGTCTGCGTCTTTCTGAAGACAAGTTTTGATGACAAAACTGTTATTCTTAACTTCTTTCCTATAGCAATATCTAAGCCAAGAAAAAACAAAGGCAGGCTCCTTAGGAAGCCCACCAAAGCCAGTAATGCTACCATTTTCGGAGAAAAACTTAATCTAGTAACCAGTTAGCTTCTGTTGTATAACAAGCAACTGCAAAATTCTGTAAGACTGGGGTTAATGAGAGATCAGCTAGGAACTCTGGTGATCATCGGTGGGCTTGTGCCTGCGTCTGAGGATTATCTAACGAGTGATCTATTCCGGTCTGGCCTTTGCCAGAGCAAGTGGGCTATGTAGCTCTACATCATGTGTCTCATCATCCAGCAAGTGAGCTCAGGTGTGTTCTCATGGTGATGGAAGAGGCATGAGACATTTCAGGACTCTGCATCAGTCTTCACACCCCACCATGGGCCAAAAGAAGCCATGTGGCAGAGTTCAGTGTCATGGGTAAAAGCCAATCACTCATAATGGGAGGGCATGGTCAAAACAGTATGGTACTGGACTAAGGATAATGTATAGATTAACAGAATAGAATTAGATAGAGAATCCAGAAAAAAACCCATATATTTGCGCTTTCAGGTGATTTTCAGTAAGGTAGATCCATATAAGTACACTCATTCAAGAAGGAAGAATGAAAATACAGCACAAAGGACACTTAAAAAAAGAAGATGTGAGAATCAAACTATATACACTAAATTTACCTTTTTCTTGGTACTTCCCACTGCTGACCACCTAAGAAATATGTGATGTTCACTTTCCAGTAAAGGAAAAAGATCTCCTCTTTTTTTCTGTTCTCTTGTCTAAGTGCCCAGTGTCTCCTTGATTCTATTTTTCTTCCTACACAGAGTCATCAGGAATGGATGTGTATTCTGTGTACATCCATGCTGAGGACAGGGCTCAAATATATGTTATATCTTGAAGACATTTGCTCTGGTGGGGATGGGTGATGTCTCCATTCCCAATATCACCATCATTTATACCACTAGTTTATGGTCTTTGTGGGGCTTTCAAAGTATCAAAAATTACACAGCCAAAGCTTCCATTTCTGGCCCAAGCCAACAAGTTTGTGACAATGGAGTCATGAATTGGTGGTGGCTTCCAAAGTCAGGGTGTAGGAAAAGGAAGGCATAGATGCAGGTGAGTTGACTCTTATTTTGGGGTATAAAGCAAGCATTTTCTATCTTAATCTGGAGTAACATTCTATCTGTTATTTCTCAAAATAATATTAACCATCTCTGACTCTTGTACAGTGTTTCATAAAATAGAAAGCACTTTCACTGGTCAAGATGGAGGCACAGGTAAACAGGCTTCACCTCCATGCACAACTACGGAAAAAATTACAACCAGACTACAAAGCAAATATCACCCAGATTCATCAGAAAATTGAGCTGTATGAAAATCCAACAACCAAGGATTTAAAGGAGCCACATTCATCCAGATGCGTAGGAAGGGTGAAGACATGGAGAGGCACAGAGAAGCAGAGGGGTGTGGTCCCACATTCAAGTGTGGTGGGTAAAAACTGGGAGTCAGAAGCGAGCAATCTCAGCCCCAGACCAGACCACCAAGCCCAGGAAGATAAGTTCCCATAACTTCTGGCTGTAAAAACCAGTGGGGTTTGGGGTAACATAAGAAACTATGGGATTCTCAAGAGACTCTTCTTAAAGGGCCTACAATGGATTTAGGACTCACACAGACACACCCCCTCTGAGATTCAGCCCCAGGGCAACAGCTGAAAAGGCACAAGTGGCATTTGAGGAGAAGGGGAGAAAGTGAGATGACTGACAGCAGGTCAAGTGCCAGGAGACAGCTTCCTCCTGGGAAAACCTCCAGAGGCCAGGCAGACACACTGACCCCTCTCTGAGCCCTCCCTGCTGCAGAACCACAAAGTGGTGAAATGGGTTGCCCCACCCTGGTAATTACCTAAGGCTCCACCCCACACAATTTATAGGTGCCTTTGCTACATAGGCCATGCTACTTAGACAGGGAATCAAAGAAGTTTTACCTAATATACAGAAACAAACACAAGGAGGCTGCCAAATTGAGGAGACAAAGATATATGACCCAAATGAAAGAATACAACAAAACCCCAGGGAAAGAACTAAATGAAATGGAGATAAACAATCTATCAAATGCAGAGTTCAAAACACTGGTTATCATGATGCTCAAAGAAATCATTTGGTATTGCAACAGCATAAAAAAGACCCAAGCAGAAATGGAAGTTGCATTAAATGAAATAAAGAAAAATCTACAGGAAACCAACAATGGAGGGGATGAAGCCAAGAATCAAATCAACTATTTGGAACACACACACACACACACAAAAAAAAAAAAAGAATTCAAAAAATTAGGATAGAATAAGGAGCTTCTGGGACATCTCCAAAAGTACTAACACCCAAATCATAGGGATGTCAGAGGGAGAAACGGAAGAGCAAGAAATTGAAAACTTATTTGAAAAAATAATGATAGAAAGCCTCCCTCATTGGTGAGGGAAATAAAGATTCAAGTCCAAGAAGCACAGAGAGTCCCAAACAAGATGGACCCAAAGAGGACCATGCCAAGACACATCATAATTAAAATGCCAGAGGTTAAAGATAAAGAGAGAATCTTATACACAGCAAGAGAAAAGCAGAGAGTTCCCTACAAAAGGGATCCCATAAGACTGTCAGATGATTTCTCAAAAGATACTTTGCAGACTAGAAGGGACTGGCAGGAAGTATTCAAAGTGATGAAAAGCAAGGACCTACAACCTAGATTATTCTATCCAGCAGCCATCATTTAGAATTAAAGTGCAGATAAAGTGCTTCCCAGACAAGGTAAAACTAAAAGAGTTCATTATCACCAAGCCATTATCACATGAAATGTTACAGGAAACTATATAAGAAAAAGAACACAACTATCAACAACTGAATCTAAAAAACAAACTAAGCAAAACAGAACAGAACCATAAATACAGAGATCATTTTGAGGATTATCAGCTGGGAGGGGGAAGGGGGAGAATGGGGGAAATGGTGCAGGGATTAAGAAGTACAAATTGGTAGGAACAAAATAGACAGAAGGATGTTAAGAATAGTATAGGAAATGGAGTAGCCAAAGAACTTACATGCATGACCCATGGACATGAACTAAGGGGAAGGATTGTTTAAGGGTATAGGGATACTGGATGGAGAGGGGCAAAGGGGGAAAAACTGGGACAACTGTAAGAACATAATCAATAAAACACATTTTAAAAACAGCACTTTCACATTAATTGTCTCATTTTCTGCCCTCCAACAATCCTGTGAAGAAGGTAGAATTTGTGCTAATCTCATTCAACAGTGGGTTAAGTGGACATGCAGAGGGTTATATGACTTTCATGAAGTCTTACAAGCAGTAAGAGATCGAGAGCTCACACCAAACATCTTTTTCTCTCTACATCATGTACTCTTACCATCCTCACAGGCCCTTACTCTGGCACCTGCAACTGCCCACATTCAGACATGCTCATTTCTGCAAGAGGCTTGTAAGTATCTCTTTGCCTCCTTTATACATCACATGCTATAAAACTAGTATGTGTTCACCATAATCAATCTGATGATACCTCTCCCCTCCTTAATATCCATAAATGCCCTTCTCCTGCTATTATCTGAAAGATACAGAATGACATAACCTGATGTCCAATTTCCCAGCCTCTGCACCACAGCCTTATACCACAAAATCTGTCCTAAAAGTGCATAAAGTTAATTTTTAAATTCCTCAATTAGAACTGCATGCTGCTTGAAGAATAGAGGTCTTTTTGTATGTTCTTCCCTCTTGATGAATCTTCTCCCCTTGTGGGGTTACAATTGAACGCCTATCCATTCTCCATGCATCAGGTCTAATATTACTGTATATGCTGTCTTCCCTGATTCTCATAGGAGGAGTTAGTCATTGCCTTCTGTGAGTTCTCCTGGCACCTTGTACAACATACTGTCCTGAGACAACATTGCAATTAATTCAAACTGTAGATTATTAACTCCATAAATTAGAGACCAAGATTGTTCATCATCATAACCACACGGTGCATTACAGTTTCTGATATACAGTAAGCACTCAATAAATATTTGTTTAACTTGTCCATGAATGATCAAGGACCACTTTATTAAGGATATACTATTGACCTCATGGAGAAGGTGCTTTCTGACTCAAACTCTTTCCTTCGCCCCCGTCTCCCACAACACCTCTCCCCATCTCCCTACGCCCTGCACCAGCCAATTGCTCATCTCTGTTAGGATAGCTGTGACCAGCCAGATTCATCCTCACTAGACACAAGCTGCTTCACCATCATTAGCATTCTCTCTGAGGGTGTTTACATGGAGCTGAAGGCAGTGGAAGCGAGGACTCTGTGTGGCTGACACACTATTCCACCTGATTCCTTCCCTCTTTCTGCCCCCTGCCTCAGCGGGCAGGGCTCACAGTGCATCTACTTCAGGGTCTTTGAGACTAGAAACCCTTAAGACAGCTGGAGTCCATAGCTTCCTCAGAGAAACCCCAGGCTGGCATTGACCCAAAGCAACTGCAATCCCAGGGGCTTCGGCTGAAACAATCTGCAAGGGGAATGTAATACTCCAAATAGTTTTCTGTTAGTTCTGGTTTCCATTTATCTTTCTTTCTTGGCAGGTAGGGCAAGGGTGAGAGTAAAATGGGACAGGTGAAGAGTGGAATTTGATTGAATTACCTGCCAGGACTGCAGAAACCCACACAAAAGAAACTCACAACTCAACTTGGCATCTCTTTAGGAACCATTCCTTGAAGGCTGCTGACGGAGATGCTGGTGCTTCAGCAAGCATTAGGCCTGCTCTGGGATGATGCACGTGACAGCGCCAGTGTGAGAACACATCGTTCTTGGCAGAGGTGTGAAGAGGCTGCTGAGATCAAGAGGCAGATAGGAGACTTTTGCCGGCCTACCCTCTGTCTGCTGGCATTATTTACACCCGTGCTTCCCATGTCACGGAACGACTGAGCCAAGGTTTTCTCTCCTCAGAAGGTTTGAGTTCGCAATTCCCATGCAATATTTATTCCTCTCCTTTCTTTAATATTGAACTTCTTATCTCAGCCACTGAGAATTTGTTACCATTCTTTCTATCTCGTTTGATATATATGGGTACACTTTCTATATCCTTCAGTGACTGAGGCCATTTTCTCTACTGCTTGAAATATACAGATATCACTTATGAAAGACTATTTAGTTATTTCAATATAATTAGAGATTCAAAACAGGTCAGTCCATTTCCACTGTCTTCTGGAATCTTGGAGCATTTATTCTTTCTAACATTCACTTATTCATTCGAGAGTCCATGCACCACCCATTAATTTGCAGATATTTACTGAGCAACAGCACCAGACTTGACACTGAACAGTACAGTCCCTGCCTCAACCATAATATTATCCTTTGTAGCACTACATAGTGCCCCTACGTCTCAGACATTCTGCTACAAGTAAGTTTGTGAGTCAAGGACTGGACGTCTTTGTATTACTGTGTTCATCTCAGCATTAGAAACATAGGAGACACAAAACCTTTTTTTTTTTTTTTCTAAAAAATCAGTTCTAATTGCCCACAATCTTTTCACATCATTGATAAAGATGGAATCATAGTATCAGTGATTGATCTAAATACACCGATTCTCGAACCTACCTTCCGAATGAAGACCTCTAGCCTCTGTGACGTAGGACCCTCCATGTTTTTCTGGGAGTCTCCAGGAGATGTCTCACAAGATCCAAAAAAGTAGTTCTGTTGCCACTGCCTTGATGGGCCCCGTAGCTCCCATCAGACATGACTGATAGTCTACCGTCTGTCACCTGATGTTTCCTGGCCCTCTTCCTACATTCTACCCAGCACCAGAGGCCCTGCCCTCTGCCCACCCAGGGACAGTGCTGCCCTACAGCCCTTAGGATCCCAATGCTGTACAGGTCTCTGCAAGTCACTACGTCTTACATCCTGATACTTTTAGTAAAACAGCTCTTTGAGACTTAAACTCAGACTGCATGATGGAGTCAAGAATACCTGGAGATCACATCCACTACATTGTTCTCAGAAATGTCATTTCTCTCTGATGATTATGGCTTATTATTATTTTTTAATACTCATCTGAGGATAAGTAGATTGATTTGAGAGAGAGAGAGAAAGAGGGGGGGGAGAGGGAGAGAAAGAGTGAGAAAAGACATTGATGTGAGAAACTGATCAGTTGCTTCCCATACATGCCCTGACCTGAGATGAAACCCACAACCCAGGTATGTGCCCTGACTGGGGATCAAACGTGCAACCTTTTGGTGTATGGGACAACACTCCAACCAACCAAGCCACCCAGCCAGGGCTATGGCTTGTTATTTTGTCCATCAGCTTTGTGAAACATGCCCAGTTTTGTCTGCAATCCTGAATGAACACTACCTGTGGCTCAAACTTGAATCCATGTTGTATTTTAAAATTTCTTATTATAAAAGTAATATATGGTAAGTGGGGAAGAAAATAAAAATCACTTGTAATCCCACCACTCAGACTTAACATTTTGGCATATATTCCTTTAGTTGTTTTCTCGTGTTCATTTAAAATAAACCTAAGGAAAATGCTATTGACCAAAATTCCTCTTGAATTTGTTTAGAGACGTACTTTGAAAATGAGACCCCAATAGGAGGCTTAGCAGCAGAGGTTGATCTCTGTAATTACTCAGAAAAATAATGGGTTATAGAGTTAGAGCTTCTCTGAAAAAAAAAAAAAAAACTGGAGAGAAGAGTGGAAAAGGGTGCAGCTGGGGAGATTCTTGCAGAGCAGAGAAGTAACTGGAGAGAATTGAAAGTGTGAATGAAGTTGCTGAACCATGGACAGTGAACAGTGGACTGTGATTTCCATTAGCATGACCTTAGAGAAAAACGAAGAGATGCAGAATCAATAGGATGTCATCAAAATAGACATACACTTTTTAACTAAGTGAGAGAGAAAGACTATGAAAAAACTCAAAATAAAAATGATTATGTAAGACATAAGTTAGTTGAATCACCCTGTCAGGTAATAGAGCACCTTGGTTTGTAAAGAACAGTGGAAGAGAAGGAAGTGGCAAAGGCAGGGGACACTCTAACATCAAAAAGAAAAAAATAGATAATCATGTTTCTTGAGCCCAAGAACATAGGTTGTGGGACCCCCGCCACTTACAAGAAATGAACTTCCAAAAAGGCTAAACGGTGATGAGTGTTTGGAGAACTACCAGGTTTCACTATGTATATTTAATATAGAGAGTCTGTATCAACAGGGTGCCTCTCTCTGCTAGTTTCCAGTTTGGTTCAGCCAATGGGAACACTGAAGGAAAGATCAGTGAGAGGGAGAATGGGGTCCTTCCTTAGGCGGTCAGACTGGACCAGCTGTGCTCCTTGATGAAAAGTCCTCCTCCTCCCAAGGTAATTGACTACACAATTCTGTCTACTTCCAAATCCCAGGAATCTCTCTCCCCATGTCCCTTTCGGTCTAGGGTTGCAATAGCTCAGCGTCTACTAATTCTAGGTAATCACACTATCCTTGTGAATCCCTTACACCCACACCTCGTAAAACTGTGCCATCTGTTTTCCTATTTGAAATGATCTTATTTTAAGTGTATCATCTGTTTTCTGTTGGGACTTGGCTAATAATTGATTCCAGAAATGTCCTAGGAAAGAGGCTCTCAAAATGAGGTTGTAGAATCGGGTTGGTCATATATTCAATGAGTGCAGGAATAACTTCCTTGATGAATGAACATAGAGTGATTCAAATGATCTCTGGTGGCTAGAACAGGAAGGAGAAGAAAAGGCATTGGAAGAACAGGAGCCTGTGGCAATGGCTTCCTGTGGCACATAGAAATAACAAAGGTTATGAGGAAACTGGGCGTCTTCTTAGACCTTAAAGGCTGGTGCACAGCAAAAAAGAAATAGGAAATCATGGACACAGAATTGAGAACATGGATGAAAAACCAGGAGGCTCTCCAGCAGTATTACAGGGTCCTTCATATTCTGTGGTCCTCGGAAAGATGTAGCTAAGAGCTAAGCCCAGAGGATGAGTGTAGGGATGGTAGAGGTGCAACCCCAACTCCATGCTTAACCCCATCAAGCTTCTTAGGACATTGTAAGGACATGGATTGGGGAAACAGGGACCCCAAGAGATAAAATGAGAACATTTGGGCAAATGTGGACAAAACTGAAAACAGAACATCCACATTTCTTTGAACTCCCATTGTAGGGAGAGGCAGCCTCACTCCCTCCCCAGTTAAGGCCGCTAACTAATTATCTGCATAAAAGCCTTTTAGCAATTGTACCTGGGGCAGCTACCTTACAAAATGATGTCTGTTCACTCAGGACCCACACCTACTGTGGCCAACTTATCTTAGTTTGCCTGAGACTTTTTGTTTTGTTTTGTTTTGTTTTTAGTACTGAAAGTCTTATGTTTGAAGAACTCCCTCTAGCTTAGGAAAATTGGGACAGCTGGTCACCCTATCATACCAAATACCTTTAATTGCTTCTCGGTCCATAAGGTGAGTTAGAAGTTAACAAAGCCCAAATGTAGAAGTATGAGGTTTGCTCCAGGAGAAGATAGTCTGTAATCTAAGTCAGTAACTAAGCTTGTTAATGAGTATCTGCTGAAGCCTGGGGAGAACACTGATTTTGGGACTTTGAGGGTTAGCTCACACACCTTACAAATGCATTAATAGCCCGTTAAGTTGCCTAATCAAAGGTGGAACTTAATAAACATGTCAAAATGAAACTGCATTCCTGACACACAATAGAAAGGAATCTGGAGGCTTAGAAAAATGGGTATGTTGTAAGAATCTATTGTGTATAACTTGCTCATCCACCTACTCCCTACGATACTTCTATTAGGCCACATGGAAATCTTAGTTATTTCAAATTTCCTTATTCTAATTTGTATTATTTGACCATTTACAGAAAACATCTATTTTAAAGTCAGAAAACAAAATGTTTCACTAACTTAATTTTTCAAACATGATATGAGAGAAAGGACCGAAAAAAAGTGTAAAATATTTCAAATGTTTTTGAGTGAGTTTTATGACATGGGTTTTGTAGGTGGAGATTTAGAAATTCCTTGAGAGGCAAGAGGAAAGAAATTTATGGAGAAAACTCTTTAAAGGAATGTGGAAGAAGAGCAAAATGGCAAGAGATGAGGTTCAGGCCTGAGAAGATGTTGAACTTCTGGATTGACACCGCTCTGGAATCAGACAGTTCTAGGATAAGGGGTATTGTTTACAGAATGAATATATTTGGCAGCCTAAAACCTTACTGACATTATATTTTTCACTATTTGGCCAGTAGGGTGGGAGAATAGACACATGAGAGAAACGTCTAGAATTTTACATTTAAAAAATAAATATCTGAACCAAAAAAAATGGGGGTGGGAGCAAGAAAAGGAGGTCCTTGGAATCAGGCAAGTGTTTAGTCCCACCTGTGGTCAAGAAGGAACGGGACACACTTTAGAAACCAGCAAAATTGTTTAAAAAAATAGATTGAGCCACTGCCAATAAAATTCCAGCGATACTTTTTGGTTGCAGATCTTGGTTCCTTCCCTAACCAGGTAGCTCAGCTGTTTCAAGCATCATCCCGATGAGACAAGGTTGTGGTTTCCATCCTTGATAAGAACACATATGAGGTGACTGAGGAATGCGTAAGTAGGTGAAACGACAAGTCAGTGTTTCACTCTCTCTTCTCTCTCTCCCCCACCCTTTCTCTTTCTCTCTAAAATAGATAAAATAAAAATAATTTTAAATACATCGGTTCCTGATCTCTCTGAGCCTGGAAGACTCAAGGATTTTGGAGGACTAGTTTGGTGGAACTTGCCACAAAAGTCATATTGGTGCACATAGGGGCACTGACCACACAGATGTTTACAACATCAACAGTTTCAGTCCAAAAATTTATTGAGGGGGATGGTCCTGCTGGAACAAGTCTAAGGTTGAAACCAATACACCCCTGGGCAGTTGTTTTCATAGGCTTGAAAAATTCCAAAGCAAAGGCCAATACTCAAAAACATGCTGAACAGAGCTCGTGGGCATTGGGACTTTGCTAGAGATTTGGTAAGAAAGACCAGGAGATCAAAATAGTAAAGGAAGCTACTCCATGAACGCTTCTATTTCCCCACCACAAACTGTGAAGGAGCCTTGCCAGAAGAAGGGATGAGATCTTTGTCACTAGAAAGAGTCTAAATTTACTTTAATACTGAGGTGCCTGGGAAAATACTCAAAGGAAAATGGAAATCATGAAGTTCGCTATGCACATGCTGACCACTGAGGGGGGGAAAAGGAAACAAAAGCAAATGCGGTGACTAAAAATTGGCATCGCTGCAAATTTTGGAAGACAGAAACACTATTTCTAACATTAACCACTTCAAAATATCACATGGACAGCAACAGAATTACTCGGCAGGAGATTTCTCAGCAACTGTTATAAGTTCCCATACTTTCAACTGTGGGCAACAGGTCCGCGAATCTGCCTGACCTTCGGGAGCCTGACTTCCCACTGGTTTTGCTCTTTTCTCTCACCTTTTCTGTCCATACTCTTCTTCCAATGTATGACCAAGTCTCTGCTGGAAGCAGGTACTGAGTAACAGAAACATAATTTTATTGTAATTGCTAGAGGGCTGGGGAGATTCTTGTTTATTTTCCAGCACTTTATAGTGGACCACATTCTGTGATACCTTACAAGTTTTATTGACCCTCACACACTATATAAATGTAGAACACAGTAGAGTTTGGGGGTTACTTTGCTTTTGATTCATCATTTTTTACTCCAATTGGTGGGAGAGGGGCAGGGATGCTAGCCAACTACTAGACAAGTAATCTTGACTAAACCCAGACATATTTAAAAGGCAGCAGCCTGAGAACGAGCAAAATATATAATTTCAGAGGACAACAAATTCCATTTATGTCTGTAAGATTTAATCTGAAACTTTAATTTCTCCTTAGAGACTGAATAATGGGAAAGTGGCCATATCCAAAGTGTGTGTGTGTGTGTGTTTCTGCCATTAAATTGTACGGAGTCCTTTGCTACCCATTTCATAACCCTCTCAGGCAATGTAGGTAAACTATATTGGACATCATGGCTAATAATTATGGGTTTGCCGAGCACGAAATAATCACTGCTATTGTTTGCACAATTTGTTCTCATTTAATATCATATAATCCTACATTCAGGGTTAGCTCAATGTTTATCCACACACTGTGTTTTCCCTTCTGTACTGCATTCTCTTTAAGGTAGGAATGTTGTTTTTGTAACCCTAAAAATAAACACAGCGCTGCCTGCTCAGGGATGAAGAGGACTCACCCAAGGACGAGACGCACCTGCAGTGTGAGTCCATCGCCAGGCTCAGTGGGAGCCCTCCCACACCGCAGATCGGCTGTGTCTGTTATTGACGATCCTGCACACAGCAGCAGTGATGGTGGTGGTGGCAGTAGACACAGTAGGGAAAATATACTTCAGCTGCCAAAATGGTCAAAGAACTAGTCAGCAAGAGACACAGGCACACTGCTTGTGGGGGAACGGTATTCCCAGGCTCTGACCAGGCACTTGGCCTCTCACCCTTCATGTGTTTTCTCTTCTCCGTCATTTTTTACACAAAGGAGTCATGGACTTTGGACCTACCTGCCTATACCTGCCATGCTTAATTTACTTACTGCCAGCCGAGGCCCGAGGATCTTGGTCTTTCCCTAGGTAAACAGAGACCAGGGGGAGGGAGAAGGGAATTGTAGCAGAATTTCACTTAAATATGTGCACAGTGCTTTATAATATTTTTCTTGGCCCTGCCACTCAGTAGTTACCTTTAAATTTACTTTATGTGAAACCAGAGATGCCTCCCCCTGAAAATCCATTTCAGGTGGAGTTTCAAGCTCACAAACGTTGGATCACCTGGTTGGCCCGCCCACTGCCTTGACAAAACCACCAGTCAAACTGCCACTTGTGCTTCTGACCCCTTGAATTCTCTTCTTCCCTCTAAGTATATACCTAATAAATAAGCTACCCCCCCCACACACGCACACTGTATATCCCCCAATATAAGGTGAGTCCCCATTTTCCCAGTGAGAATATCAATGAAAATAAAATGCTGGTCAATTAAAATATTAGTAATATAGATAAACAGATAAAATCTCTGTACCCAATAATTAATGAGCTACACATACTATTTAAAAGTACAAACTATAGAGCATAATCCTTTCATTTAGAAATACTGCTTTTTCACACTTAATGAAGAATGGTATTCAGACTTTTCCCACACAGGGTTGAGGTCAATGTCCTCGTCACTAAACCCCTTTCCTCGACTCATCAAATGCAGTTTCCCAAAAAATGGCCTCCCTGCTTCCTTTCTGAGGTGAAGTGCATTCTGAAGCTGTGCGCAATGATGACACCGTGTTTTCGTCCCAGGCCACAAGTTTCCATTTTCAGAACATAACTGCAGTTTTTAGTTTCTTTGTTTTTTTTTTCCCCATTCATCCTTGTGGGGTTCAGGAGGGATATCTGCCATGTATTCACTTACTGTTTGATTTTTTTTTAATATTATATAAGTGGTTTGGTTTTTTGAAAATCTGATACCCCTCAGGACTAATTACTGGATTTGTTTAAATTTCTTTGAATATTTTTAATAGATTATGTCAGGTCCCCACTATAAAAGTTCAAAGCTGGCAATAATTGAAGCGGTTTCAAGCTAATGTGCCTTTCCCAAACGGTTTGTTGTTGTTTACTCTAAGGTAATTGAGAAAGCAGAGACAATGTTAAAGAAATGGTGAAGATTCAAAAATACCACAAAACTATCTTTTCTAATGACAATTTTTCTCTGAAAAGAAAAACTGTGCTTCACATGCATGTGCATGTGAAGGTCTTGTTTCTTATGTAAAAGCTGAGTGACATCTATCACAAGGGAACCAACTTTTATTTAACTGGGGCTCTTGGCTTCAAAGACAGAAACTTAACTCAGACCAAAAAAACATATAGGCGGGCGGCTGCAGCACGGAAACAGCGAGAGGCGGCGACCCACGGACGCTCGATTCCACTGAGCGCAAGTGTCCCTGGCCCTGCCCTAAGAGGCGAGAGACCAACTCCCGGAGCTCGGCTCAGCGGGACTGAGGGCACGGGGCAGCGTGCGAGCGTGAAAGCACCTCAGCCCGGGGTCAGTGGGAGCTCTCTGGCCGCCTGTGCGGGCAGGGTCACCTTGGCGCAAACGGGGAACCGCCGCGGCCCAGCGAAAGAAGGAGCCCATCCCGGGGAAAGCGCTCGGGCCGTCCGCGCGGGCAGGGTCACCTCGGCGCGAACGGGGAACTGCCGCGCCCCAGCGAAAGAAGGAGCCAATCCAGGGGAAAGCGCTCGGGCCGTCCGCGCGGGCAGGGTCACCTCGGCGCGAACGGGGAACTGCCGCGCCCCAGCGAAAGAAGGAGCCAATCCCGGGGAAAGCGCTCGGGCCGTCCGCGCCGGCAGGGTCACCTCGGCGCGAACGGGGAACTGCCGCGCCCCAGCGAAAGAAGGAGCCAATCCCGGGGAAAGCGCTCGGGCCGTCCGCGCCGGCAGGGTCACCTCGGCGCGAACGGGGAACTGCCGCGCCCCAGCGAAAGAAGGAGCCAATCCCGGGGAAAGCGCTCGGGCCGTCCGCGCGGGCAGGGTCACCTCGGCGCGAACGGGGAACTGCCGCGCCCCAGTGAAAGAAGGAGCCAATCCCGGGGAAAGCGCTCGGGCCGCCCGCGCGGACAGAGACACCTTGGCACGAACGGGGAACCACCGCGGCCCGGCAGCAGTGGGCTCCAACCGTGGGGCAAACTCTCGGGCCGTCAGAGCGCGCAGGGGCTTACGCGCAAGGGCACCTCAACTGGCTACAGCGGGCAGCAAGGTAGCGCGCCGCGCCGGCAATTGCGGGCGCGCACCATAGCGGCAACCGGGTGCGCACACCAGTCCGGCAAAAGAACAAGAACCTCTGACCTGCCACACTAGACCAGCTGCGGACCCAGAAAAAGAAGGCAACACACCAAGGCTAAAACGCAGTAAAAACATCGTTTTTTTTTTCTCCAAATTTTTTCTCCCAAATTTTTTCTCCCTTGTTCTTTCTTTCTTCTTAATAATTTCTTTTCTTTCCTTCTTTCTTTATTCTTTTCCTGGGGTTTTTTTTGGGGGGGGTTTTGGGGGGTATATATATATATATATATATATATATATATATATTTTTTTTTTTGGTTCAATTTTTTTTCTCTCTCTCTTTTATCTTTCTTCTGTATTCTTTCTTTTCTATCTTTCTTTGTTCCTTTCTTGCTAACCTTTTGGGGTTTTTTGGGGGGGGTTGTGGTAAATTTTTTATTTTCTTCTCTTTCTCTCTTTCTTCTTTTCTTTCTCCTATTTTCTTGGGGATTTTTTGGGGGAGTGTTTTTCCTCCACCTCTTCCAATAATAACAAACTTTATCTCTAACGTGTTGCATATAACCTCTCCTTCTCATCCTTTCTCTTTAATAGTGGTTTATTCGTTTGTGTGTCTAGCTTAGCCCCCCTATTACTTTAAATAATACAATATAATTACTATATAAACCCAAATACAATACAATCCCACTTTCTTACTATACTAAGTATTTTTCTATCCTTTTCTTCTATTTTTCTTAACATACAATGTAAATATTACTAACTGGCTTGCACAGTCTCAACTATTATTAATCTATCACCCCCTCTATCAAAAATTATATTTTTCCTCCCCAAAAACAACTCGTATCTATTCTTCTTATAGTATAAAAGCTCAAATCTCTTTACATTTATATTAATACGGGCTAGTTGGCTAACGATAGCAGGATAGAGTGGGGGATACTTTCTGAGGGTGTGGGTCTCCTGCCTGGGCTGTGTGTTTATGTCTTTAACAGCATATCCACAAAAGAACTCAAGACAAAGCAGATAGAGTGACTCTCAACCAAGTAGCCAGAAGGAAGATCCTATCAAAGAACATCTGAAATATAACCGAACAGCATAAACAAACGACATAAAGGGTAACTTAAGACCATCAGGCTCAGGATATCAAAGAGACTGCACCACTGAAACTCCCAGACCTTCGATAAAGAATATTACACCACAAAGGAGGGAAGTCAAAGCAGACTACCCCCCCCAATAAATAAATAGATAAATAAATAAATAAATAAATAAAAACAAAAAGAATCCAACATGGTAAGACGCAAAAATAACCCCTCAATGAAAAGAAAAGAGGAATCCTCAGAAAGAGAGATAGACGAAATAGACATAGCCCAAATGTCAGACATAGAATTCAAAACAATGGTGGTAAAGAAGCTCAATATACTCGACATCCTTAAAATCAACTATGACAACCTTCAAGGAAGTTACCAGCAGCTCCAAGAAAATTACAGGGAACTGGCAGAGAACTACACCAGCATAAAAAAAGACATAGAAATCGTTAACAAGAACCAGGAAGAACTTAAGAATACAATCTCTGAACTGAAAAACACAGTAGAATCAGTCAAAAGCAGACTAAATGAAGCAGAAGATCGGATTAGTGAGTTAGAAGATAATGTAGAGAAAAACTCCCAGACAATACAGCAAAATGAAAAACGATTGAAAAAATATGAACAAGATGTAAGGGAATTACAGGATAGCATTAGGAAAAATAATTTAAGGATCATCGGAATACGAGAGGAAGAAGAAAAGGAACATGGAATTGAAAATCTGATAGGAGAAATAGTGACAGAAAATTTTCCGAACCTGATGAGAGGAAAAGCTATGCAAGTCCAAGAAGCACTGAGAGTTCCAATCAAGAGGAACCCCCAAAAACCCACTCCAAGGCACATCATAGTTAAAATGGCAACATTCCAAGACAAAGAGAGAATCCTAAAAGCAGCAAGAGAAAAGCAGCAAATAACATACAAGGGAGCTCCGATAAGGCTATCAACTGATTTCTCAACAGAAACATTACAAGCCAGAAGGGAATGGTCAAAAATATTTCAAGCAATAAAAAACAAAGGCCTACAACCAAGAATACTCTACCCAGCAAGGCTCTCATTCAAAATAGAAGGTGAAATAAGGAGTTTCTCAGACAAAGGAAGACTGAAAGAATACATCTCCACCAAACCAGCATTGCAAGAGATGCTAAAGGGACTGTTCTAGGAAAAAACAAGAGAGGAGAGGAACAGAGGTACAAAGGGAAATGAATAAATACACGTCAATAATAACCTTAAATGTAAATGGATTAAATGCTCCAATTAAAAGACATAGGGTAACGGAATGGATAAGAAAACAGGACCCACATATTTGCTGTCTACAAGAAACACACCTCAAAACAAAAGATTTACACAGACTGAAAGTAAAGGGATATAAAAAAATATTCCAAGCAAACGGACCGGAAAAAAAAGCCGGGGTAGCAGTTCTCATATCAGACAAAATGGATTTCAAAGCAAGGACAATAAAAAGAGACAAAGAAGGACATTTCATAATACTTAAAGGAACAATCCATCAAGAAGATATGACTTTGATAAACATATATGCACCCAACATAGGAGCACCCAAATACATAAAGCAAATACTAGAAGACCACAAAAAGGATATCAACAACAACACACTCATAGTAGGGGACTTCAACACTCCATTATCAACAATAGACAGATCATCAAAGCAAAGAAACACCAAGGATATACAGGCATTGAACAACACACTAAACCACATGGATCTAACTGATATATATAGAACTTTTCACCCCAAAGAAGCAAAATATACATTCTTTTCAAGTGCACATGGGACATTTTCAAAGATAGACCACATGATAGGTCACAAAACAAGCCTCAACAAATTCAAGAAAATTGAAATCATATCAAGCATCTTTTCAGATCACAATGCCTTGAAACTAGAAATCAACCTCAGAGGAAAAAATCAAAGACACCCAAACTCATGGAGATTGAATAACATGCTATTAAATAATGAATGGGCTAATAATGACATCAAAGAAGCAATCAAGAAATTTCTAGAAACTAATGATAATGAGCACACAACAACCCAAAACCTGTGGGACACAGCAAAAGCAGTCCTGAGAGGGAAGTTTATAGCAATACAGGCATATCTGAAAAGGCTAGAAGAATCTCAAATAAAAAACCTAACCACAATTCTACAAGAACTAGAACAACAACAATAAACAAAGCCTAGGGCAAGAAGAAGGAATGAAATCATCAAGATCAGAGCAGAACTAAATGACATAGAGACTAAACAAACAATCCAAAAGATCAACGAAACTAGGAGCTGGTTCTTCGAAAAAATCAACAAAATCGACAAGCCTCTAGCCAGTCTAATCAAGAAAAAAAGAGAGAAGACACAAATAAACAAAATCAGAAATGAAAGAGGAGAAATCACGACTGATACCTCAGAAATACAAATGATAGTTAGAAATTACTTCAGACAACTGTATGACAAGAAATTTGACAATCTAGAAGAAATGGACAAATTTCTAGAAACATACAACCTTCCAAAACTGAATCAAGAAGAAGTGGAAAGTCTCAACAGACCAATAACAAAGAAGGAAATTGAAACAGTAATCCAAAATCTCCCGGCACACAAAAGCCCTGGACCGGATGGCTTCACAGGCGAATTCTACAAAACATTCAGGGAAGAACTAACTCCTATCCTCCTCAAACTGTTCCAAAAAATCCAAGAAGAAGGGAAAATCCCAAACTCTTTCTATGAAGCCAGTATTATCCTAATCCCCAAACCAGGTCAAGACACAACAAAGAAAGAAAACTACAGGCCAATATCACTGATGAACATCGATGCTAAAATCCTCAATAAAATATTGGCAAACAGGATCCAGCAACACATCAAAAAGATCATACATCATGATCAAGTGGGCTTCATTCCAGGGATGCAAGGATGGTTTAATATTCGCAAATCAATAAATATAATACATCACCTAAACAGAATGAAAGACAAAAATCACATGATCATATCAATAGATGCAGAAAAAGCATTTGATAAAGTTCAACACCCATTTATGATGAAAACACTCAGCAAAATGGGAATAAAGGGAGCATATCTTAACATAATTAAGGCTATATATGAGAAGCCTGAGGCCAACATCATACTCAATGGACAAAAACTGAAAGCATTCCCCCTGAACTCAGGAACGAGACAAGGTTGTCCACTCTCTCCACTCCTTTTCAACATAGTGTTGGAAGTCCTAGCCACAGCAATCAGACAAGAAAAAGAAATAAAAGGAATCCAAATTGGGAAAGAGGAAGTGAAACTTTCATTATATGCAGATGATATGATAGTATACCTAGAAAATCCTATAAACTCCACTAAAAGACTACTCAATATAATAAGTGAATTTGGCAAAATCGCAGGGTACAAAATAAATATACAGAAATCCAAGGCATTTCTGTACACCAACAATAAAATAGCAGAGACAGAGACAAAAAAGAAAATACCATTTACTATAGCAACAAGAAAAATAAAGTACCTAGGAGTAAACTTAACCAAAGAGATAAAAGACCTGTACTCTGAAAATTACATAACATTGAAGAAAGAAATTAAGGAAGAAACAAATAAATGGAAGCAAATACCATGTTCTTGGATGGGAAGAATCAACATCATCAAAATGGCCATACTACCCAAAGCAATTTACAAATTCAATGCAATCCCTATTAAAATACCAATGACATATTTCACAGACCTAGAACAAATACTCCATAAATTCATATGGAACCAAAAAAGACCCCGAATAGCAAAAGCAATCTTGAGACAGAAGAACACAGCAGGAGGAATCACAACACCAGATATCAAACAATACTACAAAGCCACTGTAATCAAAACAGTATGGTACTGGCATAAGAACAGACATATAGATCAGTGGAACAGAATAGAGAGTCCAGAAATAAACCCAGGCCTCTATGGTCAACTAATCTTTGATAAAGGAGGAAGGAACATAAAATGGAGTGAGAAGAGCCTCTTTAACAAATGGTGCTGGGAGAACTGGATAGGGACCTGCAAAAAAATGAAACTAGACCACCAACTTACACCACACACGAGAATAAACTCAAGATGGATCAAAGACTTAAATGTAAGCCGTGACACCATAAAAGTCCTAGAGGAAAACATAGGCAAGAAAATATCAGATATCTCACGTAACAATTTCTTCACGGATACATCTCCTAAAGCAAGAGAAATAAAGGAAAAAATAAATAAATGGGATTACATCAAACTGAAGAGTTTCTGCTCAGCAAAAGAAAACAACAGCAAATTGAAAAGGAAACCAACCATATGGGAAAACATATTTGCCAATGACATCACAGACAGGGGACTGATATCCAAAATATATAAAGAGCTGATACGACTCAACATCAAGAAAACAAACAACCCAATTAAAAAATGGGCAAGGGACCTGAACAAACACTTCTCCGAAGAGGACATACAGAAGGTCCATAGACACATGAAAAAATGCTCAACATCATTAGCCATCAGGGAGATGCAAATAAAAACCACAATGAGATACCACCTTACACCAGTCAGAATGGCCATCATCAACAAATCAACAAGCAACAAGTGCTGGCGAGGATGTGGAGAAACGGGAACCCTACTGCACTGTTGGTGGGAATGCAGACTGGTGCAACCACTATGGAGAACAGTATGGAATTACCTCAAAAGATTAAAAATGGAACTGCCTTTTGAACCAGCGACTCCACTACTAGGATTATACCCGAAGAATCTTGAAACACCAATTCAAAAGAACTTATGCACCCCTATGTTCATAGCAGCACTGTTTACAATAGCTAAGTGCTGGAAACAACCTAAGTGCCCATCTGTAGATGAGTGGATCAAAAAACTGTGGTACATTTACACAATGGAATACTATGTAGCAGAAAGAAAGAAGGAACTCCTACCATTTGCAACAACATGGATGGAACTAGAGAGAATTATGCTTAGTGAAATAAGCCAGGCAAAGAAAGAAAAATACCATATGATATCACCTAATACAGGAAACTAAAGAACAACACAGACAAAGGAACTAAATAGAACAAAAAGCAGAGTAGCAGTCAATAGGGGGGAGGGGAGAGGGAGAGAAGGGGGATAAGTAAGGGAAGGGTTTAATTAAAGAGCCTGTATGAAGGACTCATGGACATGGACAGCGGGGAGGGATATGATTGCGGGAGAGGGGGTGGGCTGGGTGGGGGAGAGAAAGGGGACAACTGTAATTGAAAAACCAAAATAAAAAAAAAAAAAAAAAAAAAAATAAATGATAGCTTTGCTGAAAAAAAAAAAAAAAAACATATAAAGAGGCTTAGTGTGTTATATAAATAGAGGATGGGTATAAAATGGGTTGAGGACTGGCTGAATCTAAGAACTAAAAGAATGTGGTTTTCACTCGAATTTCTTCTCACTCCTGAGTAATCGCTTTGTCAAGTCATCTCTCTCATCTCTACTTGCTTATTTATTGTGGTCATTTTTCTCCTCTTCCATAAAGTTCTCCTCCACGTGGAAAACACACAGACCAGGAAACTACAGCCTTACAACCTCCCGAGTGGGCAACTGGGCTAAAGGAGGAACAAAGCTGTTTTTCCGCACTTGGCATATAAATACCCACAAGAGAAGGATCTGAGGTTTCTTGTCCATCTTTGGGATTCTTGACAGCGTGCAAGCTACTGAGTCATTTTCATTGACCTGGACCTGCGCCAGCCCCTGAGAACATGCTGGGTGCTCACCAGCTACTCTAGGGGGTGGAGGAGTAGCGTGGCGGGGAGGAGGACTAAAGGAAGAGGAAAGAAGCTTGCTACTTGTGGGGAAAGCATGGGAAGGGAATTCTGGGATACCAAAGCCACAGAAGTGTACAGTAGACATTTTAGATTCATTTAAAAGTTAACAAATTTGAAGAAAATTTCTTTTAACTAAAATATACAGAAGTTGTTTTATTTAAAAAATAATTAATAAACTACTGGGTCTTCATTATAATTGTGTCGACTAAATGTCCAAACTATTGTTGGGAACAGATTTCTGCTTTAGAAGTATGATTAACTTATTGATATTATATGTCTGTGCCTGCATTTACAAAGTTGGAAAGATCAAATAATAAATATATTCACTTTGCTTCTGTTTAAACATTTCTAGTATCATCATGCATACTTAAAAAAAAACCCTTTTCTACTGTCCTACTATTCTTTAGATCCTTTAAGAAAAGTAAAACTGAAGTAGGGACTGTCAGGCAAGATGGAAGCCTAGACTGACACGCTCTGTCTCTCTCCACAACTAAGAAGAAATACAACTACTGCAGAACAAGAAATAACCAGAAGTTCCAGAAAATAAAGCTACATGGAAGTCCAACATATGAAGTTATAAACAAGTGGTGCTCATCCAGATGGGTAGGAGGGGTGAAGCCGGGACAAAGAGGTCAAGCTGTGCTGGTGGTGGCAGCAGCGGCAACGGTGATGGGACGGCAGTAAGCACAGACACCCGTATTTAGGGGCAGTGAGAAGCACCTGGGTAGCACCCCCGGCTGCAGACCAGACCCATCAGCTCACAATTCCAACTCCAGGGAAGGCAGACCCCCATTGCCTTGGACTGTGAGGCCCGGAGGGCATGGGGATGGAAGAGGAGGCTCCCAGTCTCTCAGCAGAGAGTGAACGGCAGGAATCCATCTTGGACCCCCGCCCCCACACAAAGCACCACAGCGTGGTGAGAAGGGTCACCTGGTAGTCACGAGTGCATGGAGCTCCGCCCCTATAACGTAGGAGGTGTGACAGCCCCGCCCAGGAAGCAAAGGTAAACACAAACCTGTCAGGATGGCACAGATCATGATAGAGATCCCGGTGACGCAGCTGACCAGACAGCAAATATCTAATCTAATAGATCAGCAGATAGGAAATCTTTCTGAGGCACAGTTCAGAGCTTTGGTTATAAGAAAGCTTACAGATTTGACAGCAGATCTTAAACAAGACGGGGAAGGAATGAAGGCTAGTCCTGCTGAAATGAATGAAAACACTTACAAAACAAGTGGTAAGAGAAGGAAAACCAGGGATCAAATCAACAAATCAGAACACAGGGAAGGAACACACAGTCAACCAGTGCAGAAAGAGGAAACAAAAAGTGAGGAAAATGAGGAGAGGCTCAGAAACCTATGGGACAGCTATAAGTGGGCCAACATGTGAATCATAGGGTTGCCAGAAGGTGAAGAAGAAGAACTAGAAATTGAAAAATTACATGAAAAAATAATGAAGCAGAACTTCCCTAACTTGGAGAAAGAAATAGACTTACAGGTCCAGGAAGCACAGAGAGTTCCAAAAAAACTGGACCCAGGGAGAACCACACCAAGACACATTATAAGCAAAATGTCAAAAATTAAGGATAAAGAGAGAATCTTAAAAGCAGCAAGAGAGAAGAGAATTACATACAAAGGGGTCCCAAAAAGACTATCAGCTGACTACTCAAAAGAAACTCTGCAGGCAAGAAGGGACTGGCAAGAAATATTCAAAGTAATGAAAAGCAAAAACCTACAAACACGATTACTCTATCCAGCGAAGCTGTCATTCAGAATAGAAGGGCAGAGAAAGTGCTTCCAGGACAAAGTAAAACTGAAGGAGTTCATCAGATCCAAACCACTGTTATATGAAATGTTACAGGGATTTGTTTAGGAGAAAGAGAACCAAAAGTATGAACATTAAAATGAAAGCTGTATCACAACAACCAACAACAGAAGCTAGGGAATTGAAACAAAGGAAAACTAAGTAGGTAATGAGAGTGGGAAAAGAATCATAGGTGGGGGAACATTTTGGGGGGCGGGTCAGCAGGAAAGGAGAAGAGGGGAAAGGGAGGGAGATGATGCAGAAATTAAGAAGCATAGTAGGAGGGAGTAGAGTAGATAGAAAGATGTTGAAAAGAACTATATGCACAACCAATGGGCATGGACTAAGGGGTGGGGACAACTGGAGGGAGGGGTGTCACTGGGTGGAGGGGAACAAAGGGAAAAAATTGGGACAACTGTAACAGCATAATCAAGAAAGTATATTAAAATATATGCAATTAGGAAAAACTGTGACGTTATCAACAAATATATATAAGATGGCTTGTTGCAAAATAGAGACAGACTCATAGGTAGAAAGCAGGCTGATATCTCTGGGGCGGGGGGTTGGGAAGATAGATGGAATGAGCAAACGAGAAAAAAGAGGAAGAACTCATGGACACAAACAACAACGTGTTGATTGCAGGGGCCAGGAGTGTGGGTGGAGGTGGAAGAGGGTACAGGAGGAAAATGGTAGTGGAAAAAAAATACAATAAAAATTTCAATTTAAATTAAAAAAGAAAAGTAAAACTTATATGGTTTAAGAATTTAGAGCAGGAACTAAGTCCTAACTGATATTTTACCATCCTTGTCATCAGATCTTTGGTCTTTCATAAGCTACGAATGGTTATGCTTCAGAGTGGAATGTAATTCTGTCCTTTGGTCTTTGAGAAAGAGTCCCCGCAGCCTTCCCCATCGCCTCGGACTGCTTTTCCCAGCCACAGGGGATTAAGCAAGTTATGAGATTTTCCTAGCAGTAAACTTTCTGCACACATAGAACAGTTTTTCATTGTGGTGTTTGGGAATTTTTCAAAGCTTTAATTTTTTTAGTTCTTTTTCCATTAGGTTTTAATTTGCAAAGTTTTATAAGCAAAATTAAGCAGGAAAATCAGATTTTGATATATAAAAGTTTCCAATTAGAAGACTTAATTAAACGACACAGTTCTGGCCCTCCTTCTTTCTCTTTAAATGGTATGCACACAGGTACTCTGGGTGGGGGTGGAGGGGAGACTGGGGAGAGGAGCTCAAAGATTGGAACAAGACTTCAAACTTCAACATACAAGACAGTGTGAACAGAGTAAGTGAGTGTAGTGTGAATTTTTTATGAGTTCCAAATTCCAGTTACAGCTAGGTCATCTGAGACTCAGGTGAGCATCACTGGTGTGCCTGAATGTTACAAAATATAACAATCTTAGCTACAACTAGAGGACCTGACATAAAACATCATCTATTGAAGACTTCAGAGTAAATGAAGAGCTTTAGGAGCTACTTTGAAAACCTTATATCCATCACAAATTGCCCCACTGTCTCAGGAAGAGTGAAAGTCCAAGGTTCACAATGGCTAGAACACATAGGATCTGCACGTAGAATTGCCAGGTTTGGCAAATGCACTTATAGGCCACCCAGTTAAAGTTCAATTTCAGATTGACAACATGTAATATGATAGCATAATAAGTCAGGACAAGTATGTTCTGCAGTTTTTCTGGCCAACCCACCCACACCTCATCTCCTCCCATCCTCCCCCTCCTCAGTCCATTCTGAGTGCAATTCTGTTCTGTGCCAACACACCAGGCTCTTTTTGCTCACTCTGCCTAGAATTCACTTCTCCCAAGTACTCACGTAGCTAGGGCTGCCAGATTTAACAAATAAAAATATAGGATGGCCAGCTGTATTTGAACTTCTTATAAACAACAATTTTTAGTATAAAGGGCATGCACAATAAAACATTTTTGTTGTTTATATGACATTCAAAAATAATTCGACATCTGTATTAGTTTCCTAGGGCTGCCATAACAAAATATCACAGACTGAGTGTCTTGAACAATAGAAATGTACTTTCTCACACTTCTAGAGGCTTGAGGTGCAAAATCAGGTTGTTGGCAGGTTTGGTTTCTTCTGAGGCCTCTCTCCTTGGTTTGCAGGTGGCCACTCTCTCATTGTGTTCTCTCATGGCCTTTTTAGCAGGGTGCATGTGTATTACTGGTGTCTCTTCCTCCTCTTAAAAAAGAAACAAACATTTTTATTTATTTTTCAATTATAGTTGATGTACAATATATATGTTTCAGGTGTCCACCCCAGTGATGAGACATTTATATAACTCACTAAGGGATTCTCCCAATAAATGACACCACACCTATATTATTGACCTTATTTCCTATGCTGTACTCGACATACCCATTACTATTTTGTAACTATCCATTTGTATTAATATTTCTTAATCCATTTCTGTGTTTTCACCTGTTCCCCCCAACCCTCCTCTCATCTGGAAATCATCAAAATGTTCTCCGGATCCATGAGTCTATTTCTGTTTTGCTTGTTTGTTTTATTCGATTCCACTTACAAGTGCAATCATATGGCATTTGTCTTTCTTGGTCTAACTTATTTCACTTAGCAAAATACCCTCAGGCCCATCCATATTTTTGCAGCTGACAACCGTTCATTCTTTTATTATGACTATAATATTCCATCATATGTATGTATCATTTTTTATTTATTCAGCTATTAATGGGCACTTAGGTTACTTCCACATCTTGGGTATTGTAAATAATGCTGCAATGAACATAGGGATCCATATATCTTTTTGATTTAATGTTTGGGGTTTCATCAGGTAAATACCCAGTAGTGGAGTTGCTGGGTCCTTCTTTGACTTTGTAATAGCCTTTGTTTTAAAGTCTATTTTTCTTAGTGTATGTATTATTACCCTAGATTTGTTTGTTTTCATTTTCATGAAATATCTTTTTTCGTTTCTTTACTTCCAGTCTGTGTGTCTTTGTGAGTCTCTTGAAGGCAGCAGATGTAAAGATTTTGTTTTGTTATCCATTCAGCCACCCTATGTCTTTTGTTGGGTTATTTAATCCGTTTATATTTAAAGTAATTAATGATATATATGTATTTATTGCCATTTCATTATTTATATATTTTTTATCTTTTTCCTTCTTCTTAGAGATCCTTTAACATTTCTTATAATAATTGTTTGGTGCTCATGAAGTCTTTTAGCTTTTTCTTGTCTGGGAAGCTCTTAATCTGTCCTTCAATTTTAAATGATGGCTTTCTTGGGTAGAATAATTTTGGTTGTAGGTCCTTGCTTTTTATCACTGAATATTTTGTGCCACTCTCTTCTGACCTGAAATGTTTCTGTTGAGAAATCACCTAGAAGTTTTTTGGGAGCTCCCTTGTAAATAACTAACTGTCTTTCTCTAGCTGCTTTTAAGATTCTCTCCTTGTCTTTAAACTTTGGCATCTTAATTATGATGTGTCTTAGTGTGGGCTTCTTGCATTCATCTTATTTAGGACTCTCTGCACTTCCTGAACTTGTCTGTTTCCTTCACCAGGTTAGGGAAATTTTCTGTCATTATTTGTTCAAATAGATTCTCAATCCCTTGCTCTCTTTCTTCTCCTGATACCGCCATGATGTGGATGTTGGTATGCTTAATATTGTCCCAGATATCCTTTTAACTAGCCTATTTTTTAAATTCTTTGTTTCTTTTTGCTGCTCTAATTGTTTTTTTCTGCTACCTTATCTTCCATGTTGCTGATTTGATCCGCTGCTTCATCTAGTCTACTATTGATTTTATCTAATGTATTCTTTATTTTAGTGTTGTACTCTTCATTTCTGGATGATTCTTCTTTATGTTTTCTATCTCTTTATTGAAATTCTCACTGAGATCACTGAGCATCCTTATAACCAGTGTTTTAAACTCTTTATCTGGTGGTTGCCAGTTTCCATCTTATTTAGCTCTTTTTCTGGAATTTTATTCTGTTCTTTCATTTGGGCCATGTTTCTTTGTCTCCTAATTTTGGCCACCTCCCTTGTTTGTTTCTATGTATTAGGTAGAGCTGCTACATTTCCCAGTCTTGGTAGAGTGACTTAATATAATAGATATGCTGTAGGTAGCCTCCTGGGTAACCCAAGCCAGGCAATCCAGGTACACCCTTCTGTTGTATTTGAACTTTGAATGGTATTGCTACATCAGCGAGAGTGGTTGATCCCATGCCAGCCAGCTGCCAGGACCAGCTGAGGCTAGAGTAGAAGAGCTGCTGGACAGGGGAAACCACGGAGTAGGACTCACTTTAGCAGGCTCTGGTGCATGCTGAGTCAGCCCCTTGAGTGTGCTGCTTGTGGAGGCAATTGAGTCATGCTCCAGCATATTCCGAAGCTATACCTGCGGGATTGGCTCTAGGGCTTTCCAAGAGCTGCAGGCTGGAGCCAGCCTCTACCTGTGCCTGGCCTAAGCCAGCCAGTGTGAGCTACAAAAAAACCTGCAGATGAATGTTATTTGTGCTGGGCTTGGAGTTGCCTGGGAGAGTCCAGTTGCCTCTGGTGCCAGGCTTAGCGCCAATTAGCAAGAGGTATGTGACACACTGAGACCAGATGCTACTCATTCTGGGTACATAAACCTTTGAGAGATTTTAGGAAAATCTGAAGCATGAGCAAAGACAGGCCATCTGTATGGAAAAGCCCCTGGAAGCAGCTTGGGTGGGTCCAAATGCTAGGTGGTATAGGGTCTCAGGGCCTCACTAGCGCAGGGAAAACATTGTTAGCCAGGTTTATGAAGATTCAGATATAGTGTCTTTCTACACATAAAGTGGGAGGACTCAGCAAAGGAACAATGGCCTCTGCCAGTACTTCTGTCTAGGAGAAAGCTGGCCCACCAGCCCCCACACAAAAGTCAAACAATTCAACTTATTCCTGCAGCTGAGATATCCCTCCCAATTTGTAACCATCACACATAGGTGTGGGACCAGCACCTTCCACAACTGTGCTCCTCCTACCAGTCCCAACATGGCTCCTTCTGCCTATCCTTATCATAGACGTCTGTTCAGCTGTATTTCATGTAGCTCTCAATAGTGGTTATTCCATAGTTTAGTCGTAATTTTGATGTGTTCTTGAGAAGATGCAAGTACCACATTTACCTACTCCGCCATCTTGATCAGAAGCTCTTACTCTTCTTATAAGTATACCACTTCTACTGGATGGGGCCCTGCCCTTATAAGCCTCACTTAACCTTAAAAGGCCGTATCTCCAAATCACATTGGGTGTTAAGGCTTTAACAGATGAACTGAAGGGTTGTCCCTGTTCAGTCCACAACACTTCATCTTCTGAGCCTTCAACTTCATGCATTTCTCACATGCGAAATGCATTTACGCCCCACATTAATAGCACCAAAACTCTTACTCCATTCTGGTAAGTTCAAACTGTAAGTCCAAAATCTCATGTAAGTATCATCTTAACCAGGTATTAGTAAGAGTGAAGTTATTGTTTTTCATCCTGAGGTGAAACTCATTTCCAGCTGTAAATCAATGAAACCAAACGAGTCATGTGCTTACAAAATACTGTTCTCCATTTTACTTATTCACTTGGTTATTATTTGTCTCCTTCCATTTGAATACTAGCTCCATGAGAGCAAAGGTCTTTATTTGAATTGTTTCTCTACCATATCTGTGGGCCTAGAAAGTACTTGTTGCATGATAGGCACTCAGTAACTATTTAATGTTAACAGCAAGTGGAAAGGAGGATCCCACTCTATGTAGGATGGTGCAGCTAACAGGTCTAACAAGAAGAGTAAAATGTTGATAACTTGCCCTGACCTGTGTGGCTCAGTTGGCTGGGCATTGTTCCACAAAGCAAAAGGTCACTGGTTTGATTCCCAGGGTCAGAGCACATGCCTGGGTTGGGGGTTCGATCCGCATTCAGGAAGAGTACAAGAGGCAACTGATTGATGTTTCTCTCCCTTTCTTTCTCCCTCCCTTCCCCTCTCTCTAAAAATAAATGAATTAACTATTTTAAAAAAATTTATAACTATATAAGATTCCAGAACAGCCTCCAACCCCATGTAACTATGCTGTGAAATATTTGAATGACTCTCAAACATTAATGTTCCTGGGCTACTAATACAGATTCCTGAGCCCTATTTGATTCAATCAGACAAAGACATATTTAACAAATACCTCAGCTGGTCCTGCACAGAGATAACTCCTTGAAAAGTATAAGGCTGTCCTCAGCTCCAAAATCAGTCTGGCCAATACAAGAAGATTATGGAATGGTAATGGGGGTTGAGACAGGGTGTTTCTTGAATTAAAAACAAACAAACAAAACTTTGACTCACTCTAGCTTTTTAATTGTTGCTTTTGCCCAGAGTTTTTTACATAAACTTTCAATTCTGCAAAACCATTCTCCTGGACTTCTACCATAGCTTCCTTGCGCCGTTGCCCTCACTCACCTGACTTTCTACCCCCAGAGCTTTAGCGTCGTCGGTCTGGAGTTGAAGAGCCGCACTGGACCTGAAAGTGGGCAGAGTTGGCCTTCACCTGCTTTCACCTCTCAAGGCAAAGCTGGGGAGCCATGGAGGCAGGGACTGTGAATGGAAATGGAGAAAAGTTGTTAAGACACAGAACTGGCTGACGTGTCCCAGACCGTGAATCCATGGTCTGCGTCACTCCACACCCGGAGGTCTGTAACTCTCAGCCGGCTTGGGTTTATTCTCTTGAAACAGCACCCCTGCTGGCTGCGTTGTAGATTCCGTTTTATCTTTTCCCGCTTAAGGTAAGAGCTGCAGCCTTCACTCGCCCACACACAACATGGCTTCACGGATTCCTCTGGGTTTGATGTCACGTCTCTGCTTCACCCCTCAGCCTCACTTCCTTCCATTTCTCTGTTCTGCTCTGCCACATCTGGCTTCTTGTCATCCACTGTTTTTTGGACAGTTCTTTTGTTTTCAATTAGATGGCTAAGTTGAATAAAGAGAAAAAGAGATTCAGTTCTGATTTAGACTAACTTGCTGGTAATAGATGTTATGAAACTTGAGGTTAATGTTTTATGTATTTTCCTAGCAAATGCAAATGCTTCCCATTGCATCCTGTCCACACACAACCCTGGAACATTTCTTTCTTTTAAAATTTTAAATCATGCTTTTATTTAATAAATGCCTTGCCGTTATGAAAAAGAATTTATACCAGCTTCCCAATCATTTTTGGAGTACCTGTCACTTTTCATAACTATCTAACGGGACCTGTCTGTAGAAATACTGTGTCTTCTTTTCTTGTATTCTACTTATCTAAGGTCGACATTAATATTTTTATTTTAATGTTTTAAATTATTTCTGCTAATATTTATTTTCACTTTGTTAGTTTAGTACTAGATTAAGTGTATAATTTACTAAAGATGGTTTTATTTTAAATGAGCAATTCAGATATTAGATATATAATTATATAATGAACAATTTTAAAAAATTCCAGGAAGAAAGTCAAATTATGTAAAGAGACAGTCCTACTTTATAAATGGCATATGGTAAATGAGTAAGAAATATGTGTCAAGAAATAAAATTAAGGAAATTAAAGCATTGGGTGGTTAGGCACTCAGCCACTAAAATGCTTTATGATTTGGAGTTAGGCATTTAATTTCTTTGAACATTGGTTATTTCTCTCACATTATAAGGATCAAGTGTCATAAATAATTAGAAAATGCTTTGAAAACATTACATTGCAAATATAATTAGTGGTAATTTTTGCAGAAACACAGATTAATTCTTTTACCTGGGCTAAGGCTGGCCTTCACTTTTCCTCACTACATATGATCTCCCTTTGAATCTGTATACTGCTGGCTGTGCAAGTGCTGGGTAAGGCTTTATGGGATGCTAAGCAATGGGTCACAGGACTCAGAAATGGCTGTTTGGGACAGTGATACACACTCCCGTTGACCAAATCCTTCCTCATTCTGATGTCAAAACTCCTGCCCTGCTGGTGTGGCTCAGTTCGTTGGAGCATAATTCTGTAAACCAAAGGGTCGTGGGTTTGACTCCCAGCCAGGACACTTGCCTGGGTTGTGGGTTCGGTGGCAGCTGGGGTGTGTGCCAGAGGCAGCAGATCAGTGTTTTCTTCTCACTTGGATGTCTCCCTCCCTCTCTCTTCCTCCCTTCCCCGCTCTCTAAAATCAATGACATGTCCTCAGGTGAGGCTTTTTTTTTTAAAGCATACATTCTGTTTACAAAAATAAAATTTGTATTTCTGTTACCTCCTCAAGAGCTTGTTCATCTGGATCGAGGCAGGAAATGTACCTTCGTTGCATTCTGAGTCCACTAAAAAGACAGGTGGCTCTCCACCTCTTTTCTGCTCATGAACAGGCAATGAGAAAGCAGCTGACCTGCGGTCTCTTTGTTCACATTAGGCAACACACACTATTTCTGGGTTTCCTATTATGAGCAAGCTTTGATGGAATGCTAAAAAACTTCTCCAGGGCATGTTTAGTCATTCAACCATGCACGCACAATTAGCTCCTGCACAATATGCTCCTTGCTTTAAAAAATTGCCTTTTCATATGTATTCAGATTCCATTTTCATTTCCCAGTGGTGATCTATAAATCCATATGTAACATGACTACAGGCTTAAAAGGATAAATAATAGAAAGAGAAAGGCTACTGAAAGGTGACCTTGGCAGAGAGGCACTGAGGGGAAAAATGGGGTAGATGCTTTAGAGAGAAGAAAGTTACAGATTATGGATAAAAACAGAGATGATAAATTATATTTCCTTGCTGTGTCAGTTAGCTATTGCTGCATAACAAACTATCCCAAAACCTGGTGACTTACAACAGGAAGCATTTATTATTGCTCATTACTCAGTCAGTCATCTGGGTAGATCTGCTGATTTGCGATTTGTGTCAGGCCGACTCAGTAGGTCTTCAAGGGTCAAGCAAGGAAGAGATTTAGGTCATCTATGGACAGGTTTAAGATGGCCTTGCTCACATGTCTGTGGTTGGTTTTTTTGTTCCTGTGGCAATGGCTTGTCTGAGCCGTGCATCTCCCATAGTTCAGCAGCCTAGCCTGGCCTTATACACATGGTGCTAGCTTAGGCTGAGACTCAGCACACCACCCAGTCTGCTGCATGAAATTAGTCAAAGTGAGTCACAAGGCCAGGACAATGCAAGCGATGAGGAATAAATTCCACTTTTTCATTGGAGGAGCTGAGGACTGTGTTCATGTGTTCAGTCACTGTACTACTCCTGTTTTTCATAAAACTCATAAAAGCTCTCCATAAGGGTGGACATTTTTTTTTTTTTTTGTAGAATGCACATAGCTGGAGGTATTGGTTCTGTGTAACTCTTGGATTCCCAAAAGACACATGAAGCAGGTTTGGGTAGAGGACTCTGGATGACCCCCGAAATATTATTTAAAAACTTATCTTGTAAAACTTTCTCTCCTTCATGAGTAAGCCTAGTGTTCACAGGCCAGGCAACAGGTATTTACTGAGCACCACCTTATGTGTCTGGCACTGGGGATACATCAGTGAAGCACACAGACGTATTTCCTGACTTTGGGCTAACAGAGAAGATGGTGTAAATGATTACACACGTGCTAAGTAAGGCAAAGGGCCTGCTCTTTCTCCAGCTCCAGGCCTCAGCCTTCTCTCTCAGATAATAGATGTACTTTCTTAAAGGAAGAAATATTCACACCTTCCTAAGGATGGTAGGATTATGGTGATAGGTATAGGGACCCTGTGACATGACCTTACAGTGGGGAAATGCGACTGGGCTCAACTCTGAATATAGCACTAGCAAGTGGAACTTCATGGCCAAAGAGCAGGATGGAGGTCAACAGATGGAAAAGTACTCGGAGGAAACACCCAGGGTGAGGGCGTTTCTGGCTAAACCGACCTGACAGGATTTGTGCTGAAGGCAGGCCCGGGTGATTAGATGTCACCGCAGAAATGGGGAAACATGGGGGGCTTGACTCAATATGAGATCAGATATCAAGGGTCGGCATGCTGGCTGAAAGTGACTTAGTGGAGATTTTGCTAAAACCAGCTTTTATAATAAGTGAGCGAAAGGTCTAGGAGAAAGTTCAGGAGCCTTACTAAAATTTGGCCAAGTGAAGGATCTCCGTCAACTTGCATTTTACCAGATACGTTTTACCAGATACACCCTTCCATTTCAGCTTCTGGGCCTTTCCATCCACGCTGGTCCTCCTGCAGCTACCATCCATCCCTTCCAGGCAGTGTAGCTGGTTCCTCCCCTTTGTTACAGTGCCAGCTGGGCTCTCCCCTGTCTGAGCACAGCTCACACTCTGTCATCCCTGCCACCTTGCCTCTCTTTCCTGGAAGCTTGGGAAGGGGCTATGAATCTGCTGCAGTGGTATAAAGCTTACTTTGAGCTGAAGACTTTGAATCAACAGCCGAAGGAAGAGAAGTTCCTGTTTTTCTGAATTTCCCTTATTTGCCTGAAAGCAATGCCTCCCAAAAGAATTCAGCCACCATGGATGGGGCTCAGGTCACACTACTCTAGATTTGTCACCTTGGCATGTTGAATGCTTTAAGCTGAATACATTTCAGGTGCTAAAAAGAAAACAATAGGCCCCAAATGGAGTTGTTTATGCTAAGCCCTTGGCATCACACCGAGACCCAATTACACTTTTGGCTCTCCTAGAAATGTAATCTTACACCAGCCCATCAGGAACCACCTGGTCAGCACGAGGGGAGTCACCTGCCCCGCAGACCCCCAGCAGCCACTAGAGGGAAGTGACTGGCAATAACCAGTGGGAGCTTTGTCCAGGATAACTTCCTGCTCCTGCTCCCTTCTGCATATAAAAGTCTATTCTGTACAGATCTCGGGGTCCCTTCCCATCTGCAAGATGGGAGACTGCCTGATGCATGAATCATTGAATAAAGCCAATAACATTTTAGTTTCTTTGTCTTAGTATCACGCTCTATTCATTGTTTTATACATCTAACATATTCAGACAAAAATACATTATAATTAAAATGGTAAAAATTAAGGATAAAGAGAGAATCTTAAACGAAGCAAGCAGAACATGAATTTTGTTTTTTAACAGAGAACAACAGAAGCAGGAAGGCCACTGTGGCCTTCCCTGCTCTGCTCCCTTGAAGAAGCTCATAAAGCTCTCCCATGAGAGGGGCCTGGCAGGGGTCCCCCCCTCTACCAGGCTGAAAGGAGCATCCTTACCTTCAGACAAATGGGGGCTGTGAGGGATTTCATCAGGTTGCACACTCTGAGCTCCGTATATCTACACAGCTGCCCACTTTGTATCAGACGTGGCCTAAAAATATTCAGGCTTAGCTGCTTCTCTGGCTCTTCATCTCCTTATAAAGGCTCTTGTGTCATGTAAAACTTACATTACTTCAGACGCTCTTTTCCTGTTAAGCTGCCTTTGTTGGTTTAATTTTCAGGCCCAGCCAGAGATCCTAAGAGGTCTCCCCTACAAGGCCTGGAGCTGGGTTAAAGGGCCAGTGCCTGTGGGCTCAGGCAGGGAACCCCAATGACTAAGGCAGAACCGATGTGGGAAAAGCCAGCTGTTCCTTTTTGCTGCCCTGAAGTGTCCCACTTTTCACAGAGACGCGTATGTAGGAAAACGTCTCTATAATAGAAGAAAAAACATTAGCCCACAGACGATGATAGTGGCTGGTGACACAGCCTTGGGAGTGGGAGGCACGAAGGCCTGGAAGTACTGGGGGACACATACACCCACCAAAGAGGACAGCTTCTCCTGGGACCCGCGTCCCTGCTGTTTGGGGCATGGAGCCACTTTTTGTCACATCTGCCAATTTTTTCAAGAAAAACTAGAAATGCATACCTTTGTGTGAAATATGTTTCTTTTTAAATGTTGGTTTGAGCTTTCTAAGAACGATTATGTAGGGCAGAGGTCACATCTGTGGGCCACATCGGGGCCATGAGCACCACCAGTTTAAAACTTAGCTACTGAGGCTCCAACAGAAAAGACCTTATATATAAAGCACTGTATTTAAAATATTATTTACAAGCATTTCAACAACACAGATTTTTCTAGCAGAGGGGATGGTCACTTGGACTTGGCAGTCTCTTGCATTCATTCCCATGGGGGAAAGTGGTTTGCTTTGAGGTAACTTGACTGGCTAGCTCCATGCAAGGCTGGAGAGACAAAAAAAAAAAGTAGTCCTTACTGATTTTCCTCTGGGAGTTCTGCTCCTGGGTGGGCTTCCATTCCAACAGGAGCCTAGACTCAAGCTTCATTTTGGTTATGGCTGAATGTCTGCCAATCATGCCCAAAGACATTAGCTCACAACAGCTTAAAGCCTTAACACTGTGAAGAGATACTTAAATTTTAAAGGAGGATTCAAAAATGAAAATTTCATCTTCTTTTTTTCACCATCCTTCTCCCAAGAATGGGAGCATTATTAAGTGGCAAAGCATGCCAGGGACTAGAAGCCCACCATAGGTCACAGTGACACCACACATATTTAGATTTGGAGTCACATCAATCAATTAATTTTATAATAATATTGCTTTGTTCTAGTTTTTGGAGGTTACCAGGAATCCATAGTAGTAGTCTTTATGACATCCTAGCATTCTCAAGAAAATAAAGCTAATTATTGAGAGTAAATGTAAAAGTTCAAGAAAAAAAAAAAAAGGATTTTTTTTTTTTTAAGCACTAGGAGCACTGAATCCATTTACTGGAAAGATTCTATTTGAATGTTGGCCACTCACACAAAGTTGATTATGAAGAGAGAAATTGTTTGGTTCATTAGGCTTTAATTATAGAGATGAATTATTATGGATGAAAAGAGGGAGCCACAAAATTATGGAGATTGAATTCCAGTTCAATAAACAAGTTCAAATATCTTTACTGGAGACATAAGCTAGTCATGTTCTTTTTCTTTTTTTTCCCCCAATTTAATTTGATGTTCATTGACAAATGATGTTAGAATGTCCCTGGAAAATCTTAGTATCTACAGTGTGTTAGTGCTTATCATTTAAATTATACTTTTTTCCCCTAATTATATTTTCTGATGGTGGTTCGGAGATAGATAGGCCTTATTTCTGTTTCAATTTATTTTGTGTAATAATGACAAAATGTTACATTTCTGTTATGCCAATATCCATGAAGCCAAATTGCTTTTATAATAGCTCAGAGGCCTTCAATGGTTCCCCAATGTATGCAGAGATAAGCTGAAAACCTTGAGCTTGATGTTTAAGGACTTTCAGGATCTGATCCAAGCTAAATATCTAATATTATGATTTAGTATTTTGTTGTAAAGTTACAAAACTTCTGCTGTACCAAATGTTCTGTTCACCATCTCACAAATAGGCCTTTTATCATTTGCTTTTGAGATTTGAGGCATACTTTCCCCTATTTGTATTTTCCCTTTAAAGTCTACTTGTGTGAGTCCTATTTTCCAGGCCCTGTTCCAGTTACACAAACTTCATCTTCTTTTCTGAGCATAGTATTCTTGTTGACCTGCTGTCTATTTTGTAAAACATATTTATACCATTCTTCTTTTAACCTCTTACGTTATTGGTATTTTTTATGCTGAAAACATCTAACCAAATTTTAAAATCTAGACTCAGGATATCTTACATGATAGTGTACATAGAAAACCCTGTAGTCTTCACCAAAACACTACTTGACCTAAGAAGTGAATTTGGCAAAGTAGCAGGATACAAAGTCAATATTCAGAAATTGAAGACATTTTGGTACAGCAATAATGAAATATCAGAAACAGAAACTAGGACAGAAATCCCATTTACTATAGCAACAAGAAAAATAAAGTACCTATGAATAAACTTAACCAAGGAGGTAAAAGACCTGTACTCAGAAAACTATAGAGTAAGAGTACTGAAGAAAAAAATTAAGGAAGGTACAAATAAATGGAAGCATATACTGTGTCCATGGATTGAAAGAATTAACATAATTAAAATGTCCATAGCACTCAAAGCAATCTATAGATTCAATGCGATGCCTATTAAAATATCAATGGCATATTTCACAGAATTAGAACCAAAACTTAGAAAAAATTATATGGAGCCAAAAACAACATTGAATAGCCTCAGCAATCCTGAGAAAGAAAAACAAAGTAGGAGGGATCACAATACCTGACATCAAACAATACTACAAGGCCACCATAATCAAAACAGTCTGGTACTGGCATAAGAACAGACACATAGTTCAATGGAATGGAATAAAGAGCCCAAAAATAAACCCATGTCTCTATGGTCAATTAATATTTGACAAAGGGGGCATGAGCATACAATGGAGTAAAATAACCTCTTCAATAAATGGTGTTGGGAGAACTGGACAGGGACATGCCAAAAAATGAAACTAGACCACCAACTTACACCATACACCAGAATAAATCAAAATGAATAAAAGACTTAAATATAAGTCATGACACCAAAAAGTCCTAGAGGAAAACATAGGCAGTAAAATTCCAGATACCCCATGTAGCAATATTTTTGATGATATATCTCTAGGGCAAGGGAAATAAAGAATAAACAAATGGGACTACATCAAACTAAAAAGCTTCTGCACAGCTAAAGACACCATCACCAAAATGAAAAGGGAACCAGCCATATGGGAGAACATATTTGCCAATGATACCTCAGACAAGAGTTCAATCTCAAAAATATATAAAGGACTCAACCAATTCAACACCAGGAAGACAAACAACCCAATTAAAAAATGGGCAAAGGACCTGAATAGACATTTCCCCAAGGAAGACATACAAATGGCCCATAGACATATGAAAAAAATTTCAACATCACTAACCACAAGAGAGATGCAAATTAAAACCACCATGAGATAGCACCTCACACCAGTCAGAATGCCCATTAATAAATCAACAAACAACTTGTGCTGGTGAGGATGCGGAGAAAAGGGAATCCTAATGCACAGTTGGCGGGAATGCAGACTGGTTCAGTCACTGTGGAAAACAGTATGGAATTTCCTCAAAAAACTAAAAATGGAACTGCCTTTTGACCCAGCGATTCTACTGCTGGGAATATACCCTAAGAATTCTGAATCACCAATTCAAAAGAACTTATGCACCCCTATATTCATAGCAGTGCTACGTACAATAGCCAAACGCTGGAAACAGCCTAAGTGCCCATCTGTAGATGAGTGGATCAAAAACTGGGGTACATTTACACAGTGGAGTACTATGCAGCAGAAAGAAAAAAGAAGCTTCTACCTTTTGCAACAGCATGGATGGAACTGGAAAATATTAAGCTAAGTGAAATAAACCAGTTGGTGAAAGACAAATGCCATATGATCTCACCTATAAGAGGAATCTAATGAACAAAATAAACTAACAAGCAAAATAGAACCAGAGTCATGGAAACATGGAACAGACTGACAGCAACCAGAGGGTTGGCAGGAGGGGGTAATGGGGGAAAGAATGAAAGGGTCTAGTCAAGGAACAAGTGTAAAGGACCCATGGACATGGACAACAGGGTGGGGATTGACTGTTGGGAGCTGGGGGTGGGCTGGGTGGAGGAGGGCATAGGGGGATAAATTGGGACAACTGTAATAAAATAATTAAAAATAATAAAATAAATTAAGAGTTCTACAAAACATTGTGAAAATAACATTTATGTGACAATTAAAAATCTGAAAAATATGCATTTAAAAACATCAGAGAAGTATTGTGAATTTTTTAAGTGTGATGCTATCATGCCAGTTATATGGTCATATTTTATTAAAGATTATTTTCTATAGAAGTATAGTAAATAGTTATGAATGAAGTAATGTAATGTCTAGGTTTCACTTCAAATTAATATGGGAGAGAGGAAAGTGGTAGGGTATAGATGAAACAAGAGTAACTATAATATCAAGATTGACCAACATGAATCAACACTGACCAAAATTAGCCAATCATCATTGATAGTTGTTGAATTTTTATATTGGGGGCTCTGTCTACTTTTATATATGCTTAAGATTTTGCATTATACAGATACTTAAATTTTTAAAAATAAAATAATAAAATTAAAAATGTCAGAGACAACATGAGAACACTGCAAGGGGGTACCACTCTCTGCATGGAATAGTCACTTAGCCTTGCTGAAGACCTTTCAGTGAACACCTATGCTTCAGCCACTTCCATCTCTGAAGCTCTGAATATAAGTGTTTAGGAAGCAAAGGTTGATTTTTGGAAAATGGAAGGATATATAAAGTTTCCATAAGGGTCACTTTAACACCAATGAAATATAGCTCCTCTTGGGAGGGAAATAAAATGCACCTAAACGCAACAGGGCAGAAACAGTAGAACGTCTTGTGCCCAGGAGAGCATCACAGTTGGGGGTTGGTGGATATTCATAAGGTAAAGGGCTTCCAGTCCAGAGTTTGTTTTGAGAACAGTGATTTGGCAAGGAAACATTCCATCCATCAAAACCAGTAAGCTTTAAAGGCTTAGAGAAACTTGAAATTTCAGCATAAGTTTAGCCCAGATTGGGTTCACAGAGTCTCTCTGGACATATGAGGTCTGTCCAGAAAAAGTTCAGCCATTGCTAATGTAACAAGAATGGTTTGTGTGACATGGATGTAACCTGGCAGCCAAGGAGAGTAGACTGGAATGCGCATGCATGAACAATAATGACTCCACTGTACTAGTCAGTGTGGGCAGTAGGCGCTGTCGGGTGAGCATGGGTACTATGTGGCCGTCACATTTAAAATGACTGAGTAGAGCAACAGATCTGCATCAAATTCTGCATTAAGCTTGAACATTCCTCCACAGAAACTATTTGGATGACTCAGAAGGCTTTCGGGGATGATGCAATGAGTGCAGCACAAATAAACATGGGGCACAAACGCTTCAAAATTGGTTGAGAGCCTTGGCTGCTGTGGCTCAATGGATTGAGCATCGACCTGCTAGCCAAGTGTCACTGGTTCGATTCCCAGTCAGGACACATGACGAGGTTGCACATCAGGCCCCCAGTTGGGGGAGCGAGTGAGAGGCAACCACACAGTGATGTTTCTCCCTCTCTTTCTCCTCTCCCCTCTCTCTGAAAATAAATAAATAAATAAACAAACAAATAAATACATTATTTAAAAAAAAAATTGGTTGAGAATCTGTTGACAGTGATCCATGTTCAAAAGGCCTGCAACAAGCAGAACGCCTGAGGATGTTGACCGCGTGGGGGCTACAATCCACAGAGACTGGCAGCTGACAGTGTGAGCACTAGAAGTTGATCTGGGGATCCAAAAAGCTACTGTACCTGAGGTTTTGATGCAGGATATTGGCATGAAATTTGTCATTGCAAAATTTGTTCCGTGACTCCTGCTACCAGAGTGGAAGGAACATCGTGCGGCAGTTGGGAGAACCGTGTGAGGTCTCAAGGTACCTATTTTGAAGGGGGCTGAGGTGTCATCGTCCTATGTACAGTGTTTCCTGTGTCTTCTTCAATAAGGGCCTTTATTTTTTATAGTACCTGGCTGGATACTTTCTGGACAGACCTAGGTATGATTATGTTGAATCGGGGACTCAAAGGCAATCGTAGCTCACAGGGTAAGAAGAGATCAAGCAGAATCAGTTAGGTAGGTGAAGGCCAATCCAACCAGAACAGGTATCAGACTCGATTGCTGCAGGGTGCCCAACACATTTTCACTCAGTGACGAGGAAGTCTTGATGCACATCTGAAAACTGTTCTTTCAACAAAGAGCCCTGCTAAGCCATCTATGGACACAGAGACTGAACAGTGTGCCAGCCTTATGATCATCATCAAATTCACTTCAAATAGTTAAAGGCAGATAACGTGTTATCTTGAGCCTTGCCATGGTTAAGCAGCCTCTTCAAGAAAGACCAATTCACACAGATAAACCACGGGTGGTGATGGGGGCGGGGTGGGGGGGAACACTTCAGCCTGGTCAGAGTGAAGGTATTTGGGTTTTACTCAGCACAAATGCAAGACATCCAGAGGGCAATGATGTTTGCTGTCCTTGTCAACACCGTTGACTTTTATGGATAACAAGCCTTGATTATTATAGCCTGTTCCGTTATGATATTAGCTATTACTCCAAAGTGCTGCTGAAGCCCCAACTGTTGGACAGCATATATACAATGCTTACAGGAACGCAAGGTAAAATAAAATTCATTATTCTAACTTTGGATATATCAGTAACTAATTGTAGGACAAATAACTATAATTTGTCGAGTACCTGCAGTGTCCCAAAGGCTTTCCAAAGATTGTTTGTACCATAATCACCTAAATTAAAATATACTTCCCCATATAAGGTGAGGAGGCACCAAGTGACAGAGCTGGGATTTCAAAGCAGGACCCTTCTACTATAAGTGGTTTCTCAACTTTGTCTGCATCTGAGAATGATCTGGAGAGCTTCAAAGCCCTATTCCTTTCGTATCTCAATTTAATTCATCTTGGATAGGGTATCAGTACTGGGGGGGGGGGGGAGGCAGTTGCTAAGCACAAGTGGGACTGTCAAGCTAGTCCCTCTCTCTTCTCCTTGGCCTGTAAAATGAGGGGATTGGCATGCAATCTCTCCAAGGTGAAGAGACATTTCATGGATAAGCACACAGGCTCTGGAAGCTTCTTGCTAGGGTTCAAATCCCCACCCTGCCACTTACCAGCCCTCTGGACTCTTTTACCTATCTACACAATAGGAACATAAATCGTGCCTATCGTGTACAGTGGAGTTGAGAGTATAAAGTCTTTAGAAGAGTGCTCCATGCTCATTGCATGTCACCGACCTTAACATGAGCCATGCAGAGGCCAAAGGCAGAGCACAGCTCCCAAGTTTCTGATGCATGTTCTGCAAGGAGAGCATTTAGTTTAGGTTCTAATGTTGTTCTTGCCCTTTGTTGGGCCTGCTCTCATCTCTGATTCTCCAACCGTTACCGTTTACACATCTCTTGACCGTAGTCGTTGCCCTAAATTTTGGCCCCAGCAGCTTTGAGGGTTCATTATTCTACTGTTACCTACTTTTCATGTTTTTAAACTTCCATAATAAAGAGCTAATTTTGAAAAAAACAAAATAAAATATTAAGATGAGAATAAAGCTGTACCTCCTATCTTAAGCATCTACCATCTGGTTTCCAAAATGTTTTCCAGGGGCTTGGGGCTCACATTTACGATTACATGTTGTTATTGAATAAATTTACCGAGAAACCTTACTATCATACCTAGTCACCCAGACTTACCATTTAATTACTCATTATTTACTTGAGATTAAGCCATGCAGAAAGTTCGTCACCTTTGCTAACATTAATACACTATCTTTAGTGTATGTCCCAAGAATGCAGATTGATAAATTTAGACACGTTTAGTTGTTACATATCACTTTCTTAGTCTCAGACGGTGATGTCACAGGCATTAAATTTTTTTTTTTTTTGCTACGGGTCTCATTATCTACAAGGCTCCGACTGTTCGTTGTTTTGCTATCTTGAGGCGTGTTATTAGACTTCCTTATCCTTCCGAATGGCTCCATAGCATACATAACGATAGCAGTGCTGGATACATAGGGTTTAGAGTAATAGCACTGACAGCTCGTAGTATCATAAAATTTTAGCTCTAAAGGAAATTGCAGATCTTCTAGGCCAACATTTCATTTTGCAGAAACGAAAGCTTAGGTCCAGAAAGTAGCTGCATTTTCCCCGAGCCCCACAGCTATAAAGCAGTGCAAACCATCTCTTTCCTACTTGCAGGTGACCTTCATAGTCCTCAGCAGTGATCACAGGGGGTGTGACAGGGGTGGGAATGAAGTGGGAGTGAGCATCCTGTGAGCATGGGGACAATTGCTTTCAGAGAGCATAAGCATTGCCGGGCTTCACTTCAGTGGATTTCTTAAGCCAGTGGCTCTCACACTTTAGTACATGCCACCATCATGTTGAGGACTTGCTAAAACACAGATTGCTGGGCCCTATCCTTGGAGTTTCTGATTCTGGTGTTTATGAAGCCTGAGGGTTTGCATTTTTAACAAGGAGACCCAGCACACCTTGAGAACCAGAGTTTTAGCCAAGTATACCTAACTCGTGTCCCTGACTCCCAATTATTACCATTGTTAATAATTATTAATAGTGTCCTCAAATTCACTGCTCGTCCCAATGCGTTTGCTTCCATAAGAGGTGGTTTACGTGGCATCTGCTAACTAGGATTTCTTTCTCTTCATTCCACTTTTCATTCGCCCTCCTTCCCCCATTACCGCTGAGGCACCTATTTTGTGTCTAAATGCACACGGTGCTCTGTTTGGCACTTACTCTGCCACAGCGCTCACTACCCCACGCACTGTTGGTGGCGGGGCCACTGCAGCTCTGTTATGTGGATGGAGAGATACGCAATTGTTTGTTCACAGTTCCCAGCCCGTAGGGGCCATAAGAATGAAGTATTTTTTTCTCTTTTGATAAGTTATTTATTCTGATTAACTCATAAATTCTCCAGTTGTGGCTCAATATTAGAGGCTCTCCAAGGAGAAATGTCACTTAGAAGCACAGCTTACCCACAGTTGTTAAGAGACTAATAGAGAAACTGATACTAACACTGTTTTCCCTGACGATAGCTTCTGGATCTCTTTCTGCTACAGGGCAATGGCCCAGGTGGAAATTCCTCACCTAACTGACACGGCGTTGACTTTACACAGCAGAAGAAATTCCAGGTTGAAAATAGGAGCATGTTGCCGCCAACATTATACATGGTAATGCATGTGGGATTGTGTTTCCACTAATGGTGAATCATGTCTTTCAGTCTGAGCAAGTATTTTATGATTTCTGTTCATAGAAAATATGACGGACCCACTGCAGAAGTTATGAAAGAAACTTTCTTTTTAAATTTTTTTCGCAGTTCTGCGGGTATTACTGCAAAAACATTCAGAGAAGATGAGAAAGGGGCACCTGGGGAGAAGACATCCTGCATTCAAACCCATTGATAAGAAAAACTCCATGGCTAAGCCATAAATACTTAAGGGCATAACACCTGGACTATTTACTTCTCATGGCACCTTGACGTCTCCCCTTTCCTTATTCGTGCATGTTCCTGATTGGTTCACTCCTCAGTCAGTTAAACTGCACGTTACCAAGACTGCATTTGCCGCAGCCGGTCGGAGCCAGCACAGGGGAGCACGGAGACAATGTGGGGGCTGCCATGCGGGGTTCCCAGGGCCAGCGGGAGGGCTCACTCTAGTAGAGCTGCTCTCCTCCCCGCCCTCCCAAGCCAGGACTCTCAGCCTGTACCGCAGAGTATCGCTGTGTCGTTTCTCAGCCTCTAACTTTTTCCAGCTGTGAGCCAATCAGATTGCGGACAGCGCTTTCCATGGCTCTTACAGTGTTACCCAGGGATTCATTACTTAAGAAGCTGCTTTACCCGTGAGTGTGCGCGCGCGCACCCGGAGCATAAAGTTCCTCTTGTACTGCTGCCATGATGTCAGGGGCAGTTTCTCATTCCCTTCTACAAAGCTTTCCTTCTTCTGATGCGGCAATTAGCTGACTATTAATAAAAAGACATTAGGTTATGCTTATTTATTTTTAAAGAATGACATCATTCCCTGCCTTAATGTCTAGCAATGGAGCAATTCACAGGTCTTTCCATTTATTACATCATGGAAGCCAGTTGAACTTGGCAATTACGTTGCTGTTTTCACAGCAGTGTTGAAAGGGTGCTGAAAGGGGGGTCGGTTGCAAGGGTCTGAGTAAACATCTATGTGGCTATGTGTCCTTTTATTTTGTTAAGTAAATTTGTAGGCAGTGAACAGTACCTGCACAACCCAGTTCAGAATGCAAATATTCTCATTTTATTTCACAGCTAAGCTACAACTCAGTCTGAGACATTAGGGTAAACTTGGTAATATCCAATTAGTGGGCTGGCCATCGGAGATTATCCGATAATGGAGGGCTGCTAACTAAAAGCTACACACCTCTAGTTTCTAAGTGGAGCAGTCCTAGGAACGCACCAGCTAAAACACTCTGAAAGATTCATAGAATTTTGAAGGTGGAAAGGACTTTGAGGCTCAATTCTAGTCGCGGGGGAATTGAATCCTAAATGACTGAGGAAGTTTGATTAATGCATAGCAGTTAGCAAGTGGCAAGGCTGGTTTTATTTCTACTCTGTGATAATATGCCTGCCTTAAACATGCCACTTCTCTAGACTAATATAGATTCTCTTTCCACCAGTGGAACTTATGATATGTTACCTAAATTTACCTGACTCTTTGTATTGATTTTTAAAAAATTGTTTCTTATCGCTGGAGTACTCAAGTCATGAAGCTGCTTCTCACATTGAATAACTTTGTACCTGTAACTTAAACTTCAATAGCAGGACTGCTCAAGCCATTGGTGCCAGTGGGCTATTGAAATGGAATTATTTTACCCCGTTCCTTCCTAAAAGACTGTATTTTAAGGGCAAAGATTAGTCCTCGCCAAAGGGATAACATTTTTTTCCTCAACTCTCATTATGGTCAAGCACAAAGCACTGGCTTTATCAATAAACATTTGATTATGTTAGTCATTAAGAAGATAATCAGGTTTATGGCTCAATCATGAAACTGCCAAAGGTCTAATTAATAGCGTATGAAGACATGGCCTTTGACCAAAACCAGTCAAGGGAAACATCTTCACAGTCACAGCTCCTGCTTAGGATAAGGTCTGGCCGTGATGGTGACAAGACCATTGACTTTATCAATATGTACGTGCCTTTAGAATCAAGACTCAGATTTAAAACACTGACAGAACTACTCACCCAGTGTTGCAAGTGTAGGGGAAGGAAAAGTTTTCCTCCACCCTCTTAGGGACCCTGGCTGGCTCTGAGGATGAAACTGGCAGGGACAGATTAATGGGAAGAAAACAAGCACACTTCATTAAATATTCACATGTACATGGCAGCCTTCACAAGATAATGAAGACCTAAAGAAGTAATCAGAGCAGGAAGCTTTTATACCTTTTATACAAAGAAACAATAAATTTGTGAAGAATTGACAAGACGAAGGGGTTTGGGCTATGTGCAGTGTCATTAATGGTGAAGAAGGGTTGTTTATCAGGGTTTGTTTGTACAGCCTGCTCAGCCCTGAATTCCTCGTATCTGGTGATAAGAATGCCTTCTTCTCCCCTGGCCCAGGGTGGATACTTCTCACATGGGAGGCTATCAAGGAAGAAAAGCATCTGCCATTTTCTGAAATCCCTTTAGTTCAATATTTTTAATACACCAAGGTGCTATATTTTGGGGTAGCATGTCTAGAACACCATCACAAGCAATTATGTACCATGAATATGCCTAGAAGATTGTCATCCATCTCGATAACTTACCTGTTTCAAAGATTTAAGAAGTTTTGAGTATTTTCATTTGTTTTAGGACAGAATATAAAATTATATACAACAGAGAAGTATCAATTTTTCATGGAATATTTTTATTTCTTGCTTTATAGTGATTGCCCCATCCATAGGAGAATAAGCACAGCACCTTACATGCAGTAGACCCTCCACTGTTTGGCAACAGAAGTATTAAAGAATTCAAATGGATTGTATTGCTCAGCCCAAAATCCCAGGCAGAAAGCTCATCTATAATAAAATATAAGTATTTGGATGGTAGGGACAGAAACACAAACTCTACATACTCATCAGCCCTACCAGCACTACCATACAGTTCACCCTATGGTTCTAAAAGTTTCTACGCCACATACATGGCCACTGACCCATTGTGTGCTATGTTCTGAAGGTTTGAATCCTCAAAAAAATCATATGTTGAATCCGAACCCTCAGGGAGATAGTACTAGGCATTTGAGAAGTGACTAGGTCTTGAGGATAGAATCAGACAAGGGCACTCGCCAGCCATACTGGAATGCTTATCTTAGACTTCCAGACTTCAGAACGGTGGGAAATTAACTTCTTTTGTTTATAAGCTGCCCAGTCTGTATCATTTTGTTATTACAGGCTGTGTGGACTAAGATACCATACACTGTACCTATTTGTGGATCCACTAGAACTGTGATGTCAAAGAGAGGACTGAGGAGACCTTGTATCAACATTGCTAAGAGCTTATTAAAATGGGAGACTCTTGGGCTCCAACCAAGACCTTCTGAATCAGAATCTGCATTTTAACAAGCTCCCCAGGTGATTCTGGTGCAAGTTAAAGTCAGAGAAGTACGGTTTGAGGGGAATGAGTCTCAAACTTGGACAGACATGGACTAATGGAGAGTTTTGGAAAAGATTGCACTCCATCCCTAAATGTTCTGACTTAATTGGCATGAGGGTACATCCTGGGATTTGGGATTCTCATGTGCAGCCAAGTTACCGAATCTCTGCACTAGACCAGTGTTTCTCAAGCTTCCTTGGTAAAAAGCACCTGGAGGTAATTGTTTACATTTCAAATGCTCAGGCCTAATCCCGAAGTCACGATTTGAGTATCTCCAAGGGCCAAGTCTTGGAAGCTTATGTTTATAGGTGCCCCAGGTGATTCCAATCATCAGCAACCTTGGCAATCAGTGCGTCAGAGCAGTTTGAATACACAGAGCCTGAGAAAGAAGTAGGATCTTTCAAAACAATGAGCTCTGGGCTCTCCTCAGGCGTGGCATTACTTTCTGCCTTTGTAAGACAGCTCATTTACATGGCACAATTATGAATGTACTGTGCTCGGTTCACGAATGAATTGCTTTGACTATTAACCTCTGTGCTTCAGAACAGGATCTTTGAAGTCATTAGTTTTCACTTAACAAATATTTATCAAAGTTGTATTAACTAGACAATGTTCTAAACACTGAATGTATAACTAACCAAATTCTCTATTCCTATGACATTTTTTATTCAAATGAGAAAATAGATAATGAGAAAATAGTGAAGGATGGCTTTAGTGATAAGGCCTATGAAGATAGTAATGTCATGTAATGGAAAGTAGCTGAGGGTGAAGAGCCGTCTTCTTTGGTAAAGTTAATGGAAATGCTTTCTGTAAGGTGAAATTTAAAAGATAAGAACCTCCAAATAAATAAATACACAAACTCAGCAAGGAGGTAAGAAACTCCAAGCAAATAAATAAATTAATTAAAACACCAGCAGAGGAAATAACAAGACCAAAGGCCCGGCTGTCCCATAGTGAGTACAGGGATGGTTCAGGATGAGACCGCAGAGACAGCCCGGGAACCAGACCAGGCACATCCTTGTTGGCTGTGCCCACGGATTAGGTTTCAGCCTAACAACAATGGGAGGTCATAAGAAGGATTTTACAGGGAGGTGATAGGATTTGGAGGCTCTTTGGAGAATGGATTGTCCTGACAAAAGTGGGCGCTGAAAGTCCAAGCAGGCGGTTACTGTCTTTATTCGGGTAAGAGATGAAGGTAGCTTGGGAGGGAGGAGTAGGTATGAAGAGAAGTGCATACATGGTCTCTTAATGGATGCTCTATTGACATATTTTTATGAGTTCGTTTACTTCCCATTTCAGGAAAGGAGACCTGTTCCTGTGATGTTTATGCTTTACTTGCTTTGTAGAAGCCCCATTTTCGTCTTCGCTCCTTCCGCCGAAAGAAAGGAATTCACTGCCACACAGGTGTGCGACCAGGGAAGCTCTGTCCGCTCACTCTGCCTTAAAGAGTTTCATTCATAAATCTCTGGAGTATTTGCTATTTTCTGATTTTTTTTCTAGCTTAGATTTTGAAGCTCCTCTAATGCTTTTTGTCAATTGTGCAATGCTTTCCATGTGAGTGGAAGGAGAATTCATACCATTTTGAGTGGTTAGGTGACTTTAAATGATTTAAAATGCGGGGAAGATATTTAACTCTTTGGCAAGGGGATTTGGAGAACATGTTATTTCCAGCTGTGGGTTAGATCCATATTTGGAAGGAGAAATTCTTAGCATTGAAAATATCGTAGAATACATCCAGGTGTTTTTAAAAAGCTGCAAAAAAAAAAAAATCACAGCTAAGAAGAACCTTTCATTGTTCCTTCACGATGCTGCACTTCTTCCTCACTGAAAATGGATACCACGGATCGTGCTTCTGAAAGGACTCTTGGATTCATTCCAGTCGTCTAGGGTGGAAAATGGGCCTTTGAGAACATTAAAAGCAGGAAACTGGAGCAAGAGAGTGTGGGCACTTGCAAAGGTGCTAAAGATGAACAGGACTTAACTTTGTAAAGAAACAAGGCTGGGGTAGGTGGTAGAAAATTCCATTCCGGAAGAACACAGATTGGGAGGAAGACTCGAGAAGTAATAAACCATTACACTGATGGTGTTAACTTAAGAAGAGAAAAAAATATATAACAAGACTATGTCATCATAACTCAAGCAAAATGGTTGCTCTTGGGACCTGCACAAGTTATCAGCTCACAAGTGGTTATATACTCAGCATGACTATAACTGGGTTGTAAGAGTAGATGCCTGGGTTTTAGGTTGACCTCCAGGAGGACGACCAGACAACGCATTCCTTTGTGTTGCTTCTAGAGAGAGGACATGGGAGGGATTGGACCGCGGACCATTTTAGAATAAAGGCTGAATTAAGTTTACTGGGCTGCGATCCAATTAATAGCAAAGCAATTCAACATAATTGACCCCAGAATAGTTGATTTGGTGACACGTGGATAGAGCTTTGACAGCTTAGCAGTGAGATCAGGGAAGGAAATTAATATGTGATTTAAGTAAACTCAGGCACCTGGTAGTTTAATAGACTTAGACACTTTCATCTTTTGTTATTGGATTGAATCTGGCCCAGTTGCGAGTTATTGAAAAATTGATTGCAATAAACTGGCCTCCGTGATATGCCACTTCAGGCTCAAAGCTCTTCCTGGATCACCTAAGGGAAATGATGCAACAGCGGCATGGCACACACTCGTGCATTTAACTCACACAGACGGGCCCTGTGTTTCTTCCTAGGAGGTGGCTGTAAGGCGTGATAAATGGTGAAACGCTTTGGAACCGAAGGTAAGACTTAAAAATGACAGAAAGACCTGTGTTGGACATAGTTCAAGAAATATACTTTTAATTAAAGCAAAAAAAAAAAAAATTTGATCTTAAGCTGATTTCCTCTAGGTTCTGCTCCTACATTTGATCCAACAGTTTCATGGCTGAGATGAGGACTTGGCCATATTCGCTTAGTCCTGCCTCACACGCTCGTTCATCTCTTGCTTTTTGCACTCTGCTGCTGCGCCTTCTCCTTCCACGTCTCTATGTTTGCATGTATGTGTTATATGTGTCATGTAATGATGTATGTAAAAGAGCAGGTCTAACATTTTACTAGCTTTTTGAATGTAGTGGTAATACATGAATAAAATTTTAAACCACCTGGAAGTAAATAAAGTAAAAGAATATTTGAAATTTAAATAGGTTTACCACATTGCCTGACAAAAAGTCTGTACCAATTTATACTTTTACAAACAGTATAGGAGAAGGTCCTTTCTTTTTCATATCTTGGCTGAGAATAGGTTTAACAGTTGGCTGTGTCTCAGCCTAAACTCGGAGGTATTTAAATGCATTTTTTGTTTGTTTGCTTGTTGGTTTGTTGTTTGTTTGTTTCACACATGGGATCATTCATTATTCTCCAGGCCCATTTTTCTCCTTTCTGCTTCCTCCAAAGCGGCCTGTGCACAGCTGCTGCTGGGTTTTCTGAGCTGGCGCCTCCTCGCCTTTCCAGCCTTAGCTCAAAGGAAGCTTCTCTTGGCAGAATTTTTCTCTCCACCATTTGAAAGAGAAACCAAATCTGCTCTGAAGTAACTGTCAATAGGTCTCTACTTTTCCTCAAAAATTTTATCGTAGTCTGAAATACTGTGCTCTTCCCTGCATATTCATTTGTTTATGTTCGGTCTCTTCCCATCAGTGCTTTGCTATCAGAGACCTGTGCATCTTCTACTGCACTCTGTCCCACCTGGCCCAGTAACTGGCAAAGAATAGCAGTGAACGTGTTGAATTTATTTATTTATTTTTAAAGATTTTATTTATTTATTTTTAGAGAGAAAAGGAGGGAGGGAGAAGGAGATGCAAGAGCTACATCAATCGGTTGCCTCTTTCACACCCCCAACTGGGGATCTGGCCCGAAACCCAGGAATGTGCCCTGACTGGGAATTGAACCAGCAATCTATTGGGTCACAGGTCGGGACTCAATCCACTGAGCCACACCAGCCAGGAGGAATGTATGGAATTTATGATGGACACCACCTCCATCGTATTATTGGCGGTCATGGGTGGTGGGAAGGAAGGTAGATAGATGAGGTGGCTATGATGACTTCCGCTAACATCGCAACCCCATACCGTCTCCTCTTCTGGAGATAAACATGATGTTCCTCCATAAAATCAGCTGCTTTCAAATTTCCTCTTCCTGTTCTCCTTTTATTGGAATTTGGGAAAACCTATTACATTTGAGACTCATACTTTTTCTTATTTAATTCAATGCATCTTCCAAATTAGAATTTGTACCATAGATAGTTAGCTTGTTTTTAAGGGGAAATAAAAAAGTATATTACTTTATTGGACCTCTGTATATTATGTAACACCTAAGAAAAAGCAGAAAAAGTTCATGGCCATTTGGTAAGACAGGAGTTTTTCTTGCTTTGGAATTTTTTCCTGGTCACATGCTCATTATAGAACATCTAGACAATTCTGAAGAGCATCAGAAATAAATGTAATCCTTACATTGCATTTTATTACCAAAATATACATTTTTTCTTAAGCCAGCCTCTAAAAGCAGACAGAGAGATTAAGGATGGGAGTGGAAGTAGTATTTTGGAAGTGATCTCAGGAAGCAACTATAGGGGAGTGGCAAAGTAAGAGGAGAACGAGAAGAAAGTAAATGCAGGCTGTTTGAAAGAGCAGGTTGCCATCATGGGCAAAGGAAGCTCAGTCCCACTGGAGGCAACTGTGAGATCACATAGCACATTCCTCTGCATTGTGCCACCTGAGAGACAAGTAAATCTGTGTATTCATACCCCAGTCCCAGTCCATGATTTATTAAGGGATGCTCTAGGGGTGTTAACTCCTAACTCCCAACTTCTGTCTTCTGGGTCTTGATTCAAGAACAGGCTGAGCAAGCTAATATGGCCAGAGAAAGCAAGCCTTTTTAGGCAAAGACTTGTGGGTACTTAAAATATAAAGCCAGTGTGTGACAAAGACCTAGGCAGGGCATCAACAGCGTTGCTGTGCCATCGTTAGAGGAACCAAAGGTAAGAATTAAAAATGACAGAGTCTGCACCAAATGGACACAAGCTGTCTTGAGTTTTACTTCTCTCACAAACAGGCAGTGCTTAACAAGTAGAGCACTCACAGAAAAAATAGTTGAAAAAAAAAATCAAATTCAAGACTGAGCACACAAACAAAAATCACTGTTATTGGATGTGGCAGTGAGCCAAAACTTCCAACACACTTGCCCTGATCAGCTTGGTCTCCTACAATCTACCATGAGGGGAACATGAAGTGAGCCAGACCTGAATCCAGACTGAATTCGGAAGCCCAGCCCAGCCAAATACCATCTAAAGTGGAGCCACCTTAATCTGCAGACTTGTGAGCAGAAATAAACAAACGTGTACTGTTGGAAGCCATCGCTTTGTAGTTAATGTGTTACGTAGCATTATGACAACAGCTGACTAATACAGTGCTCAAAGGGACAGATTGAATAAAGTGATGAGTTAAAAAATAAATATACACATATATGTAATTACTATCATTACAGATCATTTTTTAAAGGAAGAGAAAATAAACTAGAGAACTTGTGAATTATAAATTTCATCACTAAAATTAAAAGCTCAGTTATATGCATTGAAAAGCATGAATGTAGATAAAGAAGGATAAATTGAACCAAAAACTTGATCTGTATTTAGCACAAAGAAAGAAAAAGATTATTATGAAATACAAATTAAAACACGATAAAGAGATCAAAGAATCTCGGAGAGAAGGAAATAATGGAAGTGGTAACAGGAAAGAAAAAAAGTGAGAATTAAGAGCCCATCCAATGTTCAGCAGGACTAAATGAAAAAGGGCCGCCACCTAGATATGTTATGGCAAAATTTCTTTAGAATAAGACTTTGAAAGAGAGAGGAATTTGGGGAAAGGATATCTACAAGGTACATTAAATGAATGAATACCAAGGCTCTCATAAGCAAGAGTGGAGTTATAATTTTAATTTAGAAAACGCTTTATAGTAAACTAAGGACAGAGGATAACTTCATTAATTCACAACTTTATTAATTTCTAGGAAACTATATCAAACATTATACTTAATGGTAAAACACTTAAATTATTCCTTCTATAGTTTGTCAGTTTTAAACTAAAAAATATCATATATGTGTTTTCATTCTAAATTGATATAGAGCTATATAAAAATTTTGAATCATTGCATGGCATTTCATTATATGTATGGATATATTCTAAATTATTTAATCAGCCTTCTTTAATGGGGATTGATTGTTTCTTATTTATAATCAATAAAGTCTACTTCAATGAATATTATATTTGAAATTTCTCACATCCTCTCTAAGTCTGACTGAATATCATCAATATCTTTAAACTTGACTAAATTAATGATTGAAAAATAAATCTTGTGGGTTTTTAAAAGTATTCTTTAAAATTTGCTAGTGAAACTAAAAATCATCTTGTGTTTATTAGTTCAACAAATAGTGCCAACTCTCTGCCAGGTCTGTTCTATGCACTTGACACATATACATCACTGACCCAAACAGACACAATCTACTGTCCTTGGGTGTTCTATGTATTTCATCTTCTATGAGCAACTCATTAATCTAATGAACTGCTCAACTTGTTCTTTTGGTTTTTTAGAAAATTTCATGCATTAGGATTTTTAATTATGTAATTGAATTATTGTTTAATGCCATAATTACAACCAATTTAATGTCTATTTATATTTTAGCTTTTATAGTTTTTTGTTTGGGGAGGTTTTGAGTTTGTTTCTTTGTTTGGTTTTTTGGCAGCTCCAGAAAATATACCTTTCAATGTTTCCCTGTATTTTTATTCCCGCTGACCTGAGGATTATAGAGATACTCATCCATATTTTCTTCTTGTGTATTTATAATTATTAAGCTTTTAACTTAAAAACTTACCAAGTAATATACAAAACAGAGTTACTGGCCGGCTGGCCTGACCTAAGAATCATGTGCACCATGAGTAATGTTGACTGCATTGTTTGGTAACGGAAGTGTGCTTTTACCTATTGAGGGGTATGTGCTATTCCTGCATCAAACTCTCCTTTTGTCATGTCAAAACATGGTGATGTCAACAGAATTGCTTCAAATTACCTAAGTCAAAATGTTCTTGGAAGCAAAATCACTGCCTTTAGAATAAGATCTAAGTTCTTAATGGACCCCTTGGCCCTGCACTGCTTCCGCTGCAGCTCCCTGGGCACGGCACGTCCTCTCCCCTGCAACCTTTGGCAGGTATCGCTCCTGCGTGACCTGGATTTCTTCTCCATCTTTGCTTGACTGACTCCCATGACACTTGAGACCTCAGCTTCTAAGTCATCTACTTGGGCAGAAGCAGGCAGTCAGTTGATAAATATTTTGGAGGCCAACTAGTAAATGCCATACCTTCTTTGATCACCCTCTCCCCTCAGTTCCCCAGCCAAGGGTGGTAAGTTGCTACTCCCATATACGGTCATATCATCCATCACACTAAATTATAATGGCCTTGTTACTTCACTGTAACAACTACTAAGTAGTAAGCACCTTGCCTTGTTCACTAGAGTATCCCCAGCCACTGACATATAAATCAAAGTGGATATGAACCAAACACTAAACCAATAAGGACCAGGAAGAAAAGGTGAGACAGTTTAATTTCCTGGAAAGTCAATAGATCAAGAGAAAATGTACCCATCCTACAGAGACGTGTGCTATGTGTAACTTAGAAAGGACACTGTCTTTGAAGTCAGAAAAAACATATTTCAACTTGTGGTAACATTGGGTTCTACCTCTATGACCTTGGACAAGTAATTTTTCTCAACTCCAATTTCTTTGTCTATTAATTGGCATAAAGCCTACACTCCCCAGATCTTAAGATAACATTCCTTGAGCTCTTTTTATGTGCCACCCATTGAGATTATTTTATTAACTATACTACCGCTTTTAATCTTCATGCCTTATGGTGAAGATAGTATTATTGTCCTCACCAGTGAATTTGAAAAACCAATGACATTGAGTCCAGATGAGGACATTGGATAGGCTTGCTTAGAATAGTAAGTGATTAGAAGTAATTTAGTGTAGTCTAAAACTTCAAAAGGTTAAATGAGCTAACCAAGTTCGCACATCTTGAGAAAAGCAAAGCCATGATTCTGACCCAGGACAACCCAACTTCTGAGCTCATCACGTAGTCATTGTTTAAGATTTACTCCAGTTAAGGGAGTTGTGGGGGGGTGGGGCGCTTTACGTAAACTGTCAAGCTCAGTGGGGAGCCTGGTCACAGGGAGCAACTCATCTGTAGGACAAAGAAGGCAGCAGCAGTATCTGGATGTGAGTCTGCCTTCAGGGAGGAATGAATGCCTGGGATTTCAGATCTCATCCAAGTTCAATGTGCCTGGCCCAAGGTTATTTTTGATTCAAAGCCACCGTGTGCTGGTTTCTATCAACACTGAAATAAACACCCCTTTATAATCTGCACCTTTTATTAATGGTGTGACTCACTTAATGAGGGCTTTGCTGACTCACATCAATCTTCCTTCTAGAAGAGGCCCATCAAGGAGTTGTGGGCAGCTGCCAGCCTGGATCTCCTCTACATTCACATTTGGCAAATCTAGTCACTCTGCAAGCACCTCCTCCCTCCAGCAGAGACGAAGACATGAACCCTCAAGACTCAGGATGGGCACAAAACCACACATGAGTTTTAAGGGCTATTTTATTGGCTTTCTCTGGACATTGTTTATTTTATTTTATTTTATTTTATTTATTTTATTGCTTCAGGCAACCGAAGAGCCATGGATGAATTCCTCTTAAAACCTGATCATAAAATAGTCTCCAAGTGGGCAAAGGCACTAACCAAAATTGTGAAAAGAAAGATGTGAATAAGGAAAGAATTAAATGAGGCGTGGAAGATCTTTGATTGCGAAGCTTCTCTGCTTTTGCACCCAGGCTGACTCGGCCATGACGATAGCATGTGGGTTAGCATCGTCATTATAGAACGGTAGTGTGGGACGGCAACGCAGCTTCCCCGGGTTCTGTTCATTTGTGTATAACTACACACTGACCATTTTTTCCTGAGGAACTGCTTTTTGTTTGCTGTGAAAATAACAGCCTTTACCCAGTCCACTAGTTCTTAGGTCTGGTTATTTCCACCATCCACACAGAGTTCTTGGAAAGCAGGTCAGGCCAAACCAGTCAGGACAGTCCGTGCTTTTGGTTTTACGCAGAGTTGCCTGGCTGCACCTTCCTCCTTCCCTTCCTGTGAGTAGGGGGTCTAGCTTGGAAGCTTCTGGATACTGACGCCTTCTCGAAGACCAACTTCCTTCCCCTTACCACCGTTGTAGTTCTGACTGACTTGAGGAAGAAAATCCCAAAACAAGAAAGAAGTCTTTCTAAGTGTGCCAATCAACGGGAGGGTACTACTGAACTGTGAGGCTTTAAACTACACAGAACACAAGGGGAGAAGGTAAGGACAGCCAGGCAGAGTGGGAGCTCATCTTCCTCGGAAGGCAGTCGGGCCTCAGAAGGTACATGTAGGGAAAGTCTGGTTGCTCCTGTCTAATTTTGATTATTTCTAGGTTGAGGGAGATGGGAAGTGAGGGGATGCTGGAAGGCTCAAAGGGAATGCTCCATGTAGGGGACCCTTCTTGGCCACTGTGGACCGATGGGATTGAGGGCTTCTGTGCAGTGCAGTGTGGGAATTTCCACAAGCAGCCCTGTCACTGCCTTCACACGCTGGGTGGCAGTCCCTGAAAGGAAGTCCTGTGGAACCCACAGTTGGTTGCACCACAACACCTGGGCATGGAGCAAGAAGTCAGCAAAGGCAGTGGAGGCTGAATGGCTGATCTCTCTGACTGCATTGTGCCCAGCAGGGCCCCCCACTCACACATGCCAGCTGGTCGGGTACAGAGAAGAAAAGCTGTGAGAAGTCACCCTGCCACCCCACAGTGTCTGAAGCATTGTCCACCTCCTTTGGGGTGTTTGGTTTCTGAGCTGGTAACTAACCAGCCAGGCTAAGATTAGAGAGGAAAACCCTGCAGAAAGGAAGATAACACATGGAAGACCTGGACAAGATTCAAACGGAATGAAAATAAGAGAAAGGCAGCATCGCACTTCAAAGGCAGCGGCAGAATGAGGGGGCATCCTAGAAGACAAGATGTGGGCATGGTCACTGCCTCTTGCAGTTGCCCCTCAAGAGAGAGATGGACTTCAGCCCACAGCTACCCAGCCTGCAAGCCAGATGGCAGGGAGCATGGCTCTCCTAGGAGAGATGTTTTCTTGCCATGATCTTCAGTCTAAGTTGATTGAGAGTTTGTTAGTATGAAGCCCCGCAGGGGTGAAAACTAAACAATTCCACCTAAACTCTGAGCTGAAGAAGTTTTAAGTAGCAACTTACAGCTCTGGACTTTGAAAGAGGTAAAACCTCGCTTCACGTCACTTTAGTATCATCTTCCGTTAAGAGTTCTCTGCCAGAGGACATGTCCCAGGCTCCTGGGAGCAGTCATGGTCCCTGGAACTATCACCGATGCCTGTTGAGAGGAGGGCTGGGCAGAGCACAGAGGCGAGTAAACAAAAGACCTGGCTTGAAATGGTATCGGCACAAGCTCTTTGGCAGTGGTTACTTGTACATGGAACAGATGGGAAGCAGATAAATGGCACGGCTATGAAAATGCTGAGGAAGTTGTCTTCAAAGGTAGAGCTGAGGCAACTGCCAGTCCTCAGCTCTACGCCACAGGAAGAAGGCCAAAAGGATGCCCAGCCCGCATGGACAGACACCTCTCCGAAGTCCACCTCAGCTGTGACCCCAGCGGACAATGAGCAGAGAACAGGACTGAGGCTATGAGGTGGGATACCTAGAAAACCACCTCCAGAAGCTGACTCTGCTATTTCTCCTTAGGGACTTGGATCATTTTTATAGATTGAATGGGGCCAGGGAGGGAGAGAACTAGAAACACACAGTACTCACTGGTCAGTAACTGCACTGCATTTCCAATTCTCCTCTTATTTTCCTCTCCAAAAATATGTTCATTTTGGTTTTCATATTACTTTTTCACTCATGTAGCTTAGGTACAGGGAAGACGGAACCCTTGGGTTTTAGGTTATAAAATAGCCGTGGGAGCCCTACCAGTCCAGATGGATGGGGTTATACATCATCTGGAGTCACGGAGTTTGGGTGGGATGCACTAACTGGGTAGGACCAGGGACTGTCTTCCTGCAGGAGAGGAGGATATGTATGTCAGCTAAAAACAATGTGTGTACATTCAGGTGATTAAAACAGCAGATGGGCAGAGATGGCCTGTTGCTAACTTCCAGATAGTTGGAAATGACTGTGATGCTGCGTTGTCTCTGCCTGTAACCCCTGGGAGAATTCCTTCTCGCTCACGTGCCCAAGTTGCAACTGTTGGCTGACCAGTTTACATCTGGCTTCCTGCTCCCAGCTGTGCCCTAGTGGTCAAATCACAGGGCCACAGAATTTTAGAACTAAAAAGACCATTACAATTGCCTTGCCCTAAATTTCACTAAAAGAAGGAACTAAAAGTCAGAGATCTAAACTGACTGCCCAACATCACAGAACTATGTTACAGCAAAGTGTTGCCTAGGAAACTTAGTTCTCCCAGTACCTGGGCTTGGGTGCTTTCCCACCGCCTCACCATCTCCAACAGAAATACACCCATTCTAAATGGTCGTGCCTGGTATATGCCAGGCATTCTCTTCTGTAGCTCTCACAATAAAGAGGCTCGCAAAATGAAAACACTGGCAGGATTTGGGGTGCAGACGCTGGCTTTGAGCTGAACTTGCTATGTGGCTGCAGCTGAGCCATAAAGCAATTTGGTCTTGGCAGCCCCTTCTTTTAATTCAAATTTGCGAAGTAAAGTAATAAAGTATAACAGAAGCTTCCTTTGATTTAAGGCTGCTGGGGGAGAGCCTTGAGTTAGATCCGAGTTGTTTATTTAAATCAATGAATGGAACTTTTACAGAACAGCTAATAAACAAACCCTGCACAAGGTCATTCCAGGCTCCCTGGGACCTGAGGTGTTGGATCTGAAATCCAGCCAAAAGGACCAAGGCCCCATTGGCCTCACAGAAGTCTCCAGTGGTCTCCAGGATCCCTGTGGGGCCTCAGGGTTGGAATGCCTTCTGAGAAACCAGGCCTGGGGTGGGGGCAGCAAGAAGAGATTTATTTCATCCACCCAAAAAGGAGGGACAGCCAAGGGATGCCGCCAGCTGGGGAGGCCAGCACCCTACATCACCGAGGTATGCAGCTGCGTCTCTGAGATCATAGATCCATCCCGCAAGGCTGCCATATTCTCCATGGAATTCAATGGAAGAAGAAGAAGAAGACTTCAGACAGTCTAGCTGACATTTAAATTTGTTTTTGTTTTTTTTAATTTTACCTTTGATTTATAATTATCGGGTTAGCCAAAAAGATTGTTTGTTTTTTTCTTTAAGATGGCTCTAGTAGTGTTTAGTTGTCTTTAGCTTCATTCAAAGCAATTGTTAAATTATATCATGACAGCTGTCATATCAGCATGCATTTATAAAAAGACATCAGAATTGGTGAATTTTTGCATAGCCATTTTAATATTGAAGATGGAAGAAAACACGCACCATTTTCAGCATATTATGCTTCATTATTTCAAGAAAAATAAAAATGCAACAGAAGTGCAAAAAAAAGAAAAGATTTCTGCGGTGTATGCAGAAGGCATTGTGACTGATCGAATGTGTCAAAAGTGATTTGCAAAGTTTCATGCTAGAGATTTCTCGCTGGCTGATGCCCCTCGGTCAGGTAGACCACTTGAAGTTGATAGCGATCAAACCTAGACATTAACCGAGAACAATCAACATTGTGACAGAGAGCCAACATATTCAAAATAAGCAAATCAATAAAACTGTTGGTGAAAATGGAAAATACGTCTTTTATTTTACAGAAAAAACTAAATGGACCTTTTGGCCAACCCAATACATTCACATAATGGAGTAACAGTGGCATGCTGACCTAAGAATGACTCCTAGTCCCATCAGGAAATCTTCTCCCTAAAGCCTCTATTCCCATTGTCCCTTCTATGCAGAATCATCTTCTTTCTCCTCTTTTCCTCTTGTATTTCAAGATCAAGGTCAGAAATGGCATTCTTCATGGTTTCTTCTTTTAACAACTCAGGAAAGAGTGAACTTTCTTCTGCTTCCCAAGGGACTTGCCATTATAATGTATTTTTTAATATTGTCTACGTCTGAACACAATTTTCTCTCCCCCATATGCTTTGCCCATAATAAATACTCAGTAGAAATGGCAGGGACCAAGGAGATGGTCAGCGCGGTGATGGAGAGCTGGTCTCATCCCAGAGAAAATGAGGGAGGCCAAGGTGTGTTGCCATGTGACGGTGTGATAAGGCTCCATCTCCACTCACAAAATGAGCATTGAGTGCTATTCTTTGTTTTGTTTTTGGCAAAATAGATGCACCTTCAAGCTTAATTTTATTTCTCTTGCCTTTTAAAATGAGGTGGGAAGCCCCGACTGAGGTAACAATTGCTCATGCCTTTCCTTTGCGGTCTTTTGACTAAAGCGGTTTGACTAACAGGCTGTTTACAGTCATTTCCCTTTCACAGCTGGCCCCCGAGTGAAATGAAAACAGAAAATGATACCCAAGGGTTTATCAGTTTTTCTCCCTTATAAACTGTTAGTGCTTCTCAGCAGGAGAAGTTCGCAATCCCCAATTTATAACTCCTTTCAGCAGGATTTGTCTGGCCAGATTGACTCACCACATGGAAGAAACCCAGACCCCTCCAGCAGAGCCTGCTGCCCCTTGCTGAGCCTGGCGACATCATCACTGCTCTGGTGGCTGCAACGGTTGGGGGTCTGCGGTCCGGGGAGCACTGGAGCCTCACAGAGAGAAATGAGGACGCCATCCCATGGTGGCCTAATGGAGATTCCGAATTAGAGCAGAGGGACATTGTAACCCTCCCTGCATATTTCCTTAAGTTGCTTTTTAATTTCTCCTGGAAAAACCTCTGGTGTGGCATTTAGTGTAGAGTGAAATTTAGGACACAGGAAGTAGGGAGCAGCAGGCCAGCAGCACCTAACATTCAAAGCCAAAGCAAAGGAGGTAAAGGTGCAGGGCACAGACCGACTGGGGAGGGAAGCCTGATGCCGAAGGCAAAGGCAACAAGCCGGATGACTTCACAGGTCAGAAGGGGACGGTCATGGCCAGACCCCGTCAGGACAGCATGTGGGCTGAGCTACGGCATAAGTCGTCCCCTCAAAGTTATATGAGTGGCAGGAAGGAGTTTGTGCGAGGGGCCTTGTTATCTTTTACACGTGTGCCTTGCTAAATAGTATAAGACCATCCTTGTGATTTGACTTTGTGACCTTTTTTTTATTCATTTAATGTATTATTCCATTATTTGTTCATTCATTCAAAATGAGTATCAACTGCAAACTGAATGAACAATAAAACAAGCTTTCCTCTCATGATGCTTTCTTCTAATGTTAGACATGAGTTTAAGTACATTATTCTACTACTAATGCTGTGTAAAGGAGGGTCACCCCCAACTCAGTTCACATGGCACAAGCTGGAAGGACAGTCCTGTGGAGGCTCCATTGAGTCTGGTGCCTAAAGGATGAAAAGATTGAGCCAGAAAAGAGGTCCATGGAGAAACAAAGGCTAGATGGAGAGAGGACCCTAACACGAAGAGACACTTACTGAGTTTGAGGAACAGAAAAGGCCAGTATGGCCAGAGCACATGAGCAAAAGGGGAAAGTGTCTTAAGACGAGGAGTTGGTAGGGACTAGTCATTCACATCATGAAGTTCACACTGAGGATAACGAATGACACCTACAGCTCAGTGGGAAGTTTGGGGGCAGTTTTAACAGACAGCAAGACATGATCAGATATGCGTCTTATGAATGTTATCCCATCTGATCTATGGGAAATGGATCTAAGGGAGAAAAGCCAGTGGCAGTTAATGTGATAATTTGACGATAAATGGTAGCTCGTTCATCGAGGATGTTAGCTTGGACTCAGGTGATGGCCGTAGGGTTGGAGAGAGTGGAGATTTAAGTAAAGTAAGCTAATCAGAGAAAAGCAAATACCACATGCTCTCACTTATAGGTGGCATCCACTAAACAGAATGAACTGATAAGAAAATGGAAACGGAGGCATGGACTCATCAAACAGACTGACAGCTGTCAGAGGCGAGGGAGGACTGGGTGAAAGAAGGTGAAGGGATCAGCCAAAGAACCTGTACACATGGCACACAGACACAGACGACAGTGTGGTGGTGGCCAGAGGGAAAGAGGGGCAGGGGCTGGAAGGAGGGAGGCAGGGGAGAAAATGGGGACAACTGTAATTGTGTCAAACATAAAGATAAAGTTAAAAAATTAAATGCAAAATCACCCACAAAAATGTAAAACAAATATCCAAAACATGGCACTATGTGGACTGCAAGGATGCTTGTTTCCAGTATAAGAGCTGGACCAAAAAGGTTTAAGGGGGAAAAAAGTGTATTTGAGAAGTAGAGTTGGCAGGATTTGTCAAAGAATGGGATACGCGGCAGGCTTCCGACATGAGCAAGCTGGTAGCGGAGGCTTTTGCTTTCTGCAGCCAGCACCTTACTTTCTACTTCCCCTAAGCCAGTGAGAACTGAAGGGAGACATCAGGTCTCTTTCTCTTGAGTCTCCCGCTCAGGCTGCCATCCATCTCCCTAGCAGCTACCTCTGACTCCTGCCTCTCCACTTGCCAGCTTTGGGTCCTGGCCAAGATATTGAATTCCCATAAGTTTCAGAGTCCTCATCTGTAAAATGTGGGAAAGTGAGAGAATAAAATGAGATCATATCCATGGAGCTACTGGAACACAGAAGGAACTCAATAAATGCATGTTTTGTCTTTTTTTCCTTCCTCCCTCCCTTTTGTAGCCCTGCCCTCTGAGATCTTGAACTTGGTGTTTTCCTTTTCTAAATATAACCTTCTGTCCTGCTCATGCTCTCATTCCCCATCCCACACAAATGTGCTCTTCCACTTCACCCAAATAAATATTCACTTATTGCCTCCATCCATCTAGTTAATTCCATTTTCCATGTCTGTTCTACTCAACTTTCAATACCTATGTTTGACCTCATGGTTATTTACAACCTGCATTTGTAATGACCTCCTGTTTCCTGGTTTCAAAAGCAGTAAAGTGGCTGAACTTGGGGACAGAGGTGGAGTGCTCAGGAAATAAAGAGATGTTGCAGGTCAAAGGCAGGGCAGACGGTGACACTGTCTGCGGTGGGAGCCGATTCAGGCAAGCTGTTAGGTGAGTGGAGGCAGACACGACCTGACAGAGATAAGGGCTTTTGAAACAAAAGCAAAAACCTGCCTCAGACAGGAAACCTCTCATTCTCTCCCCTGTCACCGGGTGGGGCTGGATCCTTGGCTCGCCTTCCTCCACACGTGAGTCCTGGAGCCCGGGGCTGCGGCCTGAAGCCACTGCCACATTAGCAGACCAGACAGCAGGCCGTAGGCGGTAGTGAAGTCTGGCTTCTGCTGGAGATGTCAGACCTGTACGTATGTGCTCCCGAGAGTGCTTTCCAGCGTTTAAAGATATCTTCAAATTAAGGAGGCAGATTAAGCCAGTTCATCTGAGAGTTCTTCTGGGTCTTGGGGATCTTGTCATCAATGGAATAATGTGACGTTATTTCATTCCTTAGCACATTTCATAAACTTATTTATTGAACAGATAATAAATGCATGCGGTAAAATGAAATTAAACAGCATCAAGGGGTACACACATGCCAACGCCTTCACTTACCTTCATTAGAGACAGGCTCTACAACAAGCTCTGTGGGTATGTGGGTATGAATTTTACATAAACATTTAGTTGTGAATAATCACTTACCAATATGAATAGCTAGGCACCTTTTCCGACTACTCACTTATCTTTTTATCATGAAACCAAACCTTTGCCCTACCATCATTTATAGAATCAGTTTCTTTCCATTTTCTGTTCTCATTGTGCTAAGTATAGACTCCTATCACAGTCTATAATATCTCTGTCTATGTATGTCTCACTCCACATATCAAAAAATAATGAACAAAATAATAAAATAAACTCCCCCCAAATAAAAAGAAGAAACCATAGGGTGGCCGCAGAAATTAATGATAACACAAAACAGCCACACGCAAAAAAGTTACAGTTGATCTGTAAAACCAAAGTTTATTCTTTGTAAAAACTAATGAACTACATAAATCTTTGGCAGGTCTGACTAAAAGAAAAAAGAAAAAGTCAAAAATAAGCATTATTGAAACCAAGAAAAGTGATATGATGATAACTGTAGGGGAGGATTTTAAAATAGCAGAATATTTTGTACCACTTCATGCTAACAAACTTGAAAACCTAGATGAAATAAATTTTTTCTTAGGAAAATAGAAATTACTCAAGAATGAGTACAAAACCTGTACATACTAGTAACCATACAAAAATTGACAAGGTAGTCAGAAATCACACTAAAACTTGGAGCCCAAGGGCTTTATAGACAAATTCTACCACACCTTCAAGGAAACGAATCTCTATGTCATTGAACTTATTCTACAGCATAACAGAAAATAGGAAATTTCTCAACTCAATCCGCAAAGATAGTGCATGGAAAAGAAATGTTGAGGCCAGTTTCACAAACACTGATGTACATGTTCTAAGTAATAAATTAGCATATAATCTAATAGTTTAGTAATAGAATGTCAAAATGGTTTATATCAGCGGTTCTCAACCTGTGGGTCATGACCCCTTTGGGGGTCGAATGACCCTTTCACAGGGGTCGCCTAAGACCATCGGAAAACACATATGTAATTACATATTGTTTTTGTGATTAATCACTATGCTTTAGTTATGTTTCATTTGTAACAATGAAAATACATCCTGCATATCAGATATTTACATTACGATTCATAACAGTAGCAAAATTACAGTTATGAAGTAGCAACGAAAATAATTTTATGGTTGGGGGTCACCACAACATGGGGAACTGTAGGAAGGTTGAGAACCACTGGTTTATATAATTTACTACAGGACAATTCACTAATCCAATCCATCACATAGGCTGATTAAAAGAGAAAAAAATACAGTCACCACAAAAGATACCAAAGAAAGCAATTGATAAAATTCAACATCCTTCCTCATTAAAATAAAATACTTTAAGAATATTCTTTTATTAGAATGAAATGCCCTCACTCTCTAAAGAGGTATTTGACAATTACTACAGTAAAAGTATCATGTAATTGTGAAATATTAAGGTATTATACTAATCAGGAACAAAACAAGACCTCTGTTATAATTGTCACTGGAAATATTAGCCAATAATATAAGACAAGGGAAAAAAAAAGGTTTAAGTATTGCAAAGAAAACCGAATGACTGATTTTCACAATCGTCAATAAAGAAAACTTAAGAGAAACCATTAAAAATATTATTTTAAAAAGGTAACTTAATAAAGTGGCCAAATAGAAAACAGTATAGCAAAGCCATTTGTGTTGTTATATAAAAGAAAAAATAATAATAGTAATATAGTAAATATTTATATATCCCTACAACATGCAATGTGATACTATAAGTGTTTTACACAGATTAATTAATTTTATTCTTACAACACCCCTAGGAGCTAGGTATTATTATTGTAAATATTTCACAGAAGGGATAACTAGGCCACAGAAAGGGGATGCAACTTGCCTAAGATCACGCATCTAATGAGTGACAGAGCAACGGGGTAAACAGAGGGAGTTTGGCTGCATATTTCATACTCTGGAAATTAAATTCAGAGTGAAAATCCTAATTAAAAGTTCTCTGAAAATACAAACCATACTGTCAGGTTGGCAGACATATTTACATTTGTTAAAACTAAGCAATGATGATCATTGAAGAATTCAGATTCTCCGCAGTACTGTTACTTGAGCCATGAACTGACAATGCCCCTTTGAAGACAAGTTAATAATATCTATAAAAACTGAAATTTATGCTTAATAAATCTTTGAGTACAAGAATACTTGTTACAGAATTATTGGAATTACCGTGAAATAGACAATAACTAAATGAATGTCCATTAATAGAGGTTGAATAGGGTGTGCTATACCTTTACCATAAAATAGTATGCAAGCTTCCAAAAGAATGTATTGATATGGAAAACAATCACAAAGACAAATTTTCAGAGGAATAAAGCAAACTACAGAACCATATGCATAGTATGACCCTACCTGTGTTTTGAAAGTGGCATTAGATATGTGAATGGTGCCTTCCTCTCCAGAAGAGTGATTCAATGCTCTTTCTCAGAAGACACTGGAAGGTGGAGAGTATAAGAGTATGTGAAGGTGCTGCAGGGAGAGAGACTGGTGATCAGAAAGACTGGCTGGTTGAAACACCATGCTATATGTGGCTGGTAAGAAGAACCAGGGAGACATTGCCTGCACCCCTATGCTTTAGTGTGAGCAGCTCCAGGTCAGGGCAGGAGACAACAGTTAGCACTCAGGAGGGGGAAATAATAGCAATAAAAAAGCAAACAAAGCCCTGGCTGGTGTGTCTCAGTGGATTGAGTGCCAGCCTGCGAACCAAAATGTCTCGGGTTCAATTCCCAGTCAGGGTACATGCCTGGGTTGCGGGCCAGGTCCCCAGTTAGGGGTATGCGAGAGGCAACCACACATTGATGTTTCTCACCTTCTCTTCCCCTCTCTCTGAAAATAAATAAATAAACTCTTTAAAAACAAACAAACAACAACAAAAAAAAAAAACCACAAACCAAGAAATGAGCAGCATTACTGAACACTGATAGAGCTGGCCCTGCCTAAGAATCCTGGCTCAGCCACTCAAAATCTCCATGACCTAGGGTAAATTGTGTAATTTTTTTTTACTTTTCTTTAAAATAATGATAAAACAATTTTCTCACTGGTTTGTTGTGAGTAATAAATGAAATAATCAAGTGCAAGGCACTTACCACAGTATCTGAAACATGGTAAGTATTTAATACATATTAGGTATTATTATAATATTATGACCACTTTAGAGACTAGAGAAAAAGAAATCAGACTCCTTTAGAAATCTGGTCTCTAACTACGGTTGTCTTTGCTCATTGACAGAGCGTGTTCCAGGCTCTTTAAGAAATAAATGGTTGTTTGGAGTGGCACAGAAAGTGCTTGTCAGCTAAGGTGCAGGCTAGAGCGGGCTGTCTAGTACAACAGTCACTAGTGTGAAGAGGATATGAGGTGTGGTTAGCCCAAACTGAGGTGTGCCATAGCGTAAGCAATACTCTGGATCTGAAGACTTGGTGTGGAAAAAGCATGTGAAATATCTCATTATAATTTTTAAATTAATTATATATTGAAATGATAATATGTTCGATTTGGTTAAATAAAATATAGAAGTACTTTCATCTGTTTTATTTTACTTTAAGTAGCCACTAGAAAATTTTAAATTACATTTCTATTAGACAGAGACGGGCTACAATCGATTTGTCCTTTTCAGTATAATTTTAGCATTTTCAAAACACTTGCACATACATTTCTTTAAGTTTCTAGAAAGTTGGGTGAGAAGAAATTCTTTTATCCATTACTAAGATAGAGAAACTGAGCACTGAAGTGATTTGCTCATTGACTTTCTCAATGCGTCCATGTGAGGAAAACAAATTCAAATAAAACAGAAACCTTCATAATAAAAGGCAACAGTCGTCCACCTCACCACGGTCACTTCGGCATGATCCATGATGTAGCTCTTACCAGCTCTGAACATTTCTTACAAAATCCTCTTTTGCAGCAGCACCCCCTTCACTAGAACAACTCACAATCACACACTTGTCAAAGCGCAGTCTCAAGTTCCTAACAAGGACGGTGGGGTGCTTCCAGAGAAAAGGAAGAATAATTCTTGAGTAAGTAAGAAGTGTTTGACCTCAGTCATCTTTTTCCCACAATTGGATCTTTTGTGGCTATAGTGGCTGCCCTGTGTTGCAGCCCAGGATAGTTGAAGTAGGGATGTCCTTCCTTGTATCAGGATTCTCCCCACCATTGGATCTAAAACATTCTGCTCAAAAGGCAGCATGGTATCCCCAAGGTCTGGCATGTATCTATCAAAGGAAAAGAGACTGAAAATTCACATAGAACCCACACTATTAAGTATAAGGAAGATTAGCTCTGAGGCTGGTCAGCTCTTTCTGTGAAGGACCAGACAGTAAATATTTTAGGCTTTTGGGACCATATAATCTCTGTTGCAACCAATCAACTCTGCCATTTTTGCACAAAAGCAGTCCTAAATAACACAGAAATAAATGGGCATGGCTGTGTTCCAACAAAACTTTATTTACAGAAACAGGCCAAGGGCCACTTTTGCCCAATGGCTGTAGTTATGTAAATCCTAGGATTAAGGATTCTAGATAAAACCACACCCAAATCACAGAGAGCCTACAATATTTGCAAAGATGAGGAAATACATTTTAACACTGAGTAGCTCTGTCCTTAAAGAACAGGATTATCCAGGAACAGGAATGTTGGAGAGAAGATGCTTGGATTTTCTTCAAAGCAATGCTGAGGGTGAGAGGGCACCCTTGGTGAGAAGCACCCTGGTAGGCCTACCTCGAGATGCTGGGTGGTGGGGCCAGGTAAGGAAAAGGAGCCAGAAGAGGCTGTGAAGTCTGCGTGGATTATCTCCCCACAATGGAGAACCCCTGCATGTGGTTAACAATGAGAAGAGGTAGGTAGGGAGGATTAATTAAGTCATTAGGGAAACAGGAGGACTTGGTGTCACAAAGAGGTGGAAAGGTTTGCCTGGACAAGAAGGAGTAGAATTTCATATCTTAATAAAGGACTGAGGATTGAGTTGGCCCCTGTCTCTCAATCACAACTCATTTCTCTGTTTTGCATGCCTCCATGACGCATCGCTCCGTGCCCTCCTCTCGCTCACCTGCAGCACTGTGTCATCGTGGCTGAGTTGAATAGTGGCCATTTTTTTATGGAGGAAAGGGAACCCATGTCAACAACCTTTTCATCTTCATATCTATTCATATGGTGTACTGCAAAGAGAAGACACCCAGTATTAAACCAGAGACAGGAAAGTGTGCGTGTCCTAGAATGTGTGACGGGGCTAGAGGGCAGCTTTCTTACCAAGCCTCTGTTTTAAATTGAATTAAAAACCATCACAATTAAAGAGGTCACCTGACCAAACGCTGGCCTACCCTGTGAGTGGATGAGCAAGAAATGAGGCAGACAGCAGCCATCCTTCCAAGGTGTCTGCAGCCGTGGGATGAATGGAGATGACTGTTTTCCCGGGTAAAGCTGGGTTTGCGTGCAAGATAAATGGCCAGGCAAGGTGAGGCTTGATGATGAATGAACTGGGATTAGCATTGCAAGCGTGATGGAGAAAGGTTTTCTATTCCTGACACTTAAAATCATTACTCTTGGTTAACATCTGCCACAATTAATCACTCCACTCCTGTGTGTGCTCAGAGTACTTTGTTTGGATCTCAATTTGAGTACTGTTAGTCTACCTTCTATTATCCACAGATGCATGGAAGCCTGCCTTTCCACTGGACTGTGATTCCTTTGAGAGCTTGGGTGTTTTAACTAAGAATGTATCATAGTGGAAACTCTAGAATTCTGTAGAGCAGTGGTTTGGGGGTTACAATCTAAGGCAAGGCATGAAAAGAACCTGTGGGCTGGATTTGCATTGCAAATGTATTTTCTCTTTGATTGTATATTTCTTCAGGTAGCTTTAGGTTGTGAGTGATGGAGGAATAGTAAATCTCTGGCAAGCCAGCCCTTGGCAATGAAAGAGTTTCTAAAATACCTTTTGAATTGGATATGTTGACATTTTACAGGAATTTTTTTAAGTGTTAAGGATACGGAGGAAGTGTTTGTCACCTAACTCATGTTTCTCTTGCGGAGAGCTGCTTCACATGTTTGGAAGATATGTTTTGGTGAGTTCCAATGCTCATGCCCTTCAAAGACCCCCGGATTCTACTTACAGGGGCTGGTCCTTAGTGTTCTCAGCATGGGCACGTGATTTAGGACCGGAGGGCTCAGACACCGTTGAGTCACTCATCATGATAGACAGAAGGGGCATGAAGAGGCAGGGGTGAGAGTTTGAGGAAAGCAACTTGAAGCAGCCAGAATGGGCAATACACTGAAATGCAAAACAGAAATCAATCAAAGAAACAAACAAAAGAACCCACTTCCTACACAGCTACACATGCAGATTTTGGAGAGCAAAAATATCTAAAGGACATTTAAATCTGTTTCCCGAGATGTATACAATGTAACCCTCCTGCTGCACACGCAGTGACCTGAACGACCAAGTGTTTTGCTCCCCAGTGTGACAGTGCACAGCTGATACAGAGGAGTCTCTAGCCAGCCAAGGGAACCCACTTCCCAGCTCTTTCGCATTGGGGTGGGTCCATGTGGCTAGTCCTTGCCAACGTAATGTGGGTGGCCTTCCGAGATGAGGAGGGTTAGATATTGGGTGCTCCATCCTCGAGGTCAGAGGTTGGCAAAATCTTTTTGTAAAGGAAAGATAATAAATACTTGCAGATTTTCTAGGCTACAACGTCTCTGTTGCAACTACTCACCTCTGTCACTTTTTATAATAGAAAATAGCAGCCACAGTAAATATATAAATCAGTGAGCATGGCTGTCTTCCAATAAAATTGTACTCATGGACGTTGAAATTTGAATTTTATATAATTTTCACATATCATATTATTCTTCTTTTGATTGTTTTTTCATCCACTGAGAACTATCTTTAGCTTTCAGGCCATACAAACCTGGTGGTGGGCTAGACTTGACCCATGAACCTCAGTTTGTCACCTGCTCTTGGTGCTCTCTCAGGCCATGTGCCTCTCATTACCTGGCTACAGAGGGCCCGCTGGGGGACTCTGAGGTGCCAGGGAGCAGTGAGGTGACCACATGGAGAGAGAATCACCAAGGCAAGCTGCTCAAGACAGATGTCCAAACAGGAGCGTCTTTGAATATGAAATAAACTTTTATTTTGTTAAGCCTCTGAAACTTGGTGGTTGTTTGTTGCAGGGGCTTGTGTTATCTTAATCACCTCCCTCTCCATCTTCTGCCTCAAAGAGTCAATAATTTCTACATTGTTCACTCACTTTTGGGGGGCTTGAACAGGAAATAAAACTGTCCTACACATCTAGGCTACATCATAACACGTGGATGTGATACTTCCTTCTTTGTCAAAACATTATTGATATAAATGACTGAGAGTCCTGGGGAAGGGAAGCTCATTCCAAATATTGTCTGGACTATTTTCAAAGGTTTTCATTCTATTTTAAAATAATAGCCAAGGACGGGCACTAACACCTCATTTATTCACACAATTGTCCCTTTTCCTTTGCTATCTGTTACATATCTTACAGTAGTTGTTTATAATTCATTCCATATTTTCTCAGACCTCCAACCCACCTTATCTCTGACTGCATACTTTAATTGACTACCTCATTTTCTGAATCCAGGTTCATCTTCTCCAATAAATTCCTCTCTTTATCTGTCACTAGTCTCTTCAGTTCCTTAAAATGCCTTTAAATCAGTATCAGTTCTTTTGAAGAAGGAGGCTCCATCTTTCTTCAGAAGTGGGTCTCTCTCTCTTTCTCTCTCCCCCCTCAATGTCACTTTAGTTCATCTGCTCCTAATTGATTCTTCCCTTTCTTCAGAGATGCTGTAATTTTTCTTATTCTTTAAAGTGTTTAAAGTGAAAACAGAGAAAAAATTTCTTTTAACTTACTAACTTCTCAAGTTTATAACTTCTCTCTCTCCTTTTACTACACTTCGTGTTTTAGAGGAGTTTCAAGTTCACAGAAAATTTGAGAGGAAGGCAGAGTTTTCTGTGTACCCCCTACCCTCACACATGCATAGCCTCCCCCATTACCAACACTCCCCACCAGATTGGGGCATTTGCTACAATCGATGAACTTACATCATTATCACCCAAAGTGCATAGTTTACATTAGGGCTCATTCCTGGAGTTGTACATTCTATGGACAAATGTATAATGATATGTATTCGCCATCATGGTTTCATACAGAAGAGTTTTTCTGTCCTACAGGTCCTCTGTGTTCTGCCTGGTAATCTCTCCCTCTCTTCTAACTTCTGAAAACTATTGATCTTTTTACACTCCATAGTTTTGCCTTTTCCGGTATTTCATATATTTGGAATTATACAATATGTTGCCTTTTCAATTTAGCTTTTTTAAAATTTAGTGATATGCATCCACATCTTTTCAAGGCCTGATAGCTCATTTATTTTTAGCACTGAATGATATTTTATTCAGCTATACCAGACTTTATCCATTCACCTGCTGGATACCATCCTGTTGCTGTGATTTCTCTTGTCCACCACTAAGATTTTTGAGCCAGTGCTTGATATCTTCACTTTCTCATTCATCACTGTTACCTTTTACAGTCAGGTATCAGTCTTATTCACACCACTATACCAGTTCTTGAGGTCACCAATGATTTGCAGGGTGGAAAATCAGTGACCTTAAACCCTCCAGCTTTCTGCAGTCCTGATGCCATAGAGCCATACGCACACGAGGTCTGGGTGATCCAGCTTGTTATAGGAAACCTCAAACCCTATATTAAATCACTTATTAGTCATTTGTTCTGTGTACTTATAGGTTCAGTAGAGGAAAGCTAGGTAAGATATAAACTTGGGTATGGTTTAGGCAAGAGAGAACCTTGTGCTATTGGCTAGAAGTATTATCATCTAGTGTGCCCATGTGTGTTCTTATGAACTGAAGCGACTGTGATATCTAGTCACCTCTGACAAAGGCGATGCTTCAAGTAGTAGCCGGGGGGAAATGGGGAAAGCAGGGCAAACACAAGAAATATAAGGAAAAAACCAATGAACTTATCAATATGCTTCAATCATAGTACTTAAATATTATCAGACTGAATCGAATGAAATCACCAATAGTCAACATTTTTGACCTACAAAAATGTCACTGTTATATGATTGGATCTATTATGTGAAGTTTCTCTTTTCTTTCCAAAGCCTGCATTTAAAAGTCTGGGGATCATTTAGATTATATCTCTAAAGCTTGGCACATAGTGAGGATAATGCCTGCTGAACTAACTTGGACTTCAGTGGAAGGCACAGGTTATACATCAAGAAACCTATGTTTTAGTCTTAGTTCTGCCACAACTATCTGTGTCAACTTTGACACCACCCTTGATCTGAATAAATGTTCTTTATCTGTAAAATAGGGATGATTTCTGTACTCTGTCCCTCAAACAATTCTTGAAAGGATCAAATAGCATCATATATATGACAGCACCTTGTCAATTATGAAAAGCTGTGGCTCTATGCCTAATTTATAGCCAGGATTCACTCATAGATACTGTTGAACCAACATAAAAATGAGAAAAAATACTGCCATTGTGTCCTGTGTTTTCCTGTTCCCAGATCAATAAATGGGGCTGAGAAGGGACTTAAGTCAGCTCAGATATCTGGGATGTATACCTACTCCTTGATTTTCTACTTACAACCCTCTCCTTTCTGAACTGCATAGGCCATTGAGCCATAAATTCCACACTATTTTTACAAGGTAGGGCTTTTAAAAAACTGCACTGTTTCCATATTCACCTGAAAACTGGGTGAGCAGCTTTTGAATAAAAAATTCAACACTGAAAATTTCCATCATTGGCTCCCTAAAGCTAAGGATTCTTCCAAACACCACTTGGAGCTGTGCTCATGTCTTCAAGTCCAGCCCATCATGCCCAGATCAGCTCCAGCCTCCAGTTTGCCAAGGTCTCCTGGAGCTCTCTGCTGCCTCGTCAGAAGCTTCTTGACTCAGCTCCAAGGAATCCTTTACACCTTCCTTTTATTAAAATCATTTCATTATATTACAGCCTTTCAAGAAGGCATGGACTGCAACAGGGAAATAAATAGAACTAATCTATTTTGTATCATCAAAGTCCTTAACTGATATAGATGTGAAATATCAATTTTCTCCTTTTTTCCCCTTCATCATTGTGCAGAGGACTATTGAAGCTACTCGAAGCCTGTTTCATTTTTCTGCTATTGATGTGGATCTTAGCTGAAATGGAATGAAACATTGTCTATGAAAGGAGATTACTTTTACAAATTAAACCAATGTATCTTACTGAGTTCTATTTCCAGAAATGTGACCTTATTACACTTCATAATTAAAAATGAGAGCAATAAAGACATGCTAGCCAACATGGTTTCTCATAATGCCTGCTGGATTTGAATTAAGTTTGGTCCTGAATGTTATAACATCAGAAAGCACCCTGTGGTGACTGTGATAGAGAGCACCCCCTTGGAGCAATGGTTCTTGGCCATTCCAGACAAGCTACCTGCTTTCCTGTCTTTTGAGTAAATAAAAGGTTCTCAAATATTTGGTGCTATGAAGAGAGGAAGAGAGGATTCTCAATATGGCTGCCTGCAAGATGAGAAAGAAAGGAAGGAAACAGTAGGGAGAAAGAGAAAGACAGGCAGTCTCAGAATCCAGGTTTCCTTTGAAAAGGAGGAAGCAGCAAGAACACGGGGAAAGGAAAGGACCTGAAGGCTGAGTGGCACAAGGAGCCACGGTCCAGGTGCAGGAGTTTCATGGATGACTTGTGCCGGGGGAGGGAGGACCGGGACTGTGAAGTTCTAAGGAAGTAAATCAGAGGTTTTACAGCATCAGGAATGAGAGGGAGGCTAGAAACGGGAAGATGTGGGTGGATAAAAAAAATGACTCAGTATTTTAAAAAGAATAAGGTTGTTCAAATGTGCCAGCTAACAGGACAATGCGAAACTCTTAAGCCCGTAGTTTGTTCTGGAATGACTTTCTCTTCCCACTGTGGTAGTAGAAGCTGGTGCATCTAGGATATCCACATCTCAGACTGCTGTTTACATATTTTAAAGCTACAGAAGGATAGAGGTCAGGGAACTTGAGGGGACAGCTCTGTGATTCCAAATCTCGTCTCCCATGCAGTGCCCCAGCAGTTAAGTCTGAAACATTTTCTCTCCATCCACATTTGCTCTCCATTTATGGTCTCCATTTATAGGGCTAGTTAAAGTGCTTTTAATCCTCTATGTCCAGCTGGACTTGATGCCAGCCAAAGTCAATTTTGAATAATTCAACGTCTCAAAAACAAACCTGCACTTGAGAATCCCACAATTCCAGCACCTTTTTTGCTTTGCTCTGCAGTGCAGAATGCATTGGTCATATTTTTAAATGCCAAATGGGCAACGGCAATTTGTATGTTATAGAAAAATGGGATTTCCGGGATCACCTTGTCCAGTCTCAAACCATCCACTTAAAAAGGTGTGTGAACAACTCCTGCAACTAGAAAACAGCAGCATCTCTGCGTCCGAGCACATGCATTCTTATCCCACTTGCTAGCCATGTCAGATCACGCAAGTTTTTAAAAACAGTTTCTAGTACATAAAATATGAATATTAACAGAACCTACTTTATAGAGGCATTGTGAGAATTAGATTAAATAATCCATGGAAAATATGCTGACCGCTAAGCCTGACGGTAGCAAGCATTCAGTGATTGGCAGATATCCCCACTGCTAATACTTCTTATTACTGCTGCTACAATGTCTGTTATTATTATTGGGCTGCTTGCTCAGCATCTTTTCCCTTCCTCCACAATTGATCTGGTTGCAATTGGAGTAACCATGGTACTTGCCTTATCCACCCACTTCACCCTCCACTACAGTTCAAGTCCAGGACTTGTACGTTGATTCAAGCTCGATCAATTAGTCCCTTGTGAATAAATTTTAGCTTAAGTACAAATGAAAGTCAGTTAAGACTTCTCTTTGTGGCTGAACGCATAGCATGTAAAAGATAGGCGATATCACTTTCATGTAGAAAACAGAAATGCGGTCCATGGCAGTAATCTTTATTGACTGCTGGACTTGCCAGGAGGGCTTATTCAAGCTCTGCTTGCTGGTTCCTACCCCTGTTTTTCATTCTGGGGCAGGTCTGAAATGATGCTGGTCTGGGTACCACACCACAGGGAGCACTGATCTATAACAAGAAGGAAGAATAAAATCGGTCTATTGAGTACATAAAAGATAGACAGACAATAGATAGATGATAGATAGAAAGAACATATTCTGTCTTCTCCAGAGAGATTTAATTCCTTCCTAAGGTTCAGATGCTCTGTCTTTTGATTTCATGAGATACCCAGGATCATTCCAATAATGTAACTTTCTTGCCCAAGTTAACTTGAAGATTTTTGCAACAAAAAGCATCATTAAGGGGTTTGGAAGGCAATGCAGTGTTCTGTACCTGAAAAGCCAATTCTCCATATTTTATTTCAAACTTCCAGGTAGTATCTATTCCCATACCCTATATAACAAATAGGCTCATTCTCAAAATAAAATGGAGGCTTCAAAATTAAGGTAAGAAGATCTCTTTCCAGGGAAATGCCATTGCTGAGCTATGTGACGCGCATTGTAATTCCACACGCAGCCAGAGTGAGGACCAGGACTCCAGCCCATCAGGAGGACAGGCTCCTGAAGTGCATCCCAGCCAAGGCAGGGCTTCACTGCAGCCTGGCCTGTGGAATGGACACCAAGAGAGACATAGATATGGACCCCAGCTTTTGTGCTCCCAGCTGTGTGACCTCGCGGAAGTTACTATTTCAGAGCGTCAGTTACCTCGTCTGTCACGTGAATTGGATAACCCTGCCACGTTACAGGTTTGTATTCCTGCTGATTGCTAAGCTATGAAAAGTATCCCGTGTAATTTCTGGGGCATTTGAGGGAGGTGCAGAAGCATCATTACCCATTATAGGGAGGTGTGGGGGAGGGCACAAGATGAGGGTTGAGTATAAGAGGTTGAATAGGAAACCAAGCAGCTACAGTTTGCTGGGCAATGAGGCCAGAGGGTTGATCTGGTCTCCCCCCCCACATTCCCCAAGCACATCAAACTCTACTGCTATGAAAGGCAAGTGCAGAACCCTAGCCCTTATAATGCTTAACAAACCACCAAACCCTCTTTGTTGGTTTATTTCTTTCCACTCAGTTACTGCAATTTCTAGTTAGAACACAGAGTAACCAAAAAGTTCCCTACAGGGACACACTCAGGTCACCTCCAGAGGAAGCAGTTGTCTGCCTTGGTTGCTCCCATCAGGTTTCCAATGCAGACACTCCCGGGAGATGGCTGGTGCGTCGGGCCTGCTCTTCCGAGCAGGAGCAGACAGCGGCAGGTCCCAGTTGGAAGCACACTGCTTCCGTTCGCCACTGTCCACACCATCATGGGAGGACCCCTGAGCTTAACTGGCTGGGCTACCCAGGTCTAACACCAAGGCAATTCGCTAATTTTTAAAGAATAAATATCCCAGAACTGTGGCACCCTGACTGACATATGCTGTCCTCTTTCAAGCAGGAGCCTGCAGACGCAGTGATGTCTTGGTATAGAAGTCTCTGGAATTCCTCTGTGCCACCAAAGCCACAGCGTGTCCTCCACAACATTGTCATTGGTGTCAGATCTTCATTTGCTCGAAGTGAATTTGAGTTTGGAAATCAGTGAAGAACTATTCATTGCCAAGCCCAGGGAAAGCAGGCTGATCAAGCAGGGTAATAGCACTTTGGGTAATAAACAAGTGTGACTTTGAGATTGATTTTTCTGGGCATGGATCATAAACAGATTCAGAGGGAATTCAGAAATGCAGGCATGTGTGCTTTTCCAAATATGCTTCCCTCCTGAGTGAATGAGCAGTGAACTAGCAAATGCTGAGTGCCTCCTGTGTACAGATGCTTTACATATATAATCTTGAAAAACATAATCTAACAACTACGCTTTATGGTTAACGTTTGCAAAAGAAGAAATGGAGTTGCAGAAGAGGGGTCTGCTCAGTCTCACAGGGGTGATAAATGGTAGAATCGGGATTAGGATCTAAGCTGCCTGACTGCAAATACACATGGTCTGGGACCCCCACCCACCCACCCACCTCCACCCCCCACCCACCCTTGCAGGCTAGGCACTTGGCCAGAGCTTGTGGCCGGACTTGTGGCTGCAGCTCGTGGCCTGACTCCTGAATCAGCTGCCCCCTTTCCTCCCCATTCTCTTCAGCAATTCCCCTCTGAACCTCAGCTTCCTATCTAGTACCTTCCATTTCCTCAAAACGTAGGATCAGGGTGACTTCACCCAATAAAATAAAACCTTCAAACAAGCACTAATAAAAAGAGACTGTTCAATGTTAAAATGGTACGATGTGGCCATCCCCCCTACTTTTCTCAGAAACAACACCAAAGCAAGAAGCAAACAATCAAAAATCAAGAAAGACTTAAAACAACAATAAAAAAATAAAAAAAGAATAAAAGCAAGAAAGACAGTCCCGTGCTCTGTCCTTGGTGTAACTAGGAAGCACTGGTAACCCAAACATACAGCCCAGCTGCCACAGCTCTGTTCTGTACATTTGCCATGAACACCGAATCGAGTGCACACTGAGCTGGGGCTCTGAGGGGAACACAGGGCTAGAGGCTTGCAAGTGTCTGCTCACGACATTTTCATCGATCGATCAATACATATCCTTGCCTTGCGCATGCTTCCATTTAAACATTGCTGATTGGATCGATATTGTTGATGCATAGACATGGAAGTCTCCGCCCACAGCACTCAGACTCATCCCGAAGGAAGCTTATCTAACGCACGGAATTTCTCCCCAGTGCGTCGCAGCCTTCCTGCGCTTAGAGACACTGGGCAGCACTTCAGATCTATGCTCGGAGGCCAATTTAAGCAGCAAAGTTATCGAAAGCAAGTTTGCACCTGTGTCAAACAGGTCACCAAACAGGCCAATAAAAGGAATGCTCGCTGACAGCGCGAGAGCCAACGCGGGGCGGCAGAGGCTCTCGGCTTGTTCAGAGCCAGCTGGGAAAGTGTGTGTGAGGTCAATCGAAAGTTTTGCCACTCTGAGAATGTCCAGGAAAGACCACAAAAGCACCACAATTATTGATTTAAGGATGACAAACAGATTTTAGTAAGAGGCAAATTTGCCAATATAGAGTCTGCAGATAATGAGCATCCACTACTTATAAGAAAGGGAGGGGAAGGTCACGAAGACGTGGGGGAAGGATTGGAGAAGACACTGAAGCTCCAGGTCCCAGACAGAGCTGGGCGAGCACAGCTGACCAACAGAAGCAGGGGCGGTGAGGCAGAACCAAGAGCCTTCCGTTTGGAATAATGGGAATAAGTGAGCAGGCTGACAGAGGGGGCTTCTCGCAACTCAGTCTGCTAGCTCCAAAGTAGAAATAAGCAAGGTGAGCAGAAAGAGGAGTCGCAGACAGGCCGTCCTGCAGGGCGTGGTGGGCCGCTGAGATGGAGGGAGGGGGAAGACCTCTGCTGGGCCAGCAGCGCTCTCACTGCCAGCTCCGGCTGGTTGGGGAGAACTCCACACGAGGAGGGTTTGCTCACACTTCAACCCACTTGTCACGAGGGAGAGGCCTGCCAAGCCCCCAACACTGCCCTTCTTCCTCTCCCCACCCAGGGGACGTGGCAAACAGCAGGTCACAAAGGACTCTCCTGTTCAACAAAGAACATAGGAAAAGCAAATGGAAGATGAATAACGCTCACCAGCAAACTGTTGCCATGGGGCTGAGGAAAATTAACCAAGTATGTTATCATTCGACAAAAATCTTAAGCAGTCATTTTATTATATAAAAGCAGAAAGTGGAGATACATGGGCTCCGAAAAGATAAATGAGATAATAGAAGGAAACAAAACATGAGTTGAAAACTATTAGGAAAAGAAATGAAAGAAAAATAAATTCATATTTAGGAGTAACACATGAAATAAATACTGGTGTAAGTATAGTAAGGAATATAAAGACTAGAAATGAGAAAAATAAGAAAAATGAAACAAAATAATTAGACTTCTAAAAATCAGAAAACAATAGAAAAGAAAGACATATATGATACGACACACAAGTAATTAGTATCCATAAGAGCAGTAAGCGAGGATAAACTTTAGCGAACTAGAAATAAATGGGAAAGAATAATGTGACAAAATGACTGGTGGAATTATAGAGCTAAGGTGAAAACAAAAGCGGATGATCATTCAGAATAAAATGTAAATTAAAACTCTAAAAATGCTAAAATAAAATTTCTAATAAAAGTTTGAAGAGAAAGCAGGAAGAAGCGGGACACAGCAGTGCAGCTGTGGTGGGGAGAGAAAATAGCATTTGAAGATGGTGTATCAAGTGATTGAGCAATAGGTGTATGGAACAGCTCTAAGCTATGCACTGAGAAAATTATGTCAGCTAACATTGGGTGGTGGAAGCTCAGGGAGAAACGCAAAGTCAACATAATAAGCCATTTTTTTCTGTTTGGCAGACAGTTGAATGTCCACATGGCTATTTAAATGTCACACACAAATATGTTATATGTATCTTTACATTTACAAAAGTAGCTCTTGAACTAAAATACAAACTTTCCAAATTAGCAGAACACACACACCACACCCAAAATGCCAAGAAAATTCAATCATAGAAACAGTTTATCTTTAATCAAGAAATTAAGAAAAACACAAAACAACAGAAAATAAATTATAAATGAAGAACAAATTTATTTTTTCTGGCATAAATGGGCAACACTCACTTTTTTAAAAAGACGCAGATCACAAAACAAAATACAAAACAAATTTTACTGTGTAATTAGACAAATCTAAAACAAAGTGACCCAGAAAGGTTGAAAACACTAGGATAAGCAATTGGCCATGATCTTAATAACAGACAAAATTATATTCCAGGTTAAAAACAAATTCAATGAACCAAAAAGAAAATTATAAATAATAGGTTCAACTCACAATGAAGAACTAATACTTATTGATGACTACCAAATAACAGCATAAAAGGCATGAGCAGGAAATACCTGGATAAAGAGGCACACTTGTAGAAAACTTTATTTCACCTGTCTCATTTTACAAAAGAACAAGTAAATATTTTAAAGGGTTTTAAAAGGCTGAAAGAATGTAATTATAAAGATAACAGTCATATATGTTTACCAGGAAGTAGATCTTTATTTCTAATGCCCATGAATCATTTGGGGGGGAGGGGGGGAGTCATTTATTAGTCCAGAAAGTAAACCTTTTCTCACAATAAAATAAATTTTAAAAGTAATTATAAAACTAGCAGGGAAAAACACCCAACTACCTAAAAATTTTTAAGTGTTTAAATAAATTTTGTGTTAATTGCAAATAGTTATACAAATAAAAAGAAGAAAATAGAACATAGGATGCAAACACTAGGGGATACAGCTAGGGCAAAACTCAGAGGAAAATTGTTAACATGTATATTAATAAAACAGAAGAAAGTGAAAATAAAAAAACATATAGCCAAAATGACACCTTGTATAAAAGAAAATCAGCCAACCAACAAAAAAGAATAAGAAATTTTATATTAATCAAATGCAAACATTAAAATAAAATACTTAAAAATTGCTAGGTTCTTGCTGCAAGGAAGAACATTCTATAAAAGGCAAGACTAAAACACTTAACCACTAAATAATATTTTTTTAATTGCTACACTGAAAAAAATTGTAAAGCAAAACTGAAGAAAAACTGAGAGAGAAAAACTCCCTCTGCCACAAAATAGTGTTCTTAATATATAAAAAGCACCCTCCACCTCACAATCAACAGGATAAAGATGTAGAGCCTAAGAGAAAAAATAGGGCAAGATTATAAACAAGCAATTCAGGGGAAAAAATACCAATGTTTTAAAACAATAAAAACATGTTCAGCTTCACTGATATAAGAGAAATCAAAATGAAACTCTAATATGGCTTTTCTTCTCTTTCCCTCTCTTTTTTCTAACAAACAGGCAAAAACCATATAATAGATAATGCACATCCCACAAAATTGCTGGGAGAAAGGCAGGCTCCTACATTGCTGGGAATGTGGAATATATGTTTCTGTTGACAGCAACTTAGCAATAACCAAAAAATTAAAGTGCATTTGCCCTTGACTCAGAAATTATACCTCTAGAAATGTAGTCATGAAATAGGCTCATAAACTCGTGAAACAAAACGTATACAAGTTGACTTACAGTATTGTTTATAGTAGCAAAATAATTGAAACAATTTCAATGTCCATCAGTAGGATGTGAGCTAAATATATTTTGAAGTATCCATACAGTGAATACAAAGTATTTGAAAACGAAAGGACTCTAACTATACCAATATGGAACCAACTTTGCAATTCATAATTTAAGGTAAAAAGCATAGTGCAAAACAAAAAGTACGTGCAGATAGATATATATTTATACAGATACACTTGCATAGCACTCACATTGGAGAAGGAAACTGATAGCAGTTTGCATTTAGCATCAAGGGTAGGGGGGAGGAGTTGATGATATAATGTTTATGATATACCCTTTTGCATATTTTGGGTTTTGAATATTTGGAGTTTAGCTGAAGGTCACAGATGCACCAAGCGCAGGATGAGTAGTTGGTGGTAAGTACAGTAGGACTTGATGAGAACAGGGATGTGACGTCCTTTTTTCTCCCAGTAGGTACCTTCTCTGGTCTAAACTCCCTTCTTTCCTTTGCACACGGCATCTTTCTCAGCACATGACCCAGTTCTGCTGTCAGAACCAGAAGAACTGATGCTATAGCTCCAGTTCATAGGCCGGCAGGCTCAAGACCCAGGAGAAGCCAGTGTTTCATTTCCAATCTGAAGGCGGTGGAAGAAAGTTGACATCTCAGGCTGAAGGCAGTCAGGCAGGAGGACTTCTCTCACTCAGGGGAGGCTTAGCAATTTTGTTCCACTCAGGCCTTCAACCGACTGGGCGAGGCCCACCCATACTGCAGAGGACAATCTGCTTCACCAATTCTAATGCTATTCTTCTCAAGAAACACCTCACAGGAGAACCCAGAATGATGCATATTTTTTAATCCTCATTCAAGGATATATTTACTGATTTTAGAAAGAGACGAAGGGGAGGAGAGAGGTTAGAGACAAACATCCATTGGTTGTGTCCTATACAAGTCCTGACCGACGAGGGATGAAACCTGCAACCTAGGTATGTGCCCTGACCAGGGATAAAACTGGCAACATTTTGGTGCATGGGAGGATGTTTCAAACAACTGAGCCACCAGCCAGGGCCAGAATGTTTGATCAAATATCTAGGCACCCTGTGGCCCAGGCAAGCTGACACATAAAGTTAACCATTACAGCCCTGGCTGGTGTGGCTCCATGGATTGAACACCAGCCTCAGAGCCAAAGGGTCACTGGTTCAAGTCCCAGTCAGGGCACGTGCCTGGGTCACAGGCCAGGTCCCCAGCTGGGGGCACACAAGAGGCAACGGCACACGGATGTTTCTCTCCCTCTCTTTTCCCCTTCGTTCCCCTCTCTCTAAAAATAAATTTAAAAAAATATTTTTAAAAATTAACCATTACATAAGGGTATAGGAATGAACAGGGAGTAGACAGGAGAACGAGTAGCCAGCCTCCGTGAGAACCTGGCATGAGGACGAGAAGGAACCATGACTAGGCTACAGATTCATGCAGATCTTAACAGAATGAAACTGCGGAGCAACCGAAGAACTTACTGATGCTGTTAATGGGGGCTGGGAGGGGTGTGCAGACGAACTCTAGGACGAACAGAACACACAAGCCTGTGTGAACGTAGAGTAGCACATGAGATGCTTCTACAGCCAATTAGAATTTAGAATGAGTGCACAATTGCTCTTAGGCCCCTTCGTCCACACCAAACCAGACATCACCATTGACGGAGTGATGTTAAGAGAGTGGAAAAAACGTACAGAAGTTCCTGAACGCCAAAGGTGTAATGCACACACCCACAGGATGTCCGAGGGCTCCGGCGCCGTTCTCCTGCCACATGAGTGCTGATCACCCCACCGCAGTCCCAGGGCCAGGGCAGTGCCGCTGAGGAGCATGGACTTTCTTTCAGACTCGACCATCCTAGCTCTTTCAGGGAGTTCTGAAGGTGTACATTTAGCAGTAATCAGGCCTAGTGGTGATAAGATGTAAAACCATGGAACGGAATGAGACCGCCCAGGCAGTGGTTCTCAGCCCTGTGTGACTATAAGGCTCACCTGGGAACACTATAAAACCTGCCCAAGCCGGAGCTCCACACCCAGAGACTGACACTCACTTCATCTGGGGCCCAGCACACCTGCCTGGGGAAACTGTCCTAGGTGAGGCTGATGCACAGGCAGAGCTGAGAACGTCCCGTCCGAGGAAGAAAAGAGGAACCTCAACCAAACTTGGAGGCACTCAGCATGAGTTTGGGGATTAAAGTCATTGCAGAAAAGGAAAACCAGGGAGGAAAGGGTGTGGAGAGGAGGCGAGGTCCTGGGTGTCCCATGCTGCTGAGTGAGTCAGGCGAGGTCTGCGAAGCCACCAAGCACTGGGCAACTTGACAGCAGCTTGTAACCTCCGCAGGTGTGACAGGGACAGAAGCCAGATCGCAGGGAGCTGCAGTGGAAACAGGCACTGGTTTGAGTTCTGCTCTGAATGGATGAGTGTCCACGCGTAGCAGCTGCTGGGGGGGTGTGCGCAAGTGGAGAGCTTTTTCCTGTGCTGATGGGAATGGCCCAACAGAGAAGGAGAATTTTGTAATGAGGCAGAAAGGTGTGATAACTGCATCAGTAATGTCCATGTGGAAGCCCAGTGGATGGAGTCCAGATGATGAGTGATCGGCCTCTGACAGGACCTGGGATTCCTCTTCTTTGCAACTGGAATGGAAGATGGAGAACATGGGGACTAATCAAGTCTGTAGACTTCGTGGTGGGGAGGCAGGAGAGAGGCCCACCTGATGCTTCCTTACAGATGTGTTCATATTATAGGACAGTGCAATTGATAATATTTTGAAGTTTGCTTCAGTCACCCCATTGATTATTCCATAAACATATATTTAGGCCAACAGATATGCATCTCAATCATCCTTTTAAAATTACTGCATAGTAGTTCTTTGTATAGTTAATCATTATTTATTTAATCAATATGCTTAGTATGGCAAGTTGATTTTTTCCCGTGTTTTGGTGATAAATATCCTTAGATATTTTAAAATTATTTTCCTCAGGACAGATTTTAAGGTAGGGTTTTCATAAAAACAAAGAAACAAACAAAAACCCTCATCCTTGGCTATTAGTCAACTTTCCTTTCTCCAATATTTCCATTACTTCTTCGGAAAACCAGAATTCTACTTTATACAACAGAAAGGAAATAATCATCACTGTATTTAAATTTTCTATGCTAGGGAAAACTGTTTTTCTTCTACTTGATTTTATTCCCACAGGCCCTTTTAAATATATTGTGGTCTTACAGATTTGTTGGGCTTCATGTGAAATTGCATATTAATTATTACTTTAAGAAACCACCTGCCATTTTAATGCCAACAGGGCCATCAAACCAGGGCTGACTGGCCAGCCTTTACGAAACTGCTTCTGGAAGTCGAAAGGCATCAGTTTCAGGTTGCAAAGACTATTTCTCCTCTCCTTCCCACATGCGCATGACACACAACCCTCTTGTTATCTTCACCCCTGTTTGTTTTTGTTAGAGTCACAAGTGACTCTCAAAAACTGACCCTCAGTTCTCTGAAGAGACAAGACACCCACCATTTAAACATTGGCTCAAATGCTCCTGACTCTCCTCTACCCAGAAGCACCTCTCAGTTCCTGACATGGGACCATGTACTCAAAGCCTTCTTAACGTGGGTGCATAGAATGGCTTTGGAGATTCAATCTACTGTAATGACAGAAAACTTGGTTTACACATATATTTTGTGATGACAGAGTTTATGGCTTTCCTTAAATATTACAATGTCCTTGCTCTCCAAAAAGATGAAGACCCATTAGTGTGGTCCAACTTTTAAACAGAAACTAGATACATGGCCAGAACTGAAATCTGATCACTTGAATCCTCAGTTGGTTCCCAATCCATTACCTTTTTACCAAACAGTAATAATAGGAATAATAACAACAACAATACATCTGTTTCAGTTGACTCCTGACCCTTTGAAGATCCACTAAGCAAAGTTACCCCTTTGACACTCTGGGGTGTCTGAGCGCGGCATGAAGAGAGCCTTGGCGAGCTGCCCTCACCTGTCCGGCCTCACGGCCCGCCTTGCGGCCTCACCAGCAGATAGCTGTGAAGGCCACGTGTGGCCAAGGGCTTTCCGTCCTCCGCTTGCCTCTTGCTCTTAACTAATGAAGCCTCATGCCCTTGTTGGGTCTTGTTTCTACAAGGCAGGACACCTTCTTTTAACAGGACGTACTTGAAAAACAAGATATTTTCCTTTGTACTAGAAACAAATGGTGATTAATGTGCTCATTGTAATTAATCTGCGGTGACAGATTAGCGGTGTAGCAGCCGTTCTTTTGCTGCTGTGAGAGCCTTCCTTGATAGGACAGCTGGTGAGAGGGGACACCAAATTCAATTTGTTTCTCATTTGCATACATATGACAACCATCTGTGCTAATAGCTCTGCAATGTCTCCATCAGGCCCTGTGCTGGTGCACAGCCACTCCGGGGCTCCTGTTAGGCCTGGGAGAGGGAGAGCTCCGAGCAGAACATTTATAGAGGAAAGAGTGGGTCTGGTGGAACACAAGCAGCCACGCTCCCTCCTCCAGAGGCTCAGCACTCACCATGGGCTGAGGGACCTCTCACCCAGGGAGGGCAATCTTTTGAGACCTCTACCCATTCCATCTCAGTGACGTAATTGTATTACTAATGGTCTATTCCCATCCCATAGTCCAGTTGCTCAAACCAGCTTCACTTTGGTAAAGACCTTTTTCTTCTTTTCCAACTAGCCTGTTCATTCAAAAAAATATTCATGGAGTATCTACAAAGTTCAGGCACTATTTTACATGGAAGATAAATAGGAGGTAACAGGAGAGAAAAGGTTTCTGTTTTATGGAGTTTACCTGCAATGATGAACCCTGGCAATAAAAAAATAACAAAAAGAGTAACAAGAAAAAATGTGTGTAATGTTATGTTCTAAGCAGAGCATCCAAAGTGGGTAAAAGGTGGGGTGGAAGAGGCAGCATGTGATGACTACTTAGACTTTTGACCCAAGGTGTCCACTGAAAGGAGATGAGATTTCAGCTACTATCTGGATGACAAGAAGGAATCAGCCTGGGAACATCAAAGAGAAACACATTGTTTTCAAAGGAAGGGAATAGTGAACTTGACTTGAAGAAAAGAAAGCTGACTGGCATGACTGGCAAAAAAGGAGCAAGGTGGAAAGAGCGGTGAGTGTCTTAGCTTCCTAGGGCTGGAGTCACATAGCACCACAGTTGGGGTGGCTTAATGTAACACAAGCTTATTGTCTACGATTCTGGAGGCTGGAATTACAGAAATCGAAGTTTTGGCATGGCTCTGAGAACTGGAGGTAAAATACTTTCTTCCTCTTCTAGCTCTGGTGTTGCTGGCAATCCTTGGTGCTCCCTGCCTGGTAGGCACATCACTCCAGCCTCTGTCTCTGTCATCGCATGCTGTCTTATTATGTGTGTCTCTTTGTCTCTTCTCTTCTTCCTTTAGTGACACCTGTCATGTTGGATTAACCAGCTGGAGGACATGGAGATTTGGAAGCCAGATAAGGCGTGTAGGTCATAATGTATGAAAAAATGGGTGACCTTAAAGGGCTAATTACAATGAAATGACATGATTTAATTCCCAAGTTTAAATGGTATGACTCTTGTCTTCCTAATAGATAGGTCGAATGGAGGCAGGGCAAGAGGGAAGGATGAAGGTAAATCATTTACCTTACTTATTGGAAACTGAAAGGATCATAGTTTGGCTCTAAATAGTTGGGGAGATGGTGCAATATTTGCTGGAAGAGAGGCTATTTGGGGAGCAGGGAACATTTCTGGGAGAGAAAGACAAGAATTCCATTTTTGACATGTTAAGTTAGAGACATCTATAAGATATCCACATGGAAATATAAAATTACCCATTGGGTGTGTAAGGCTAAATGTCAGAGGAGAAAGCTAGTCTTGAGATAGAAATTTGGGAGTCATCAGGTTCAGGAGATTATTTCAAGTCCATGTTGCTGGATGATATAGTGAGAAAGAAATATGAGGGGGCAGGGGGAAGGACTTTGCCCCAACCCAGAGGAACCCTATGGCTCTCTTTTCTTCTTCTGTCTCTACCTTTTCTAAGGGTTATAATGTTTCATGCGTAAGTGCCCTTCCTTATTACGATGACGTTGCTCCATGAAACACTTGTGTGTGCTGAAGAGTCAAGGTTTGGCTTCCCCCTCTCTGTTTTGTGACTCATTGTATCCATATTTCATCCCTATTTTCCTTTGTTCTGGTTCCACTCCACGAAGAAAGGGTCCATGTTCAGTATGTCTTCATATGCACACACCAGAGCTTCTCAACCTTAGAACTATTGACACTTTGGGCTGGATAATCCTTTGCTGTGGAGGACTGTCTCACATATTATAAAATGTTCAGCAGCGTCCCTTCCCTCCACCTACCAGGTGCCAGGAACATCTCTGAGTTGTGACAATAATGTCTTCAGACATTGACAAATGTTCTTTGGGAAATGGAGGGGAGGGAAAATGACCCCCCAGTAAAGAACAACTGCCTTAGACACATCACAAGGCTCTATATACCAGAGACAATCATTAAATATTGGCCACTGATGGTGACAGCAATTATATCTTGGCACACAGCTTCTCTCTACCTCCTTGTATCCACTAAAGGAAATAGATTCTTTATTAAAAACCTTGTAAAATAACATTGGAATTTCTCATTAGTCTCTGGCCAGGCCTCCAGACTCCAGACTTCTTCTTTGGAATTGAAGACAAATTTGTGAAAAGTCAGAATGAGGTGTGAGAGGGAGTTCTTCATTCAGCCTGGCAACAAATGGCAAAATTAAACAGCTGAATTAAAAGAGGTCTTGTGCGACCCAAGCCTGGTTTGATAAGATAGGGAAGGTCATTACCTAAGAAAAATTGCTACCACACATTCCAATGACTTTGCATCCTAAGTAAAAAGTCATCTTTAGTACAACAGATGTCCTTTTAAAATTTTATCAACCAGAAAAATAGAGGGGGGAGAATGCAAACCAGACCATTAAAATGTAATCTAGAGTCTACAAATTAATAACATGGTAGCATAATCAGATTGGAATGGCATGAAATCAAATGATATGTAGCTGTCCGTACGGGGCTGCATAGCTCCTGGAACCCTAACGGCCGAGTGTGACTGCGGGCTTGCTTGCAGAGTCGAGGACAGAGCGGCCTCCCTGCGGGTTCCCAGCGCGGCCCCGCAGCCTCGCCAGCGCCGCCTCCCGGAAGCCCCCAGCAGGCAGTCTGGGGGCGCATTACAGATTCTGTGTACATGCCAAAGTTGTCATCCTCTCGGAGGCCTTTCTACGGCTCTGCACTGAATTAGGAAACCCCAGTGAAACACTGTTTCGGTCAAGCAGAGATATAGACAACCGAAATCTACGCGTAAGAAAATCCTTCTCTCTAGAAATGCAAACCTGGCCCACTGGCTGCCCGTGTCCTACCCCCGGACTCCATCTGGTCCTCCTTGGTCTCCAAGGTGGAGGTAAAAGTGGCGGCCGCTCTGCTCCCTGCGCTGCAGTGTCGCGCATTCAGCACCAGAGAGGAGTCAGAAACGGACAGAGCGGCGCTCCCAGCCAAAGGCTCGCAGGAAGCCAGCTCGCGTGAAGAAACAGTAGTGTCCTGGTTATCAGCGACGGCATAACGAACCACCCCCAAACGCAATGCTCTAAGAGACAACAGTTCGTTATTTCTCATTCTGAGGGGCAGGTGGGTAGTGCTACTTCTCTTGGTGGTGGCAGGGGCTTAAAATGCCTGAAAAGTCCAGAATGGCCATGCTGGCATAGCTGGTAAGTGATGCTCACTGTCATCTAGGAGCTCAGCTCAGTCCCCTCTACCAGGGCCTTTCCACAGAGCTGCTTAGTCTTTCTCACATACTGCAATTTCTTTCCAAGAAGGAGCACTGGAAAAAGGAAGGTTCCAAGGGGAGCTGTCAGCCTCTTAAGGCCTAAGCTGGAAAGTACTAGAATGTCACTTTAACTACATTCTGCTGGTGAAAACAGTCACAAGACCAGCCTTGATTCCAGGGCAGGGAAGACAAGTTCTACCTCTTGCTATGAGGGCACCACTCCCATCCAATACACGGGTGACACCTACATGAAATTGGATCATGTCATTTCATCGTAATGAGCCTTTAAAGGTCATCCATGGCTCTTACACTATGGCTTGCATGCCTTATCTGGCTTTCAAATCCCCAGGAGCTCCGGCTGGTTAATCCAACATGACAGGTGTCATTATAGGGTGAAAACAAGAGACACAGAGATGCACTGGGAGATGATGGCCATGTGACAACAGAGGGCTCTGGCAGAAGCCATCTTTGGATGCTAGCAGCCGTAATAAATTTGTCATGGAACTCCACGCCCAACCACTCCAGTGTATTTCTCTGCTCCCAAGCCACATCTGTGTCTTCCCTCCTTTGAAATATTGTCATGTTGTGAGAGCATGGATGGGAAAGAGAGAACTTGCCCTCCTACAATTACATATATGTGTGTGTGCTGACTATATGTATACCAACATGAATTTAAAAAGTGGTTACAGGCAGAAAGAATGACTTCCCCTTTATACCAGCTTTGGCTTTGAACATCAATTATTCCCCATACTGCTGGGACAGGGACATGTGTAGAAAATGCTCAAGAGCCAGTTCTTTCATCTAATCAAGTTTTTAACAAACCCAATTTCTACGTCATCTTCTGACATGTACTGAAAGCATGCATAAATAGTTGACTTTAAAAAAATACCTCCTTCAATGGCTAGTGTAAAAATCAAATGAGCAAACATGAAATTACCTTTCATGTAAGAAATGCTCCAAATTTTTAGATGATGATGATGATGATGGTGATGATAATGATGATGACGATGGAAATATCTAAACACAATGTCTGATGTAGTAGGTGCTTAATAAATGGAGCTCTTTGTTAAAGAGATGCTCCGTTAGAGGAAAAATGGCAGAGAAATAGGGTGCAATCCAGTTGAATGGGGAGAGAGGCACATAAGGGCCAAGAAGCTTGGGGTCAGGCAGAGGGCGATACTCACTCTGCTCAAGAGGCGTTTGACAGAGCTATCTTTAAGACCAAATTATCAGAGACAGTTTTGGGATTTTCACTGGCACAGACAAGCTTTCCCCCTGAGCCTTGGAATAAATACTTACAAGGTTAAAGGTCAGTTCATTAATCTCCCCACTTGCCTGTTTGTTTGGACATATGGATGCTCCATTGTAAAGGCAATTTGTGGAAGGGGGACAGAAATTGAGACCAAGAAGAAATATGTACTCTGACCCACTTCAATGCCGTTACCTTGTGGATGGAGAGTTGTGTAAGAGAAAAAATATGTTTTAAATTTAATTCTCTGTTTAGAAAAATATAAAAACTGTGATCAAAATTGGAAGCTTGTGAGTCGGTTCTGTTCCTTGCCAGTATTTGTTTATGCAACTTGCCTTCTAGCTGGCATTTGATCAACTTTTCTTCTCCTAGTGAATTTCTGTTTTGCTCAATTAGGCAAAATCTGTCAAGCAAGAGCAGTGTGCATTCTTGCCCGGTGTCTTTGTACCAGTGCCCCCCTCCCACTTTACCGTAACTCCGCACATCTCCTGCCTTCTGTGAGGGGCCATGACAAGCCTCATTCTAGGAGATGTTGAAACAAAAGCAGAGAAAAGGCTTATACTGTCTAATGAACTAAAATGAGGGAAATTTTGGCTAAAGGTATCTTGATTAAACTCAGTGCCATTTTTGTTAATGGCCAAGATACCTCTTTATTTGGCTCCACAAAATCTGAAAACAGTCAGCAGTCCTGGAGTCTTTCTGGAGAAATAACTTTGAGAAAGAGGGGGAGTTACCTGCTAGAGGTCACTTCTGTAGACCATAGGAGTGCAAAGAAGGCAGATCCTGTATATTCACTTTTCACCTCTCTGGAGGTTGTGGCAGGCTGATTTGAAGACGGTCCCTACATGATCCTTGCCTCCTGGCATTCACACTTCTGTGCAAGCCCTTCTCTTTGCATGTGGGCAGGACTTATGACTTACTTCTTATCTACAGACTATGGCAAAGGTGATGGGCTGTGACTGCTGTGATTGTGGTATGTTATATAATATTTCATGTTGTTGGCATATTCACTCTAGAGTCTATTCTTACTGGCTTATAAAGGAAGCAGCCATACTGGGAAATATAGCATGAAACTATGGGGACGGCGGGTGGGCACGCCTGAGAACCACAGGTGGCCGTGGGAACTACAGGTAGCACGAGGCACTGAGGGCAGTCTCCTGCCAAGCAAGAAGCAGGCCCTCCAGCCCCCACCCACAAGGAAATGAATTCTACCAAAAACCTCAGAAAGAAAGTGCAGTAAGCAGAACAATTGCCTCCAAAGATGTCCACAGCCTAATCCTCAGAACCTATGAATACTGTTACCTGACTTGGCAAAAACAACTTTGCAGATGTGATTAAGTGTATGGACCTTGAGATAGAAGATTATCTTCGTTATCCCTGTGGAGCCAGTCTAATCGCATGAGTCCCCAAAAGTAGAGATGAGAGAAGAGAGATTGGAGGCTTGAGAAGAATTGGACCTTCAGTTACTGGCTTTAAAGATGGAAGAAGATGGCCTTAAACCAAAGAATGGGAGTGGATTCTTAAAGCCAGCAATGGTCCTCATGGACAGCCAGCCAGATAGTGAGGATCTCAGTCCTATGATGGTAGGAACTGATTTCTCCCAATAGCCAGAATGAGAAAGGAATGCCCTTACTTACCTGGACTAAAGATTGGGAAGAATCTATGCTTATATAACTAGTATACAGATGAACTTATTCAAAGATTGACTCCCTACTCAAATTTCTCTTGTTCAGATACAGGTACAAAGAGATTTAAATGATGTAGTGGTTTATATCATGGGCTTGGTGGTAGACAGACAATGCCCCACAGAAGTCCTAATATCCTAATTAGTGAAACCTGTGAGTAAATTAAATGTCATTTAAGTTAAATGGCAAAGGAGAATTAAGATTGGAGATAGAATTTAGGTTGCTCATTAGTTGACCTTCACACAGGGAGGGTATCCTGGGTTAGGCAGTTGGGTCCAATGTAATCAGAGGGTCTTTGAAAGTAGAAATGGGAGAGAGAAGTCAGTGTTAGAGTGAAGCAATATGAGAAAGACTTGACCAGACAGTGTTGGCTTTGAAGATGATCGGAGAGGCCATGAGCCAAGAAATACATGCAGCCTCAAGAAGCTAGAGAAGGGCAGGGAAACAGATACCCCCATCCCAAACCCCACCTAGACCCTCCAGAAGGGATGTGGCTCTGCGGCACATTCATTTTAGCCTGGTGAGACCCATGCTGGACTTCTGACCCCCAGAGCTTACTCTGAGATAATAAAACTGTATTGTTCAAGCTGCTAAATGTGTGGTAGGTTTTATGCTGTTACTGTTTTTTTTAATGGCAGCAATATACAACTACTACAGATGGCCTCACTCACACATGTGGTGGCTGGCAGGCTAGTTGTCCTGGCGACCTTAGTTCTGCCGGACCCCCAAACTCCAGCAGGCTAGCCTGGGCTTCTTCACACAATAGTCTTAAGACTCCAAACTTGAAAAAGGGAAGACAAGTTCTAAAGCACACTTTTAAGTGTCTACCTGAGCTATGTTTATTACTATTTCATTGCCCAAACTAAGTCATAAGACCAGCCTAGATTCATGGGTGAAGAAATAGATTCTGCTGCTTGCTGAGTAAAGTTGCAATGTAACAGTCAAGGGCATGCCAGGGAGGGACTTCTAAATAATATTCTTATTGTTGATAAGAAACAAGCATACACACAAAGATGTGTGTGTGTGTGTGTGTGTGTGTGTGTGTGTGTGTGATGCCTGGAACTACTGCAGCCATATTGCACCCTCGAGGGAAGCTAAGCTCGATAGAGAGGAAAGATGGAAGAACTGGACCTTGATGATGCCACTGAGCTACTGAATGGATGATCCTTGGGTTTATTGTCATAAGAGATAATAAACCTCCTTTTTTGTTTTTATCATTTGAGATGGGCCTTTCTTTTACTTAAACATTTCACAGAATATATTCAATTGACAAGTATGAACTAGATAACTTTAAGAAAGGTATTTAAATTCTTTTCTTTTTTTAAAGATTTTATTTGTGTAAAGAGAGGGGAAAGGAAGGAGAGAGAGAGGGAGAGAAACATGATGTGCGAGAGAAACAGTGGTTGGTTGCCTCTCTCATACCCCTAGTTGGTGACCTGGCCCCCAACTCAGGCCTGTGCCCTGACTGGGAATTGAACCAGCGACCTTTAGGTCTGCAGACCAGCACTCAAGCCACTGAATCACACCAGCCAGGGCAGAAAGGTATCTGAATTCTGTGAGCTCATTTCATTGTCTTTAAAATAAGAGTACTGCCACCTGATACAGCTGTTGTGAGAAATAAATACGATCACATTTGGCCCATGATGGGGAGCAATCTAGGGGTGGTAGTAATGCGGACTGTCATTTTGTTGTAGTTGGCAGTGTTGTTACTAGCCCAATGCTTTTATTTAGCTACAACCTACAGTCTCCCCCATTCTCACCCCATTTTGAAGTATTTCAACTCATCACCTAACTGGTCATTAAAATGTGTCTTCCATGACAAAGAAAGCACATCAGCTAAGTCATCCAGATGCAGTCCCTGTGAATCATCTGAATGTCATATTATGGGGTATGTTTACTTCATGGTTGCCAGTGTGCTACATGAAACCAGATTGTTTATCCTATATCTGGACCTGCAACTATTAAAAGTAAATTAGGACCTAGATCTTCATATATAAATATGGATAGTTCTCAAAATCATCATGCCAAATGAAAAGGGCAAGTTGTAAACTTATCTGTATTGTATATTGCATGTGGCCCCTTATATGAATGTAAAATAACGATAATACTACATTCTGCTTCTGGGAAAATGAGTTAAATGTACTTTTTCCTATTATTCCCACTAAATACAACTAAAATAAAAAGACCTTGAAAGGAGAAGGAAAGAGGAAGACTGCTAGAACCCTCAGAACTGGAAATGGCACAGTAGTGAGTACTCTGATTTTCTTTTTACCTCATATATTCTAGACTTGGAGCAGCAGAAACCAGCAACCAGAAGACAACAACTGATTCAGACAAAACACCCAAGAAGAGCTGCTCTCTCAAGCCAAAGCCCAGGAAAGAAGCAGCCTCACAAGAAAGAAAACTTCTGGACAGTAGCCAGTCTACTCCAGCCAAACTCCTTGGTAAAATCTGAGGCCCCCTCCCATCAGCAAAGCCTCAGTGGGAACCTAGACTCCCACCTGTGAGGCTGGAATGAAGTGTTCCAGCACCCTGCACTGCACCTCCTGCAGCGTGGTGACACAGAAGAACAGTTTGGAGCAGGGACTTTTATTCTCATGGGACAGGTACAAGCCCCTGGGCCCTTCACCGTGTCTGTGAAGATCGTGCCAGGGGCTGGAACTCCTGCCCCACCCAGCAGTAAAGAAGAGCCCATTCCCTCCCACAGGGGCAGGTGGAAGCCAGGTGGGAAGCTGGGCCTTCCCCTCTGTCTGGCACGAACAAGGAAGGGGTTGCCCCTCTTCCCCTGCTGGAGCCATGGCAGAAAACTCAATTATAACAGAAAGTTTAAATAAGATCCAGAATCTCATTACAAAATACAAAAATGTCCCATTTCAGTCAAAAATCATTCATCATACCAGGAACCAGAAATATCTAAAATTGAGTGAAAACAAACAACACTGAGATAAAAGAGATGTTAAAACAGTCAACGATTTTAAAGCAGCCCCTCAAAAAGGTTTCAGTGAGCAATTACAAACATGACAAAAGCAGAGACAACGAAACAGAACCACATGGGAATTCTAAAACTAAAAGATACAGTCACCATAAAAAGTAAAGAAAGAAAAATACAGAAATATAAACGTAGCAGAGGATCTCAGTAGCAGAAGAGAAGGACAGAGGGGAAAGATGGTGAACTGGAAGGTACAGTAGAAATTATCCAATCTGGACAATGGAGAGATAACAGAATGGGAGAAATATTAACAGTGCCTCAGGTACTTGCAGGCCTAGAACAAAAAAAATCTCATATCTGTGGCAGTCATATTCCAGACAGGCAGAAGAAAGAGCACTTGCAAAAAATAATGGGTCAGAACTTCCCAAACTTGACAAAAGATATAAACATACAATTCAAGAAGACGGGTGAACTTCTTCCTAAAAATATGCAGGTGACCTTTCCAGATAGACAGACTCTAGAGAACACTAATGGATCTTACAGTTATGTTTAATAAGTATTTGTAGTTGAACTTGTCCTGGAGCCAAGCCAAGAGCTGGTTAGAAGAGGGAACTCCTAATCTCTATCAACCAACCCAAAGACACTTCACATAAACATACAATCCTTATGTTATGATTAATAACTGCATGCAAACCAAGCTGTAAAACAAGTCATCTAACTTCTTAGCTCTCAAAGTGGGATTTGAGGACCAAAACATCAGCCTCACCTGGGCGCTTCTTGGGGCCACAGCATAAATTGGAGGCCTCTGAAACTGTACCCACAAGATCCCCAGGTCCACACTGAAGTCTGAGAAGCAGTTCTCCTGCTGCTTACTCCTTTCCTCCAACCCAATGGGCACCCCTACACTCCTATGGCATAAAAGGTCTACAATTCCCTATGAACTTCAGGCTAGAAGCAGACCAGAAGAGAAACATAATTATAAACTAGGTAAAGCACTGGACTAAGAGACCAGCATTTTGGCCTCCATCCTGGACCTTCATATCCTCAAGTCACCTAACCTCCTGGCAGTTAGTGTTTACAGGATTTCTGTTCTTTATGTTTATTTGTTTTCCTCATGAACCTAGTACTGAAGATGAACTAGAAAAGCAGAGGCCTCTTCTCATTTGAACATCCTATGATTCCATTACAAGTGAACCAGATTACTCATTACTATAGGCAAGCCTGTGCCCAGAGAAGTTAATTTTAAGATCCTAAACCTTGCCTGGTGTATAATTACAGCAGAAATATTTTTTAATCTAACTGTAATTGTATTTAGGAATTTGGATGACTTGAGCTTTGCGCCTGTAGCTTATAATATCACCAGAAACCCTTCACAGAATTGTAACCTTGTAAGTCAGTTACCTGTTGATGCTCAAATATATACATATATAAGTTTAATAGTGCCCATTACACACAGACTTCCATTATAACACTATTTCCACTCGGTCATAATTTTATGAAAAATTCCCCTATTGGCTAAAATTTTCCAGGCTTAATCACACTCTTGAGGTGACCTTTTTCAATTAAACTCCACTTAAGCCAATTTTGAGCTCTTTGAATGAAGGGAAAATATATATGCCAGACTCTTAAAAATAACTGTCAAGCAGGTCCTTTTTTAAAAATGTTTATTTAATACACTAGCATTCACACTTCACAGGAGGACTGACCTGCCTGCATCTTAATTTCCAGAGGACAGAGTCAGAGGTGCTTTCTTGCTTGTAAATCTCCAATAACTCCCTCAATTATCTCCTCTGCCCTGGAGAATTCTAGTGAGTCTGTAAAACAGGTATTTTGTTTTAAGCTTGTGGGGCCACTTAGCATCTATAAAGCTGAATAGAGTTACTACACATTAATTCTCCTCCTTACAACCCTGGCAAAGGTTTCCATTTAGGGACTAATGAGAATAAAGTCATTTGGATTATTGATCCAGTGTGAGTCATATAGACTTGGGGAAGAATTGGTAATTACCATTATTTTGAATCACCTCCATTTTATTATTTCTAAACTTTATTTTGGAACTCAAAACCCCTGTTGATTGTACTATTTCTACAGAGGAAAACAACCTCTGATTTATCTCTCAGACAAATTACAAGATGATGACTTCTGGCTTTTGCTCAGGTCTTTGATCCTTTGGTGTTCTTTTTGAGCAAATGCTCTCATTCATTCTGTACATCTTCACCTGGTCGATTAGGAGCAGGAAGGCGGCCAGCATACACACAGCCATCCTCCGCGGCACGGCCAGCAAGGGCAGGGCAACAATGAATGCCTTGTTGGGTTCCTCGTGTCCAGGCCTTGGTGCCAATTGACAACTGATGGAGAATTTCTTCTTGATTCTAAAGAGTCTCCAAGCACAGTTATATGGAAAGAATTTTTTAAATGTAATAGATTTTAATTGCTACTTCTTCAAGCTAAAGTTTTACATATTGCTTAATGGGGAGCCATGTCTGAGGAGCTCAGCTGGGTGGGAACAGCTTTGTGCAGGCTGAGACGCCTTGGCCTGCTGATTTCTTTTATTCAATGGATCTCAGCTCCACTTCCCTCCTCTCCAGGGAAGTCAGCCCTGCCTCCTTTGAGTAGGCCTTTCTGCTCCTACCTCCTGCCAGAGGACCTTTGCACATGTCATTGCCTTTGCCTTAAACACTTTAGCTACCTTGCTTCCCCTAGTGAACTTCTATTCATCATTTAAATCTTAGTTATCAGTTCTTCAGGAAAGCCCTAACTTTCCCAGTTGAGTTAATCTCCTACCAATGTCAGTCTCGTGCCACCATATAGTTAGTTCCCCTTGATGGTGCCTATCACAAATATACTTATAATTTTACACTTCCTCCTTTGATTTTCCTTTTATTAGTGACTTTATTCTTGCTAGCTCCATGTCTGCCATAGGTCTTTACACATAGAGGGTGCTCAGTAGTTCCTTGTTAGGTGGATGAATGAATGACTTCACTTTAGAAACTCACATGGGAAGTCACAGAGCCCAAGTCAGCTCTGTTAAATGCCTTGGCACCAGAAGAATTGGTCCGGTCTGTTTTATGATGTTGTTCTAACCTTGATATGTAAGACCAGTGAAATGAGAGGGTGGACAGAGAGGAAACAGTCCAGAAAAGATCTGGAAAAAAAACCTCAACTGAGTTCTATGTAAAACACCTTCTGAGTCATAATATCATAAACCCAGAAATGGGCCTTGGAGATTGTTCCTGAGATTTTACAGATGAAGAAAATGAGGCCCAAATTTCCACTGTAGTTACTGGCAGACCCTACCCCTTCTAACTTCTCGTCCATCCCTGATCCACTGCTCCCACAAGGAGACAGCCTTTAACAGAGATGGAAAAAATTAATGGAGGGAGTACTTAACAGGAGCTGAAGCTCTGAGGTGGGAAGACCATAGGAGACAAATAGAATGATGATATCATTTGTCAAAGCATAGGGTCCCTGAAAGCTATGGTAAGAGAAATAAAGTTCTTTCCACTCCAAGATTCAATGTAGGGAGCTTCACTAGGAAGTCCCCAAAGCAATAACAGCCATCTTTTTGTGTAATCCCTAGTGATCTCTTTTGTTTTCTAATCTGTAAAGACAAAGAAAGTCATGTAGAAAAAGCTACCCAAGTATCACTTATTCTTTCAGTGTAGCAAGTGTGGGTTCTGGGCCACCAATTGCGTACTTTGGTCAATTAGCTTAACCTCTTTGTATCTCAGTTTTCTCACCTGTGAAAGATAGAATTGAACCCATCTTTTAGGGTTGTTGAGAGGCTATAATGTAAAATAACTCTCCAAGTACCTGTGTATGGCACATAGAAAATGCTTGATGTAACCTAGTGTCATTCAACATTCAAAAGATATGTATGAGTGTCTATATGGGACAAGGCTAAGCAGTGGGAGTGGACTTACATTATGAAGGGGAAAGAAGTACAAACATAAGAAACAGAAGATTTATAGATTTGGCTCAGAGCTCTAAAGAAAACATTACAGAAAACCTGAAACAGGAATGAGGAGTTGGCTTCTTGCAGGAAGGTTAAGTCAGGATATCAGGAGAGCCTCTTTGAGGACATGACATATGAACTGAAAGATGCAGCCACATAAAGGTCTCAAGTAAGAGTGTTCTAGCCCACAAAATATTGGAAACAGAAAGCACAAGACTTTGAGGTGGGAACATCCTAATACCCAGTGCCATGAGGAGCCAGTAAAAGTTTTTCAATAGGAGTAAGACAGGATCTGAGTTATATTTGAAAAAGATACCTCTATCCTAACTCATCAAATGTACAACATGAAGAGAAAACTATAATGTAAACTACGGGCTTTGGGTGACAAAAATTTGTTTGTGTTGGTTCATAGATTGTAACAAATGTACCATTCTAATGGGAGGTGTTGATAATGGGGGTGCTGATGGGTGAGTGAGGGAATCCAGGGGGTATATGGGAACTCTATACCTTCCACTCAGCTTTCTGTGAACATAAAACTGCTTTAAAAACAAAACAAATCAAAAAACTAATTGCTGAATTGAAAGAAAAATGCAAGATCCTCTGGCTGCTGTGTGGAGAATGGGATCAGTGGGGCAGGAGCAAGGGCGGTGAGACCAGTCAGAAAGCTTGTGGAGATGAGAAGGTAAGAGCTGAGTAGATGGTGGTGTGGACAGGAATGGATGGTGGAGAGGAGTGGGTGCAGTCAAGGCGGACTTCAGAGATTGAAGCTGCAGGGTGAGCAATGCGGAAGGAAACACGTTAGGAATGAGGGAGAAATTGAGTTTGAGTCCTAGGGTTTTGTCTTAAACAACTGGAAACAGTGATGCCATTCATTGAGATGAGGAAAGAGGAGACCCTGAAGCGTATGGCATTTGCTTTTGTTTTTACGATGAGGGAGGCAGATCTGGGTTCCAGAGTTCTGTGTTCAATAAAATGTACTCCCCTCTGAAGAGCTTTAAAACAGAGAAAACTAATTTATCTTGAATGGTGACATGTAGAGCTCTCTAGGTGAAGGGAAATGAGTGAGTTCACCTCTAGCAATGCCGTCTGTTCTTTAGGAATCCGGGTGACTTACTTCTGGTAATAGAGTCTTCTATGCTAGGGAACCATTTTCCTCCCATTTTTCTTAAGATAGAGAAACAATCAATAGTGACTGACAAGTAACATGCTTCTTTCCTTTGTTTCCAAGGAATCTCATTTAACTATACTTTTTGTTTTGTTTTGTCTTGTTTTTTTTCTAGGAGAATTGAGCATTACCAAAGTCACATTCTATTTAGGAAATGTCTGAGAGTTTATCTTTACAAAAGTATTTTGCAAAGTTTTAGGAATCTTATTTTATTACAACAGGTGATAAAGCCTGAACAACTCCAAGTCACTTTTATGTAAGCTTTTTCTTTTAACACAAACATGAGGAGAAGAACATGAGACAAGGGGTCTTAGAAAAAACACCACTCGACCACTGAAAGTCACCTGCCCCTCCCTGGGCTTTTGTTGGTTTCACTAGAAGAAAAGAGGAGCTGGGCACCATGTCCTTTCCAGATTTCATGGCCCATCAAATATTGGCCAGCGTGAGATAAACGTTTTCACACTAATCACAGTAATGAACGTCGTTCGTTTGCATTTCATGGTGTTTGATTTCCCAGATGCTCTGCAATGCTCAGCCCATTGCTTTGATAGTCTGTCAGCTTGAGGACTCTTTCTGTAAACTTCTCTAAACTGGCAATGAATTTTGGATAAAAGAGACATTCCTCATGTTTCAGAATCAGCTCTCAGCATAAACTTCGTCTGGGGGCCACATGTCTTGGAGAAGAGTCATTTTTAACCAAATGCACCTCCAGTCAGATGTCTTTCCAGCTTTGATTCACTTTGAGTGGCTGCCTGATAGATTGTACTATATGTAACGCAATGGTAATCAGCCTGTAAACTTACTTTATAACAAATGTATGGCTTTGATTTGAAACTAATGCAAAAGCCACAGCTACAAAAGTGACATCAATAAAACAGGAATGAGGCAGGATGGATAGCTGCAAGAAAGCCACTGGAGCAGAAGGCTCAGTAACTCTCCCAGCACTGCCTGGAACTAGGTGTGTGTCCCTGGGCCATTCATTCTGTGGCACTCCGTCTCCTCATCTCTAAATTCCTGGGATTAGACCATAATCTCTCAGATCTCTTAGCTTGGAAAGTCCATGAGTAGTTGGAGGCTTCTTTGATGTCTGTGGGCACAGGATAATAGAATGGTATTATTTGGCCATATTACTGAACTTGAATCATTTCACTCATGTCCTGATGAAGAAATCTCAGGCAAGAAGGAGTGAAGGAGCAGGGGCTGAGGCTCACAAAGGTACTAACGAGGGATTTCACCTTTCCCTAAGGTTTACACCAGCGTCTTTGAGCAGGAGCCAAGGCAGGTGGCAGCTAGAGGGGAGAGGTGATTAGTACAGTGTGATGGGGTAGCACCTGCGGGGTGAGGTGCTTACTTTGTCCTTTTCTGTAGTAGGAGAATGAACAGATGGAGCCCCAGACCTTCACCAACATTAAGTTAACCTTGAATTAGTGTAGAGAGGCAGAAGTCTAAGCCCTTGTAACCAAAAATACCACTTCTTCCTGATTCTCTTTATTTAATAAAAAAAGTAAATCCTATATTATTTCCCTGGGTTGAAAATTGTCATAGTTTTATAAAATACAGCTAGAGCTGGAGAACAGGATTCATAGAAGGAGTGGTTTCTTTTGGGCCTTTTAAAATGGATATTAATGGTCAGAATTTGCTCAATGAAAGATTTCTCACAATGAAGTTTGTAATTATTTTATCATTATGATTTTAATTATTCTTAATAGTGTCAGCAGCTGCCTGTGTACCAGAAATGTTTTAGGTAAGAGATGATAGCTCTGTTGGGCATTTTATGTCCTAAACCATGGCATGGACTAGCTTGTCCTTCTTGAATCCTACTATTTTTCCATTCATTTATTCACCAATTATCCAGTGAGTGTAAATTATACATCATGTACTCTGCTATGCACTGGGAATAAAGTGCTAAGCAAGATAAGTCTCAGCTCTCTCCTACCTTTTACATAAATTTGAATTTCCTAGTTTTTAAGTTCCCCTATAATGTAGCTCCAATCTATCAATCCAAACGCTATTTTTTCAGTGCAAGTATCGCGTATAGCTCCTCTGTCCACACACACACACACGCGTGCATGTGTGCATGTCCCCAGTACATACACAGGCAAACACGGTGCTCATTTTCCCATCTCTATATGTTCTCAGGTCTGCATGTCCCAGCAATAACTCTACCCCCCCCCCCACTCCCCTAACCATTCACATCTCTAAATCCTTCCCAGCTTTCAAGGCTCATCACAAACTCCCTTCTCTGGGAAGGACTTTGCTAACACAGGAATCCAACCTGATGTGTCTCTGCTTCAGTGGTCTGTGCTCCTGGACAACACATCTAATGGATGATTTTCTGGCCCCAGTTTTTTCCTTCTCTTTTCATGTGTGCTGATCATACATGTAAATTCTAAAAGTCCTAGAAAGCTAAACGGTATTTTGTATCTTCAGTATCCCTACAATATTTAAACAGTATTAGCTCAAAGTAATTGAGCTTGGCTGGTCAGACACATAGTCTACAATCAAGGTAAGCTTCTACAGAGATGGTAGAGCCGTAACTATTAATCTATTGCATTTGTTTAATCTTTTACTATCTCAGACTTTTCTCTTAATTCTATAACTATTAACATCACAAGACATCATTGGATATTATCCTTTAAAGTGACACATACCTAAAATATTTAAGTACAACTTACTACCTTTCTAATATCAATTACTATACTTAAAATTAAAAGTACTTTTAAAGACTGTTTCTTCTTTATTATTCTGCAATATCACCTTCATCATAAATTGAGTGACCATGTATGTCTGTCTATTTCTGAACTCTCTTTTTATTTCACTAGATGATTTTTCTGTCTCTGTGCCTACACTGTGTGGTCCTAATTGTTTTACCTTTATAATAAACCTTGATATCTACTAGAATATATCTTTCTACATTTGTTTTTCTTTAGGCATGTCTCGATTATTTTTTATCTTACCCATTTCCAAATGAATTTAGGGATTATGTTGTCAATTTCCACAAAGAAATCTGTTGGTCTTTTGATTGAGATTACACTAAATGTACAAGTCAATTTGAAGATTATTATTATTTTTATAATATTGAATCTTGCATGAACATGATATGCTTTGTTATTTACAAATACGATAGTCATAAAAAATATAAAACATTATCCCCCTCCTCACACAATACACATAAATCAGCTCAAGGTTGACTAAAGTTCTGTATTTGAAATATCAAACAGTGTAGCTTCTAGAAAATAATATAAAAGGATAGTGTCATGCTCATGGAATAGAAAATGACTTCTTAATCAGGAAAGCAAAATCTAATGATAAAAGAAATAAGGTATAAATGGATTGCACTGAAATCAAAAATAATAAAAAGACACTAAGAAAGAAAGAAAATGCAAGTCACAGAGTAGGAGAGATATTTGCAAAAATCCAACAAAGAGATTATACCAGAACATGTAAAGAACACTTGCAAATCGATAAGAAAAGACAGCAAATCCAAAAGAACACTGGGCAAGAAACTTGAAAGGAACTTAATAAAGAAAATTCAAATGGCCAATAAACATAAATAAAGGTACTCAGTGCCATTTTTCATCAGAGGAATGAAAATTAGATTAAAGCTACAATGAGACACCATATCACACCTACCATGAAGAATAATATTACCAAATTTTAACAATAATGTGAAATAACAGATTTTTATGCCCAGCTGGTAGAAACGTAAGTTAGAAAAACCACTTTGTTAATACACTGTTTGGTATTAATTAATAAAGTTGACTATATGTATGATCCATGGTTCAACAATTCTACTTATGTATCCAACATGCACCAAAGACTTGTACATTAAAATATATGCACAAGATTGCATCATTGTTTTCAATAGTAAAAATATAGAAATAACCCTTATCCATCAAAGTCCATCAATAGCAGTCTAGATAAATAAATCATAATTTGTTCATCCCTTGGAAAAATCATGAAGCGGTGAAAATAAGTGATCTACTTCTATGTGGGACAACATGGATGAATCTCACAAAAATATTGAGCAAAAGAAACCAGTAAAAAGAAAAATACATATATTGGAGAGTTTTATGTGTATAAAGTTTAAAAACAGACCAAACTAAATTATGTGGAGGAAGTAAGGGGAGACAGGAACTGGAGGGTCTCCTGGAGTGCTGGCAGTGCCCTGGGTGGTGATTACTCAGCTGCTGACTTTGTGGCAATTCATCCAGCCACACAACATGCGCCAAAAACCTGTGCACCTGTGTCATTTGTGTGCTTTTCTCTGCTACTCAGGTAAAATTTACTACAACTAATTCTAACATCTAGTATAAGATATGAATTCAACATTAATTACCTAAGTTTCATAAAAATCTAAAACAATATGTAAAAGAAGCGTAACACCTAGGGATAAATTGGTCTCTGTTCTGCTTAATGCCATCAGTTTTCCATTTTTACTCAGTGAAGCCATTCTTTCTTTGTTACCCATTGATGTGCTGGATCCAGTGAGACCCTCCCGGAGGGCTGAGGACACCACCCGGCTGCTCCAGCTCCAGTCACTTTGATGTCTGCAGTCTTGACCTGGCTAGAGAGGGCTCATGTCACCGCTGTTGTGGTCTTACTACCATGCCCTTTCAGAGAAAGGAAATCCCTCCGACATTATTTTTCCCTTTCTAAACTTTTTGGTTAGAAATTGGAAATGGTTTTAGAAAATATTATGTTATTGTTAGTACCCATAACTGCTATTATTTTTAACATCGCAATAAATCTTCAATTGAACCCAAGTATCTTTCTGGGACTATGTTTAATTGTTTTTTTTTCCATTAATGGCATATTTTTCATGAACTAAATTCTGTTTAACTTATTCTATCTCTGGTTTTTCCATTTTGTTGTATTAATTGATCTGTTCACCTGTAAACTAGCACCATACTTTTTTAATTGCAACTTAAAATAGGTCTTTATATCTGGTAAAGCAGATGCTGCTCCTTGCCAGTGCTCCACCCCGTGCCCAAATGGGCAGTCACTGCTGCCACTGTGTTTGGTTCTCCTCCCCTCTGGGGGAGGAGTAGACTCCACAACCACCCACTAGATGAGGTCATGTGACTTGTTCTGGTAGTGTTTGTGAGCACAGGGGTGTGTGTTATTTCTAGGCATGTTGTGAGTTTGTGACTCTTTAGAGATCTCTTTTATCAGCTACAGTGCCTGGCAGAATCTGATACAGAGGCTGCTACTTCAGCTTGAATCTCAGTGTAAAGAAAGAAAAAGAACTCAGCCTCCAATGGCATGTATATCAGAAAGAGAGCCTTGTTGTTTTAAGCCACTAAGATGGAGGCATGTTTGTTACTGCACCATAACCTAGTTTATTCTGACTGATATGCACCAAAATAATTAATGTTTTCAAAAACTACCTGGGTATACTTTCTCATTGATAGTTTGGTTGGAATTGCATTAAATCTGAAGATCACTTTTAGAGAAATTAACATCTTTATAGTATTTCATCTTCCTATCCAAGAATGTGGTATGACTTTAATTAGTCAAGTCTTTATTATTCTAAATAAAGGTATATGTATTTCATTAAAAAATAAACTAAGAGCTAGACATGTATTGCTTTTTCCTAATTATATTTGTTATTATAATGTAAGGATTTTAATTATCTTGTAACTGGCCACCCAGGCAAATTTTTAGATAGTTATGATAGTTTTGAATTGAACCTCTTAAGTTTTATATGTAGAAAATTAATAGTGTCAAGTAATGGTAACTTTCTCTATTTTTTATTACTTAATAGCTCCCACTTATCTTTTATATCTTTTATATTTTATTTGTGGAATGAAAATTGCAGAAAAAAGATTGATAGTATCTATGAATGTAGATTTTTTTCCTCTTGTTTATTGTCAGAGGTCAGCAAGCTTTTTCTATAAAGAGCCAGATGTTACGTATTTTTAACTTCAGGGTGATACTATCTTTATCAAGCCTGCTGGCCTTCTCACCGGCCCTGACACCGTTGGTTCTCCTGGGCCCCAGGCGCTCAGACTAGGACTGGGTCTGCGCACCAGCCCTCCTGAGTCTCCATCTTGCTGACTGCTTGGCTTGGGCTCCTCAGCCTCTGTCATCTCATGAGCCACACATGCAAACACATACATGCACACACACGTTCTCTTGATTCTATTCCTCTGCAGAACCCTGACTAATACAAAGAATAGGATATAAAAGAGTGTTCCATAACATGACTTATAGATCCCAAAATAGAGGCAATAGGCAGTTTCAAGCAAATGAAAGAAATTCAGTGGGGCGGAAGCATGAAGCATTGGAAGAGGTGAGGCATGGGCTGACTTAATGGGCAGGGAATGGGTTGTGTGTGGTTCTGAAAACCTTGTTCCAGGGGCACTGTGTCCCTCAGGCAAAGGGAGGACCTGTGTATTTTAATGGGCAGAGGAAGTTGACCAGTAGGGCTACTGATTCCAAAGCCCCAGCAGTCACCGCCGTGTGGAATGTGTGAGCCAGCGCTGGTGAATTGGGGCAATGTGGAGACACTGACCTGGATTTTGTCATATCATAGGCCACAATCTATTTCTCTGCATGGATTTTAAAAGGAAGAAATTATTCTGGTTGCATTCTTTGGCTTAAGGCTAGAAGAACTAAAAACACTATAGAAAGATGACTCCCCAAAATTTAAGCACATAAAAAAATTTGTAAACGCTCTTTTAAAATTAGGGTTGGGCCAAGAGGTACATGAAATTATAATTATAAACTATTAGAAATAGTTTTAAATTAAAATATTATAAAGGATATGATCAAAATGATACAAAGATAAAAATACCTTTAATTTTACTAGAAAAAAGAAAGACTGACAATGAATAAAAAATTCAAGAAATCTGAGAAAAGTCATGGAAAAAATAGTCCTGACACAAAGAATGAAGAGCCCCTATTCTTGTTATGCTCTCTTCCTCCAGTGCTTTCATCCATCCTGCCCCTGCTCCCTTCAGGTGACTTCTGCTCAGATGTCACCAGGCATATTCTGTATGTCCTTGTTATTTTCTGTGTCCTCCCACTGGACTACAAGCTCCATGAGAACAAGGACTGCTCTATTTTGTCCCCTGCTACATCCCCCACTACTAGAAAAATGTCTGGCATGTGGCTCTGTGTCTGTGACTAGCTTGTTCACATTTCATCCCCTACCCAGCATGAAACCTGGCACTTGGCAGATATGTAATAAATATTTATTGAGTTAATGTTATGTATTTTACCGGTCACTTAAAAAAATTAATATTTGGAGGGACTTCAGGTCAAGATGGTGGTATAGGCAGACATGGCTCACCTCTTCAAACAACCACATCAAAATTACAACTAAAATATAGAACAACCATCACTCAGAATTGTCAGAAATCAAGTTGAATGGAAGTCTGACAAGTACAGAATAAAAGAAACCACATCCATCCAGACGGGTAGGAGGGGCGCAGATGCAGAATGGGCTGGTCCCTCACCCACATGTGGCAGATAAAAATTCAGGAGGGATATCTTGGGAGCAAGGAGTCCCAACCCCACACCAGACCCCCCAACCCAGGTTTTCAATGACAGGAAGATAAGTCCCCACAATTTCTGGCTGTAAAAGCCAGCGGAGATTGAGTCAGTGGAAGAATTGCTGAAACCCTAAGCAGTTCCTCTTAAAGAACCCACACGTGGACTCACCTACTCAGACTCACTCCTTCTGAGCTCCAGAACCCGGGTAGCAGCTTGAAAGGCACCAGTGGTACACAGGGAGGAACTGAAATGTCTGGAATCAAGGCCAGCAGAAGCCATTGTCCCTTTTCTAAACCCTCCTGCCACAGAGTCAGCAAGCTGGTGCCCTAGCTGAGACTCCATCAACCTGGCTAACAGTGTTTGACTTTCCTTTGGGATCCCCAGAGACTCTGCTCCACCCAAATTTATAGCCCATCCAAGATGCTTTGCCATATGAATGGCTGGTCTTGACTAATACTCCATAACTTCCCAAATCCTATCAAACAAGCAACAGCTGGCCTCAGTGAGTGCCAGGCCTGGCACTAGCAGCAGCCAGCTTAGATTCAACCACTTGGCTTCACCTGGGAATCTCTAAGCCCAGCACAAGTGGTAGACATTTCAGATTGCTTCATAGCTCAGGCTGTGTGGCCCCAGGCAAAACACAGGTGGTGGCTGACCTTGGCCTACACCACCCAGGGCCAGCCTACCCAGTGGACAGCTACAGAGCACAAAGGAGCACCACCACCCTGCCCCTGCACAGCTGATCCTCCATGGAAGGCAGAAGTTGGTGGTCAGTGGTCGCAGCCCGTCCTTGCAGCTGACTGGCCTGGGTAAATCCCTCCCACTGACCTGCCAACAGTAACCAAGGCTCAACTACAAGGGGAGGGTGTACTCAGCCCCCAGGAAGTGGACACCTTGAGTACCAGCTTGGGTGATAAGGGCGGCTGTGCCACTGGACGCCATAGAACACCCACTACATTAGGCCATGAAGTCAAAGCAGCCCTGCCAGATTCAGAGAAACAAACACATGGAGGATGCCAAAATGAAGAGAAAAAGAAACATGGCCCAAATGGAAGAACAGAACAAAACTCCAGAAAAAGAGCTAAATAATTTGGAGACACAGATGCAGAGTTTAAAACACTGGTTATAAGGATGCTCAAGGAACTTAGTGAGGACCTCAATGGCATAAAGAAGATCCAGTCAGAAACAAAGGATACACTAATTGAAATAAAGAACAATTTACAGGGAAACAACAGAGTAGATGAAGCTGAGAATCAAATCAATTATTTGAAACACAAGGAAGCAAAAAACAACCAACCAGAACAACAAGGAGAAAAAATGATCCAAAAAAGTGAGGGTAGTATAAGCAGCCTCTGGGACAACTTCAAGAGGTGCAACATTCACATCATAGGGGTGCCAGAAGGAGAAGAGAAAGCAACAAATTGGAAATCTTTTTGAAAAAATAATGAAAGAAAACTTCCCTAATTTGGTGAAGGAAATAGACACACAAGTCCAGGAAATGCAGATAGTCCCAAACAAGTTGGACCCAAAGAGGACCACACCAACACACATCATAATTAAAATGCCAAAGGTTAAAGATAAAAAGAGAATCTTAAAAGCAGCGAGAGAAAGGAAGTTAGTTACCTACAGGAGAGTTTCCATGAGACTGTCAGCTGATTTCTCAAAAGAAACTTTGCACGCCAGAAGGAATTGGCAAGAAATATTCAGAGTCATGAAAAACAGGGACCTATAGCCAAGATTGCACTACCCAGCAAAGCTGTCATTTAGAATTGAAGGGTAGATAAAGAGCTTCCCAGAGAAGAAAAAACTAAAGGAGTTTATCATTACCAAACCATTATTAAATGTAGTGTCAAAGGGACTTATTTAAGACAAAGAAGAAGATCAAAACAATGAACAATAAAAAACATACTGAGAAAACAAGAACAGAGGCAGAAGGATACAGAGAGTAAGAAGTACAAATAGGTAGTTACAGAATAACCATGGGGATGTAAAAAGTACATTATAGGAAATGGAACAGCCAAAGAACTTACACACATGACCCAAGGTCATGAACAATGGTGTGGAGACTGCCTGAGGGAGTGGGGGGTGCTGGGTGGAGGTGGGCAAAGGAGGAAAAATCAGGACAACTGTAATAGCATAATCAATAAAATATAATTAAAAAAATCAATATTTGTTTTGGAGTACAAAATCCCATGTATAATTATTAAATCAAATGAAATAATTAAACTGTTACACTCATCTGTTACATAGTTTGTGTCTGATTAGTCAAATTCTGAAAGTCACATTTTGTTAAATTACACCATCAAGGTTATATCAACTGTCCATCTTCCAAGCAGTTACAAAATATGTATTTTTGGTACATAACCTTTCTTGCCCCTTAGCTTTTTTAAATTTCAAATGTTTTATTTATACTAAATAGTTATTTTTTCTGCCTAAAGCTTTTAGTACTAAATTCCATTTTGTGCAATATTAATGTAAGCTTTGGGGGCGTTTTATTTCATTTTCTGAGGTAACTATTTCCCATCACATTATTTTTTAACGTTTCCGTGTTATTTTGCTTTAGGCATCTGTTCTATAAACAGTATATAGTTGAAATTTGGTCTTGTCATGCAATCTGAGAATTCTGTCATCTGATCGGAAGTCTTAACCTGACAACAGTTGAATCTGGTCATATCTTCATCATTGCATTACACGCTTTCTATTTTGTGAACTTCTCTGTACTAGGACATCGCTCTAAATCTTGACCTGTCTACACTCCTCCTTCACGCAGTCCGCCGTGTCTGTCCTGCAGCGAGAGAGCAGGGTTTAGAGTCTGACGAGAGGGACTCCAGCTCCGTCTCGCTCTTTCTCTGTGGATCCTTCAGTAAAAGGGGTCCAAGATGCTGACACCATCTCTTCATGGCCTCCTGTTCCTGCCACACCCCCTCACACCCCCATATCCACTTTTGAGGCTTATTCCAAGCCACCGCTTACACTGATTTACCGCAACACCCAGCGGTGTGACAGCTGACTCGGCAGGCTCTCAACAGCCAAGCCTGTGCGGCTTCCCAGGTGCGCTCCTGTGTGCCGAAAACGCCGAGGCCCGAGGGCCGCCTCGCACGGAAAAGCAGGGGGTTGTTTTTCCCGAGAGCTGCTAAACCGCTTTCCACTCACCACTCACGGCTCACCACTCACCGCTGCCAACTCCCACATAGTCTAGACAAGGGGAATTGTCACTTTGTACCCTTTGCCACGTCCTCTGTCCTGTCTCAGAAATACTTTAGACCTTGTGACATGTTGCTGGAACTCTTTCCTGATTTCTGGTGCTGCTGCGCTGTTTCCCCGATTTTTATGTCCTTTCGGTAATTTAACTTAGTTTCTTGTGGGGCGGAGGACTTACAACTGAGCGCACGTTATCCTCTAGTTTGAAAGTCTATTATCCATGCCAAACATGGACAGAATTAGGCAGGTCCCTGTTTGCTGCTTTAATTATCATTGCTCAGCCAAATAGCACTTGCTCTGCACTAATGATTCTAATCTAAACTGGGAATTGATGTTGACAAAACACAAGCTGTTTAGATTTTTGCGAAGGCTGATCAAATCTCTTCTGGAAACCAGAGGCTTTGTTATAGATCCATAATCAAAACCCCATCGATTGGGAAAAATTACAGCTAACAGGCAGGAGGTAGATCATCAAAATCTCAGAAAAAAACATAGGAGGGGTTTTTCAAGATCATCAAAATTCAGCTTTGATTAAATCACTGAGGTAAAAATCTGACCAAGTTACAGGTGGTCCCTTGTGAAAATATGACAAAGTGACAAGTAAGTGTGTAGGCCCCACAGGTCCTCCCCAGGGCTCGCTGTTCAAACAACTATGATTTAGGGCAAGTTTGTCAAGGGAACTGGGGCTGTTTTACAGCTTAGAAAAGAGTACAGTTGGAGTGGAAGGCAAAACCAGAGAGATTATGGCAATTTTGTACGTCAAGAGGACTTTATAGTAGGAAATAGGGAGCCATTGAAGGTTTTGAGTAGGAAAACAATGCAATAAAAGTTGTAATTGAGAAAGATGAGTGTGGTAGCATTAGCCAGTATCTCTCTTATGGCCCCTAATCCAGAAACAAAGATAGAACAAGTAATGAGTTAAAGACAAAAACAACGAGAGACAGAAGCATCAAATCACTTCTACTTTTAGTAGGCAGTGAAGGAAACGCATAGGCTAGGAGGTACTCAAGAAGTCTTGCAAAGCTTTTTTCAGTCCATTAAGCAAAATTATCTCTTTGTTCTCACTCCGCATTCCCGAATGCCAAAGCGAGTCCTGTAACACAGGGAGTCTCCAGGCTGCCCAGGGATCTTTAAGACTTCTTTTCCCGGCATTTCATTGTTGGGGGAAATGAGCCCCGTTAGCCAACAGCCCACATGTGGCGTGAGCCTCCCACTGTCCCCTTTCTGGAACAATTGAAATTTTATTCATTCTTATGGGAATAAAGAAATAGAAACCCAAGCCTGTTTACTCTCATTCAAGAGTCATTAGACAGCTATAAAAATTCAACCAAGAACACCAGGATGACGGAGCTCTTGCTGGCTTAGCACATGAAAGAAGTGAACTTCACCGCCTGTAGCTGCCCCCAGGCACTCCTGGGGTAGATAAGACCTGAAACACTGCAGCCAAATGGCTGGGTGGCAAAAGCTGGAGCTCCTGCCTAGAACACATGTCCCGCTTTTCCTCATTATCTGATTTCTACTCAAGATCCAACTAAAATCTCCGCTCTTTGAGGACTCCATCTCTGTTCCACTAGTTCACAGCAGTCTTTGACTTCAACTGTAGCAGATTTGTCTGGACTGCAAGGTGGCTTTTAACTTATGTTTTCTGGATGATTATTTATTCCTTCATGTAATAATTTTCTCTCCAACTAGATTATGAACCCCCTAAAGATGGGAACGATGTTTACTATGCTATCTGCATTCAGTGCCATAGGAAGACAAGACATTAAGCTCATTCTCCACAATCCTTGATTCCAAATTAGGGCAAGCTCTGTTTCGTCTCCCAAGGCCAAACCCTCACTCTCAAAAGTCATCCTTGATTCTTCTTTTCCTAAAATGATAGAGGTCACACAAATTTAGTTCCCATGATGTTCTTCATCTCTGTTTTCTGGGTTTTATTTTCCAGCCTTGTTTTTTTCACAAGAATAAAAGTTCTTCATCAGCAAAGCTTACGACTTCCTTTTAGGATTTTCTTTGTTATCCATTTACCCCGACATCTTCAATCTGTCCTCCTTCTGCTATAAACATCACAAATCTGCCCCAGCTTAACTTTTCAAGTGTTAGTGTTCTCACTATTTTTCCTAAAAATACTTTCCCCCAAACCACTTTTAAAAAATAGTATGTACGTACTCACTGCTCCCTCAGTCCCATCATACATGCATTCCTTGACTATTTTTCAATCTTGGTTTCTCTTATTGACAGTCAATTGAAGTCGTTCTCTTGGGACTTCTAGTACGAGCTCAGAACTGCAGTCCTATGTTTAATTTCTCTGGATGTGGAAATGTACACCCCAGAGCCCTCATCAAAGAGCATTTACTTCAGATACGAGCCGGTGTGTGATCAGCAGGCCACTCCAGCTATCAGCTCCTTCAGAGCTGCTCAGCTCATTCACCTCGTCCAAGGCAGACCTTTCTCAGGCACCCACAGCTAGGCTTGCCAGATAAAATATAAGAGGCCCAGTTAAATCTGACTTCCAGATAAACCACAGATAGGTAATTTTTTCTTTTTTAGTATAACTATGCCTCATGCAATATTGGGGGCATGTTCATATTTTTAAAGTATTCATGTTTATCTGCAATTTAAATCTAATTGAATGTCTTTTATTTTCCCTTGCTAAATCTGGAGACAACAGCTGAGTGAGCTGAGAGTATAAGGGCCAGGACTTCCCGGCCCAGGGAGACAGGTCTGTTAACGGATGCTCCCTCCACAGCTCCAGGGAGGGTGGTCGGGACAGTGTTGGACCACCCTCACCAGGCGGCCTTTCCCCCCACACCACCCTGCTTCTTCCTGCCCCCTTCAAAGGGGCTAAGCCACTAAAGCATCCTCACATCATTCTCTGTCCGCACCTTTCAGAGAACCCACCCTGAGGCATTCACTTATCCCAAGTTCCTCTTCAAGTGCCCAAAGAAATAAAAAATGAAGGGATAACATAATTTCAACCCTGAAAAACAGGGAAGGTAGCTTGGAATTGGAGAAACAAACAGGCTTGTCTCTGCTCCATACACGTGAAGAAAGAATGTCTGGGGTAACAAGTGGATGGTGTTTCTGTTACAGCGCAGGGTCCGCAAAGCACAGCCTCTGGTTTGGGGGGTGAGGGGAGGAAATAATACAGCTTTTAAGGTGCTTTGCATATCTATGGCTGGTAGCTAGTTTCTTAGCTGTGCAGAGAGTGGTGGCCACTGCCTGGCCTCTGGAAGATGGGAGGAGCTTTGAGCACAGAGTGGTGGCAGAGAGAGTCTTGCAGATGATTAGCACTGGTACACTGTACCCACTGTGCCATGGGCCACGTTAGGACTTAAATGAAAGGCAGCAGCCATTTGGCGTGCTGAGCCATGAGGTTTGAAAGACTGTGGAGGGACCCCACCAGTCCGCCATGAAGTCTGAAGGGAAGAAGGGCTCCCTCCTGCCATGAGAAGAAGCCCAATGGAAGGAACGTGTTAGAGGGGCATGATGGAGCAGCAGGTTGTAGCAGCCATGGGAGAAGCAGAAGCCTGCAGTTTGTAGTCAGGACCTGGCCATGCGGCCTGGGCTAGTAGGAAAACAGGCACACTGCTGCTTTGGTCACGTCCATTCCAGCTGACTCTGAACCACCAAAGACTGCATCTTGCAGATATGGATTCTATCTGGACCCTTGGAACTTGAGACATACAGAGAGGACGCTCTCTTAGGACTCGTGCCTTTCCTGGACTTCACCATGATCCAGTGCAACATGGCACATGTTTTCCTGGACTATTTTATGGAGACTGATGACAATGTACCCCAGATCCTGAAGAAGACAGCTGACAGATAAGGGATGGGGAACTACTGGTCTTGGTTTTTGTTTATAGCCTTTTGGGGAGAAAGGAAACTGCTGGTTCTCATGGGAGAACAGGGCTCTGAGCTGAAGTGCTCCCAGCCACCTGCAGGTTGGAATATTGTAAATAAGACCTGTTTTGCTCAGCAGTAATTGTTGGGTCTTACACGAAGGAGCCACGTGAATGAGCCCCCCTTTGCTCGGTAACCTTTCCAGAAGACCAAAATACACTAAATAGACAGACCGCAAAGAAAATTAAAAGAATTGTACAAAATAAGAAACACAAATGCTATATATATTATATATATCATATATATATAAATAAAGCAGCATAATTAGGAATCAAAGAAAAGCACCCGACTGAAAGCAACCAGAGGGAAGAGATGAGGAGGATCATGGCGGAAAGAAGGGGAAGAGACTAGGCAAAGAACGTGTATGAATGACCCACAGACACGGACAACAGTGAGGAGATTGACTGTGGGAGTGGGGGGGTGCTGGGCAGAGGAGGGAAAAGGGGGAAACATTAGGACAACTGTAATAAAATAACAATAAAAATGATTTAAAAAAAGAAAAGCACTATTTGATTACCACTTTTATCTGACAAATTGGTAAAGACACAGAAGGACTATGGTTTAGCATATGAAGAAATAATCAATTATATATTTTCCTAGCAGTAATAATTGCTACAAGCTGTCTGGAAAGCAAAGATTATATCATGTACGTATCATTGAATCCTGTAATTCTCTACCTAGAAATTTAACCTAAGGAACTAATCAGATGCAAAAACATGAACATACAAATAAAAATGTGTAAAATGTCAAAAATTAGAAACTAATAATAAGGAAGTGACTAGATAAATTATAGTAGCTGTATTATAACCAGAATACCTTGCAGCCAACCCTGGCTGGTTTGGCTCAGTGGATTGAGCGTCGGCCTGCGAGCTAAGTGTCGCTGGTTCGATCTTCCAGTCAGGGCACATCAGAGAAGGAAAACTCTGACTCCAAAAAACCTCCGCTGCCTTGCGGCATACCTCTTCAGGGGAAAGGCTAAGGGAGTAAACCCCGACAGAAAATCCGGAGCCGGAGTCCCTAAGGCGGTTTGACGTTGTAGTCAACACCGGCAACTCCTGCGGCGCACCTGAAGCCAAGCTGTATTGACTCCGTCTTTCCATTGGACCCTTCAGCTGCGAAGAGAGGGGGGGTCTGCTGCATGGGCAACAGCAGACCCTCCATATCACCCTGCCCAGGCTCTGTAGCTTCAGCTTCACTGGAGAGGACACTCCAGCGTCATCGCAAGATGTCGATTCAACACAGGAGGAGACAGATACCGTGTCACTCCCGAGTCGGACTGCACAGCCATTCTCGGCTGTGCAGATAGACTCTTAAGAAGCTACACCATCGTCTCTCGAGACGGACGGCTGCCGACGACGACCTTGCAGCCATTTTAAATATGTGTGTATATTCATTGACGAAAGGGATTGAGCAAAAAGGAAAACGGCCTCGTGGACGTGGACAACAGTGTGGTGATTCCTTGGGGGAGAGGAGTACAAGGGGACTAAATGGTAACGGAAAAATAAAATAAAGATTACATTTAAAAAGAAAAATACTCATGGTATACTGTTTTATGAAAAAAATTCATATTACTATGTAAATAATGTCTCATTTTTGTTTACAAAAATACAGATATATATTTGGAAAAATCATCATGAACATTAAATGTTTATCTTTGAGTGGTAGAATTCTGGATGTTTGATTTTTATATGTTTTATTTGTAATTTTTAATTTTGTTTAAAATGAACAATACACTTTGTAACTAATAATTTCACTTAACAAGACAAGAACCTGCTAAGGTAGTAGAACTCAGCCTCGACTACATGTGGGAATTATCTAGGAACCTCTGAAACATACTGATGGTTATTTCCCACCCCCCAAAAGATTCTGAATTATTTGGTCTAGAGTGCCACCAAAATTTTGGAATTTAGCATCTCCTTAAGTGCTTCTAATATACAGTCAGGGTTGAGAGTCACTGTACTAGAGAAGAGCAGGACTTTGCTACTGGTTGCATGAGGAAAGGAGAAAGATTAAACCTTTATTATTATTTCCTAGTATTGTCATCTGAGTCCAGTATTTTCCCCCTGGATGGTAGAAGTTCAATTGGCTTTCCCAGTACAGCCAACCATTTCCAGAATGTATGGACAGAAGATACTTATTTTGTCATTTAGATACCTCCAGACAGGTCTTTTCAGTATTATTGCACACACACACATCATTTAAAGAGGACTGCCAGACATTGCCTCTGTCCTGGCTCTGCTTTTGCCCTTACTATTCTTCCACCTTGCCAAGCCTTCATTCCCACCTCAACCATGATTCCACCAATCCTTTAGCTGCAAGGAGTGATAGCGAACCAGCTTTGATAGTATGCTCTTCCCCATCCCCAGAGCAATTTCTCACTCTCCCAGACTCCAAGGCAACTCTTACTGTACTTAATAACCCTGCCTATAGAAAAGTTATGTGTGCACATATCACATTCTTCCAATCAGATTTGAAGCTCCCTGAGGGCAGAAACTAAAATTGCTTCACCTTTATTTTTCTTATTGAATTTATCAGGGTGATGTTGGTTCACAAAACCACACAAGTTTCTAGTGCACAGCTCAACAAAACATCATCTGCACACTGCATCGTGTGCCCGTTGCCCCAAACAAGGTCTCTTTCCAACTCTATCCCCCACTTGCTTACCTACACCTACCTCCCCACTCCCCTTTCCCTCTGGCTATCACCACCTTGTTGTTTGTGTCTATATGTTTTTTATATATATATATATATATTTTTCTTAATCCCTTCACCTTTTTTCATGCAATTCGCCAACCTCCCTCCCCTCTGTCTGTCAATAGGATGACCTCATGGGGCTGAGTCATGCTGCCTGAGTTTAGATCCAAACTCTGTCACTCACACACAGTTCATGTGACATTTTGGGAAGAAATTTGTCTTTCTGAACCTGTTCCCTCTTCCACTGAATGAAAAACACTCTGACCTCTCAAGATTGTTATGAAGGTAGAACGAGGGAATGTATATAAACACTGAGCACAGTGATTGCTCCAAGTGACATCAATAATGATGGTGATCGACTTTTGAGGGACTAACTCATTTCAAGAAAGATAGTTATAAGTTTGACAGCATCTCTGTGAACAGGTAGAAAATAGAAGCTCTTATATTTAGAAAACATTTATTACATTTCCTAATGTTACTCCCTAAAGTCAACTCACATCATTACAGCAGTTTTCAATTATTCCAGACAGCTCATCCTCTTCCTGGATGTATGTAAATTTCCCAGCTTGGTGCCATCTCTCAGATTCTAAATTTCATTTTGCAATGACAGCTTTTCTGCAAACTCTGCTACTCAGAGACCCCTGTGTCCTAAATGTTGTTTCTTTGTGGAACACAACATTTTTAATTGAGTAAAACAGTGGTGGAGAGCATATCAGCTATCCATACGGGATAGAAGCATTTGTGAAACATGAAATCCTGCTGTTAAGAATCCAGTGAACCAAGAGAGCAAAAAGCTATTTCTAGCTAGTGGGCTGATAACATTATAGCCTCTGGATCTCAAATGAGATCTATTTCAAATGTAATTCATTTTCTGAAGGATGAATAACAAAATCCTCTTATGTATGCAACTGAGTCAGAAGACCAAATCCTGTGAATTGAAGCAAGTGAGGTGAGACCCCAAGAATGCAGCTTTCACAGGGTCTTGTGGCTGCCATCTCTCCCAGCAAAATGGTCATGTTCTTTCTTAAGTCCACTTGAAGTACCAGAGGCTTAACAAAGAGCAACTCCATGTACTGAGGCAGCAAACAAACAGACTCTCTCAGCTTAGAATGTATCTGTGATTTCTCTCCTTTATCATCAACCTCTTTCTGGTGGAACCTTTCCACTGGCAATTACACATGTTCAAGTTTCTCTTATCCTTAAAAGAAAAATAAAAAGCCTCTCTGGGTCCCACTTCTACCTCTAACTACCACTTTATTTCCTCCTCGCATTCAGTAGTACCCTTGAACTTCCCGTCCACGCTGTTGCCCTGTCTCATGTTCATGCATTTCTCACACGATCCCAACAAGACTTCTACATCCTTAGCTTCCAAGGTCATGGAAATGACCTCATGTCACTAATGACGTCTAGGGAGCTAAATCCATGCCTTAGCTTATGTGACACAATTAACCAATACCTTCCTCTAAAGACACTCTTCTTTCAACTTTTAGGATTCCTCATTTTCTATGGCTTCCTCCACCACCTCAGCTGCTCCTTCCCTGTATCCTGTGTAACAGGCTGTTCTCCCCTATCACAAAAAGGGGCCAAAAGGAGGGTTACACCCAGGCCTGAGTCTCAGGTTCTCTATTCTTTCTTCCCCTTCTTCCCAAGAGATCTTGAGCACAGTTAGAGTATCAATTACCAGTGACTGCTGACTATATGTCTTCAGCCCACCCAGAACCTCACTTTCAGTAGTATGTATGCAAACATTTACTCAACTTATAGATGGTCAGGAGCTTTAAAAAAACAAAACACATCAAATTAGCTGTCACCTCTGCTACCTAAGCAGTCACACCTGAAACCCACAAGATACTCTGGACCCTTCCCTCAAGCAGAACCATTCAAATATTTGCAGATGCTAAGCTGCTCCATGGTATTGCACCTCCATGTCTATTCTGTGTGGCCACATAGGCTTCAGCGACCTGAATGTGACCCCAGCCCTGTTTGCAAGTATACGCCCCAGATGGCAGCCCGCAGTATCACAGCAACTGTAAGTTCCTGAGGTGACTTCCTACCTCCCAGAATCTTCTCCTGTGTGCCCCTAAGATAAGACCCCATGGAGCCCTGGCTGGTGTGGCTCAGTGGACTGAGCACCAGCCTGCAAACCAATCGGTTGCCCATTGATTCCCAGTCAGGGCACATGTTTGGGTTGCAGGCCACGTCCCCAGTTGGGGGTGAGCGAGAGGCAACCACACATTGATGTGTCTCTCCTTCTCTTTCTCCTTCCCTTCCCTTCTCTCTAAAAATAAATAAATATTTTTTTTAAAAATCAGGACAACTGTAATAGAATAAACAATTTAAAAAAAGAAATTTGCCTTAAAAAAAATAAAAAGATCCCGTAGAGCATACCAGAACCCTGCTCTTTTGAAATGACCAATCCAGCCTTAGCCAAGAACCTGGGAACTCCACCCATGAAACCATTTGCCCAAGTTCAGGTCCTGTCTCTCCCTATCTGTACCCTGCCAGGACTTCCCATTGTACCACCCCCCCGACCCCGCTGGGGTGTGCAGGGTATTTCCCTCGGGACCCGTGCATAATAGACCTCTATTTCAATTGCTCTTGTGTTCTGTTGTTGAATCTTGAACCTTGAATCACCATCTGACACCCTGTGCTCCACTTAAAAAATGTTAATTTAACAAAGTCTTAACAGCCCATAATAAGAATGTAAACGTGGTTCATATGCGTATGTATAATTTTTATGTTTATGTAAAGAATTGGTATCATCCACCATTCGTTTTAAGTCTAGACCAGAAAAAATATGAGTTGTTTAATATAGCAAAATATTCCTGAGCCATCACGTGTAACTTCCACTCAGACCGTGCTAATTTATAGGCATTCCAGAACAAAGCGAAACAGACAACAAGACAGATGCTGAGCACTCCCGAGAAATTGCACTTTGTCATGAAGAGTTCATTTTATTCCTGCTGTAGACTAGACAAAGGTTCTGACAAGCTAATTAGTCTTGTCTTTTACCCAGGCATCCCCTTTGCTCAAATGCTACCTGGACTGGGTAGCAATACTGGCAACAGCTACCAATGAGCTCTGAGCTAATGCCCTCACATCTGAGTGCCTCACTCTCCTCACCTAAAAACTGGACACCCAAACTGGCAAGCAGGCTGATTTGTGCAAGGAACCTGCACAGGGGGCCGTAATAGATAGGGGCTCCAATTCCTCATGTTGGTTCTCAAGCCTATGACTTAGGGCAGTTTTTCTCAAAGTAGGCTTTTCCAAGCGCCTGCCTCAGATTCACCTATTGGTATTTTAAGTGTCAAGTGCAGATTCAGAGTTCCATGCAAGCCTACCAAATGAAGGTATCTAGAGATGAGCCTCTCCAGTCTGCATTTTTAACACACTTTTGGGAATTTGGGCGCACACTAACATTTGAATGTCGGATTTAGGGTTCGTTTGAAGAATAAACTTGTCCCCACCCATTAAATATTTCACCTGGCTTTTGCTCATTGTCACCAAGAAGTTGGGGGGAGAGGCTTCTGCGGAGAAGAGGTAAGATAGCGCTGTCTGAGCTTGAAACATGGTTTACCCTGTTAGAAAGACAGGCTCCTCTAGCTTCTTTATGCCTGCAAAGAAAGCCCTTCGGAGACCTGCCCCAGCTCCCCAGATGGCCGGGCAGGCAGCATGAAGTGCAGATGAGCCTCTGCCCTCCCAGCATACTGCAAATTGTCAACGAGCTACTCTTCAACAAGGCCACATGGGCTACACGCATGATGATGTTCTCATTTCCATAAAGCTCAGCCTGCCAAGGTTACTGTGCAAAGCACAGAGATGCCCTTACTCTCTGATCTTCATGGGGCTGTGGTCTTTATGGAGGGACAAGAATGCAAAAAAGGCAAAGCCAAGAAGAATCCAAAAGCACAACAATACATGTTTAGCAGAGATTTCCTGAAATGATAAACATCTGTTGCAACATTTTTTTCAATGACAGGCATATTATGGGAAAATCTATGGTGGGAAGCTGAGCTTTAAATGCTGCCTGTTTGAATAATGTCCACTTTCCAAGGTGAGATTGCACAGCACTGAGGTTAACACCATTGTTATTTCTCCTCTGTTTTGGAAAAATCAACCCCTTCTGAAGTTTCCAAGAAGGCTGTTGGAATAAGAAATAAATGTTGTGTAAACTTTCCACTGCCACTGAACAAAGGTGAACTAGGCTGAAAACAAATAGAAGGCCGAGACTTAAATCTCTCCAGATGTGTACATAGCTCAGTGTTAGTATCTATGGAGGGTCAAGGGATTTACTCAAGAGTTGCGAGTAAATGGGTCATACTCTTAGTGCCTCCTAAATCTAGTCTTATAAGGCCCTGAAGTTTCTGTATTCATCTGAAGGAGTTGAGGACAGTGGAATTTGGTGGCTATGGGGGTTGGGGAGTGTTTGGTGGTGGTAATAAAGATGGGGGTGGGATTGCTGAAGGAAAGGGGGGTGCCTGACGGAGGGGGACAAAGGGAAAAAAACTGGGACAACTGTAACAGCATAATGAATAAAAGCACTAGAGGGAAAAAAAGATGAAATAGGAAGTAAAGTGAGGCCTTTAAAGAAGCTCATTTTCAACCACGTTAAGGTGACATGTTGGCATGACAGTTGGAACGTCAGGGGAAGCAGTGTGAAAGAGAGGTCAGCGAGTTCAAGATGAGTTTGGATCATAGGGGTCAGAGAAGGAGACGCAGAGACTCACCACAGCAGAGGATGTCAGAAGACGCTCCCTCCCAGCCCAGACCCAGTGCAGGCCCAGGGGGATCCCACCCTCTGAAGCTCAGATCGACACCTTTTTACAAAGGCTCAGTACCCCTGGTGGAAAAGCCTTTTTCCACCCTGTCTGGGTTATGGCTCAGGGCCCAGAGGGGAAGAGGTCAAAGACTGCAAAGTAATTAAGCTCCCTCTCATTAAAAATGTAAACAGAAGATGGGAAACTATTTAAGGTGGCTGCTACAGGACTCCTGACCTAGGTGAAAGTCCCAAGATGTTTGCCTCTGGAAGGACTTCCTCAGCTCCCTTTATATTTAGACGCCTCTCCACACTGCTCAGTGCCCCCGAGCTCATCCCTCCTTCCTCAGCAGCTCCGATTGTGTTCAGGTTTCCATCTCTGCTCACAGGCAGTGGGGACAATTCCCGAGTGAACTGTGTAGACCAGTGCGACAAGCCCACTCCATTCACCAGGGTGTTAGCTTAGAAAGAGACATATGATCCAGTCCTGGCCAGTGCAAGAGGAGAGCAAGTCTTTGGGGGTCTTCTGGGAACAAGTTCCTCCATCTGAGATAGAGAAATAAAGAAAGGAGTCTCTTCTTCCCTTAGACATTGTCTTGTCTGGCGGTGACACTTGGAACTGCCCGAAGCCACTGTGAGGACATAGGGGAGTTATAACACCAACACAGTGAAGTGGGAGCTAGGAGAGCGACATAAATAGTGGGAACTGGGAGAGATGCAGAAACCTGTCCAGCCACTAAATTAACCAAGCCATCGCTATGCTATCTCAGGTCTTCTTGTTAAGTGACATATCTTCCCTGCTGCTCAAGACAGACTGAAGTGGGGGGGGTTGTTCCTTACAGCTTAAAGTACACTCACTGAATTGATAGTCTTACTTTTCTTTCTGTGTTTGCCAATTTAAATACATAGTTAAAATCATTAAGAGAACACACACGCGACATACAACACCAAATGGGAGCTACATAAGGAGGCTGCAGTGACAATCCTCCCAAAGGCTCATATGGAAAGCACAGCTTTATCCTTACTCAGTCTCACTGATAAATAAAAAAGACATTAAGTAATGTTTATATGTGTATTCCAGGCATGGTGGTAGGCACTCTTTAAGCTTTTATTATTGATAATTATCATTTTATAGTTTTAACTTTCTAACTACTTGCTTACGCTACTGTTTTTGAAGACAAATTACTTCGGAAATACTGATAATCATTCTTTTTTTTTTTTTTTTTTTTTTATCACTGTGTGGTTGCCTCTCACTCACGCCCCCAACTGGGGACCTGACATGCAACCTAGTCGTGTGCCCTGACTGGGAATCGAACCAGCGACACTTGGCTCGCAGGCCGAGGCTCAATCCACTGAGCCACAGTAGCCAGGGCTTTGATAATCATTCTCGCTAATCACAGAGAATGACCCCTTTCATTTGGCTGCTGTACGCCCAGTATGTTCACACCCACGCTGACATTTGATTTTCCAACGCTTTTTTATAAAAATTGAAGTCGAGAGCACAAAACTGATAAACAGCAGAAAAAATTAACAGAATCTCGACCTAGCCCAGTATTTTCTCACTCTTATGCACCCCCACATATTAACAGCATGTAATTTTTTTTTTAACGTGACATAAAACTTCTCTTATTGTGGCCAAAAGCCACGTATTCAAAGTGGGGCCTGACGACCAATATCGCCTGAGCGCGGGTGAGCTGTGGGAAACCTCAGGCCCCACCCCAGACCTGCTGAGTCAGCAGCTGCATTTAATGTTAAACAAGATGTTCAGGCGACTTGCATGCACATTCAGGTGTGAGACACACATCAGACTAGAAGCGTTGCCCTCAGAGGAAAGGAAGGCCGTAGCGATCACTTAATGTCGTTAAAGAGAACGTGAGAGCGCGACCGTGGAAGCGATGGCCAGCGGCTGCCGCAGGTCGCCAGAGCCTGTCTGCGCAGTTTCCAAGCGTGTAGCGATGCATCTCCTGGCACAAGTCGATTGGGTTGCTTTGAGTTTCAGAAAGACAGAAGACTCATGCTGGCTTAAATGAACACACTGAACATAAACGCAGAATAAGTCAAGAGGAAATACAATGCAGCACCCGGATCCAGCACGCATCCTGGAGCCAGGGCAGCTGAGGGCAGCCGACCCCCGCAGAGCAGCTTGGAGAACGAGCAGCAGAGGCGGGGCGACGGCTGCCGGTGGCCACTGCCTTTGGGATGCCAGGCTGACCGATGGACCAGCTTCACGCTGTTCTAGAAGAACTAGCCAATGCAGTCAGACCCAAAAGGTGGAGGAAGACTTGTACATGTTGAAAGAAAGATACAGAACTGCTAAAACAATACGGTTATCCCCACAGAAAACGCATGAGAAGCGTGTGGGGAATTGTTAGAGTAATGAGAGAGAATGTTAATTTTAACAATATATTAGTGTTTCTATGAACCGACAATAAAACAAGTAGAATATAATAGGGGGAAGGGTTAGTACAGTAATAGTCACCGGAGCAACAAATATGAAATACTTATGAATTTCAAGATTAGTGCAAAATACACATGAAGTTAATTGAGTAAATGGAGAGGCATTCTGTGGCCTTGATTGGAATCCGCAGTATGGAAAATATGTTGATTCTCAAATTATCCTGTAAGCTAATGCAACTCCAATAAAAACAGAAAATAATTTTTGTCAAATCAATGATTTTAGAGTTCATTCCAAAAATATAAAAACACAAAAACAGATAAAAATATGGAAAGAGATTGCCATACCATATATTAATTGGTATCTTTATAATACATTACTGTATATTATATGATATTATATATTATTATAAAGCATTAACGTTATATTTTGTATAGTTCGTGCATTATGTATAATTTAATACTTTGCATTATATTTTATATAAAACATAACATGTTAATATGTTTATTTACATAAGCTATAGTTTAAATAGTTTGGCAGGATAACAGAAAAAGACCAATGGAGAAGAATAGTTGAATAAACTTCATTTGAACCTCAGTTTCCTTGTTAACAAAAATGCAATATAATATACTTACTCTAATAAATGGGCATGCGGTTTAATGGGGAAAAAGTATTGAATACACTTATCACAGCGCGTGGTAAACTTTAAATTTGTATGTAAACTCCTCGCTGAAAGCAGAGCCATTAGGGGCTGTCATGTTCCACAACACTGTCCGAGATGGAGGGAAAGGTCACATCGCAGGTGCAGGCTGCCCCATGTGGATCATTTAATCAGCTGTCAGGGAGGGAACAGAGAGGTTCGCGTACCCTCATGAGGGTTGACTTTCTCCCCTGATACCTTTCTCCCCTCTCCCATGCTCAAGCAAGCAAGTCACATAAAAATGAATAAAAACAAATACAGCCTTCAAAATGTATCTATCAAAAAGAGAAAAGGCAGAAAAATTAATTTATCCCAGGTTTAATGTGAACAAGAAAAAAGAAAATTACATGTTAATTTTGTATATAACATGTTAACTTTGTATATAACTTCAGACAGAAAATAAAATAAATGAGGTGAATGAATGAATGATCAATATTTTTTATTACAACAAAAATAGCACACAAGAGGCAGGCAAAGGAACCAGTGTAGGGAAAAACATAACCCAAGACCTACAAGATAATTAATAAAACTATAATTGAGAGACAACATAATAAAGCAAAAGGTTGACATGAAAAGGAGAACAAGGAAAATAAGTTGAGGACCATAGTAATAGTATTTGAGTCTAATAGAAATAGAACAGATACAGTGGATAAAGTTAAATATTATATTAATGGCACAGAGGAAGGACTTGGGATATGCTCGGTGAATGCAAAAGACAAAGAAGTTAAAGCAATTACAGAGTGAATGATTAAAATGGGAGGCAAAGAAGACCCAACATAAAACAAATCAGTATCCCTACAATTAAGTGAGAGAGAAAAAGTATTCAAACATATAAAAAAGAAAAATTTCCTTCCAAAAAAAACCTGAATGTACAGATTGACTCCACAGAAAATATATGGAGGATAACAAAATGATTATTGGCATCAAGACATAGCTTCATTAAAGCATTTAACTTCAAGGGTAAAGGCAGAATCTTCATCCCTACTGACAAGAAATAATACTTTAGTGCACAAGGGAAAGTCTGGCTGGCCTTGGATTTCAACAGGGTATAATTTAATGCCAGAAGACTATGGAACAATACCTAAACACTTCTGAGTGATATAAATATGAATATATGTATGCGTGTGTGTGTGTGTGTGTGTGTGTGTCTGTATCCAAGTTAAGTTCTAAGTATAAAAAGAATAAAAAACTAGAGTAATATGCCATTCTTGAGCCATTGTAAAAAAAAAAATAAAAAAATGAAGATGGTGACTAAAATTGTCTTGTCTAACCTTGAAGGAATTAATTAAGAATAAAGTTTTGTGTGGTAAAATTTCTATAGATTTGCTTCATCTTCTCTTTCTTTAGTTAAATGGAAGTTACTATTTGTTATTATAAAGTAAAGCAATAGGAGAATTGTATGCCACGTGAAAGTTGGCAGGGTTGTCACCTGGACAGGAGCTTTAGTTAGCAGATGCAGCGCAAATACATCACACATCCCCCCCCAACACACACACCCTCATCTTGTTGTGTAAGACCCGAGTGCTGGGAACTCCTCGGACTATAATATTTTAGTCGATAATTAGATATCCTGTTTGGTAAGATAAGTAGGGTATATCTTTTTGTAGGCCTATGTCCTTGCTATACTTTTTCTTTGGTCAAGGGGCTTGCAACCAAGATTGTATATTAGAATCACCTATAAATATTTTACTTTCTATAATACAAATGCCTTGGCTTGTTTTTTCCAGCAGTGTTTTCACTTCCAGTGTCCTGAACCACCAATTTAGAGAAAAGTTTCTTTCTTTTTTTATTTTATTATTGTTATTCTATTACCATTGTCCCAATTTTGCCCCTTTGCCCTCCTCCACCCCGCCCACCCCCGCTCCCACAGTCCTTCCCCACACTGTTGTTCATGTCCACGCGTCAATCATACATGTCCTTTGACTAGTCCCTGAGGCAGGAATTTAGACGCCCCTCCTCACCATGTGCCTGCCTGTTCTTGCAGAGATTTCTGTGTTCTTGTTTACTGAGCTGTTCAAGGCGGCCAGGAGAAGGCAGCAGAGCAGTGTGAGCCCAGAGCCCGTCTCCTTCGCTCAAAAACGGAGCCTGGAAAAAAATAAAAGAACACAGAAGTGACTGTGGTGTATCCTGATGGAATAGCCCAGATCTGGGGAAACATACCTCACTTCACGGCATCCTTGGGGAAGTGATGTAGTTGGGAGAGCAACAGGACAAGGCCACCCTTCTGTAGGGAGAAGTAGAGTTTCTTCCAAAGCTAGTGGGTCATCCATCACTTTTTTTCAAAGAGATCAGTCTTGGACAGGAAAGTAAGGCTTGGCAGATGGGCCTCACACTCACTGGTTTAAAAGGAAACTCCCTGGTCCCTTTCAGTGCCTTTTAGCAGTCGGGTCTGGACTTGAAGGTAAGGAGTTATGTGGAGATCCCCACTGGGGAAGGGGAGGGTAGAGAGTGTACGACTGAAGGACTCTGGGGTCTGGCAGCCTGGATTCCCATCCCACTCTGCCTTCGCCAGCTGTGTGCCTTTGAGCAGGTGACTGAATCTCTCTGCGCTTTAGTTTCTTCATGTAAAATGGGGATGATAATAGCATGTATCTCAGTTGTTGTGAACATTTATGAGATAATACCTCAGAGGATAAAAATTAAAATAGCTCTTGGCACAAAACGAGCACCCAATAAATGTTAGCTGTTGCTTTTATGACATGGAGCAAGCCGGGATCCAGCAAGAAGAGTTTCTTAAGGACCCCTCACAGTTGGCCTGGATGGATCTAAAGTCACTGTCAATTAGACATACATTTCTGTCTTTGTATAATTAGGAAGGAATCCCTGTGCCCCTCCCCCACCCACGCACCCACCCCACCCCAAGGCCAGGTGATGGCAGTGTGGGTCCAGCAGCGGATGGTTGTGACCACACAATGGCCAGCAACCACCTCGCATGGTGGCAGCACAATGCGGTAAACAGCATCCTGTCACAAAGGGCTAGGCACACTTTCAGGACACCCGATTTCCTGTAATCAAGCCAGTGGAGCCTTTTTTCATTGAAACTTCGATATTTAAGAAAAATGAGGCTTTGGCCACATAGTGATGAGGCTTCGCCCTTTGGATTATGCTAGTGCAGGCATCCCAGCACAGCAGGTCCTCCAGACAGGGTACCAGAGGGTCACAGCAGGTGTAGACGCCCTGCTCTGTGGTCCCGGGGCTGCAGGAATGGCCTGGAGTCAGCCTTCCCTGGCCAGCTGTGGAGGTGTGAAACGTGGGTAGACCAGATGCTGGGAGCTCTTAAATGCCTCCAGTGAGTCTCCGAAGACAATCATGGTCGGAGGACAAATGATGATGTGGGCAGAAGGGGTGATTACTCATGACTGAAACTTTGGAATACTCTCCAGCCAGTGCTAAGATGATAAAACAACAACAGAAAGAACCTCCTTTCTGCGGGACAAGCCCCCAGTAACCTTTGCCACCAAACTAAAAGCGTTCAAAGGGTGAACAGAAGTGCCATAAATCTCAGAGGCGACGTTAAATATTTGTCACTGAAACACTTAAGACTTGTTTCAAACCCATTCCTTTCTGAAAGTTTATAACAAATAACTGGGTGACTTAACCTCTACAAGAGCATCTCCTTTTTCACTACAAATGGTCTACAAAGAGCGGGACCCCGCTGATGGGCGATTCTCAGCCACTGTGTGGTCTCCCAGCCCTGCCCAGATGGGTGAGCCGCCCTTTTGTTTAGATTACACTGGCTCTCGCTTCCATGACATTAGGGCGGCAAAGGTTTTAACTGGACTTTCTTTTAAACTGCCCATTAATCTTCCCTCCTCTCGCCCTGCTGAATGAATGAGAAAAGTAAATTATTTACATTCTGATGTTTCAAGAACTCTCCCTACATTAAGCTTTCATTGGAGCCACAAACATAGCTTTAGATGGTGTTTACCTCACCCCCTCCTTTACCATGACTGCATAGCTTCTCCAGAGAGATCACCTGTTGGACTAAAAAATAGGGCACACATAAAAATCTCTTCTCAGCCACCTGTATGTCTGAAGCCACGCCTCAGAGAGAAACTGTTTTCAACCATGTTCCAATATTACCAAGTTTCAAATAACTACAAGCACCGTGGTGCCCAGCATCCCAGAGTTAGTTTGCTCTTCGATATCTCAGAATCAATGGTCAGCATTCCTAGAGGGAAAAGAAAGCCCGTCAGGCACCCTTCAAAGCCTCTGCATTACATTTCTTGTCAGAGCAGGGGGCGAAGGCCTGTGCTGGGGAGAAGGTCATTCTCTGTATCAGCTCTCCCTGGACCCCCGGGGACTATCAGACACAGACGTGGTGGGCATCCATGCGTGGGGCTGGGGGATGGCGGTGCGGAAGGAGAAACACCCACGCAGATTCAACCCTGAAACCCTTCTTCTTTCATGTGATGGGAAGAAATAAGGAAACTTTTTATTTTTTGGTAATAGAGGAGAAGAACTCAGGGGAGTCTACAGAAACAGAATCAGTAAATCAAGGTCAAAGCAAAAGAAAGAAGTTCAGAAGCACAGAACACTGCAGGCAACGGGCAGCACGAGCACTACCCTGGTCCCCACAGGCTAAATAGCGATTTCCTATTCAATTAAGATTAACAAAGGAACTTCTAGTTAGAGGAAAATAAAGCAAGCAATATCTGTTAGGACAAACATGAGTTTACAAAGCATCTGTTCTTTCTCTCCCTCAATGTGCTGCCTCAGTCATTTCTCGGGGTCTTTATTTCTTTTGACCTTCTTTACAAATTCTTAGCTTCACATGACAAGCAAAAGGTATTTAAACTCAACACCTGTATGTCACAGTTTGCTGACTCTTGCCCAAACTTTGGCACTAATCCTAACTGTCCATTGTTTTGGATGTCCCAGGAGAATGGTGTTAAGTCCAGCCTACCACTGGGTGCCGACCACCCTTTTATTCCTCTGATACTTGCTCCGATGATGTCCTAAGGCATCAAGGTCATTTCTGAGAACTGCCACTGGGTTCCCTTGGGAACAGAGATCTTCACTGTGAACCACAACTAAAGCACAGTGCCAAGGACTGCTGTCCCCTGCAGTTCTCAGTGCACTGAATCTTCATGTAAGATTGCGCCTCCTTTTGTATATCACCATTTCTTATGATCAACAAAGAAATGTTGCTTGTGTTTTAATTTCTTAGAGTTATTAGACAACTTTTCAGTGTGTGCTCAAAAACCCCTTCCTTAATGGTTCACAGACTAGCAGCCAGGGTCAGAATACATGTCTGAGAGCAAAACGCTGTCTGAAACTCAGATCCATCCCTCCCTTTAATGCACATGAGTTGGTACTTGACCAAGTTTATCTACATGGCCTTGTACACCAATCTACCTCCAGTGGCCCTGCCCTATCAGTTGAACCAACGTGTTTGGATTCTAGGAGTAGACACAGCTGAGAATTCAGCTGGGTAGCCTCACACACGCATGTTCCTTGGCTTCTCCTAAAAGCTATCATGTCTCAGCCAGCTCTTTTCTATGCCTGGCACATCTTTCATGCTAAAGATGCTCCTAAATGTTGGCAATAGGCTAGTAGCATCCAGAGTACCTGCATCCCTTGTTAAATATACGGATTTGGGCCCTCACCCAGAGCTTCTAAATCATAATCCCTTTGTTACTACCCGAGCATTTTTTTTTAATCCTCAAAAATAATTTTTTCAGGTAATTAGGTTTATGATGAGCCATTTCAGAGCGCCAGTCTAATTTCAGCCCTGTCTGAACATACTTTCCCTTCCTAGAACTTCACTCATAATATCATTCTTCTGGTTCCCTCCGATGCTCTCCTCTTTAGACTCCTATATGTGAGGCATGCCGTGGCCCTTCCCCGTGTCTGTTGTTTCTAATTGGCTCTCTTGTGCTATGTCTGGGCTCACGCCTTTGCTGATTATCCAAATACCTGCAGAACTAAGGGCAGAAGGTATGTGGGTAATTTAGCTCTTAGGTTTACCCACGATCCAGATTCTGCATATCCAGAGGTGGGGCCAGAAATCTGTTTGTTTGTTTGGAGCACTCCCCCAGGTTTGAGAACTTTAGCAGTAGGGTTTAGCAGGATGATTTTCTTTTCTTTTTTCTTTCTTTCTTTTTTTTTTTTTTTTTTTTTGATAGAACAGTATGTTAGAAACAATGATCTCAACATACAGCCAGAAGATTTCTTCATAAAAGATACTCAAATGTTAAAAAGTAGCTGGCTTCAAAATGCATCAGAAAAGAAAGTGAATTGATAAGTGATAAAGGGATATTTACATGGTAAAGAAAATGTAGTAGGATGTTAACTATAGAATCTACATGGTTGGTTTATGGGTATTCACTGTATAATTCTTGCAATTTTTTGTACATTGGACATTCTCCATAATAAAATGATGAGGGAAGGCACTAGGACTGAATTTTTCTTCAGAACATATTTTGACACTGTACCTCAACTTAATAAAATGTTTAGTTTAGATGACTGATTGATAAAACCCCAAGCCCCCCTAAATATTATGTGTGCTGTATTTGAAATAATTTACTGTCTATGCCTATCAATTAGTATGTCTTGCTTAAGTAGAATTTTCAAAAATAAATGTAGTGCTGATGTGTTATCTTAATAAAATGTAAAAGCTTTTCCTCTTTACCCTTTCTTCCCCCTTTTTATTTGCATATGCATTTTCTAGTCCTCAAGTTATTTAAAACATAGAAATATAAAAAATACATAGGAATATCACTCTCATCAAAAGGTACTGTTATGTTTTTATCAAATAAAAAAAACAAAACAAGACAAAACTATAACTGCTGAAGGAAGTTAGTAAAGTAAGTTATTGCACCCTGTGCTAGTAACTTTGAAGCTTTTAGTCAAAGTTGAGCATTTGCTGCTGAGGAGCGTGAGCCTGGAGAAATCAGTGAGATTCAGGATCACATGAGTGGTATCTAAACATGAAAGAGAATCTAAATGCCCTGACCTTGTTGCTATAATAAATTCACTCATACAATTTCCTCAGTAACATAAATATAAATGACGTTAAATTTCTGGAAAAAAAATTACTACTGTACTGCACTTAAACTTCTTTTTTCTATTAGTTCATAAATGATTTGGAGATATTAATACAGTTACACTTCTAACTCAGTCTCTTCAACAAATCAGATCCCTCTAAAAAGGAAGATTGAAAAGTGAAACAAAGACAACATGTTTTATTTTACTTGCAAATAGCACCTGAAAAAGGACTTGTAACCATAATGTATAAAGAACATTCAAACTAAAAAAATGTTCAAACAGACAACCCAATATTTTTTAAATGGGGAGAGTTATGAATGAACAGGCATTTCAACAAAGAAGACATAGACCTGACAAACAAGCTACAAAAAGATGTCCAACAGCAACGGTCACTAGGGAAATGCAAATTAAAACCACAATGATGTACCACTCTCCATGTATTAGAATGACTCAAAATACATTAATTAACAAGGAAACGAACAAACAGCTCACACCAAGTGCTGGCAAGAATGCAGTGTGACTGGCGCTCTCATCGATTTCTGGAGGAAATGCCAAAAGGCACCGTCACTCTGGTAAACAATATGGCAGTTTCTTATTAAATGAAATATACACTTACCAAATAGTTACCACTCCTAAGAATTTATCCAAGTGAATTGAAAATTTATGTTCCCAAAAAGTGGCATGCCAATGTTTATGGAAGCTTTATTCATAATTGTAAAAAGGCTGGAAACAGGTTAGACCTGCAATAAGTGAATGAATAAACAAATTGCCATATAGCCATGCAATGGAATATTCTCAGCAATAAAGAGGAATAAACTGTTTCCTACTTCTGACCAATGTAAATCAGAGGCTGAATTCACCTTCTCAATGGAAACAAACAAAAAACCCAGTAAGATGTATAAAATAACAGTTCGCAAGACACTGGATACCAGGCCACAGAGAGCAGTGATCCCTGAAAGACTGCGTAGGAACGAGGGGAGAGCCCTCTGTTCGTCTCAGCCCACCGCCTGGAGAGCCACCCATCCGCGGCCCAGCGAGAGGGGACTAGGGGAGCCCAGCATGCTGCTCCCCGGGTTGAAGGACAGAGCTGAGAACTCAGGGCAACCGACATGGCTAGAATTCCCAAGACAGTCAAGGAGACAAAAGAGCTACAGAAACGGCACTGCAGAGCTCTGCAGAGGAGGCCCCCCTGGCATTCACAGGGGCGCAGGGCAGCAAACGCCCGTGGGGAGAGTAGCTGCAGCTGGGGAAAGAGGCGCCCGGAAGGGTGGGAAGGAACGGAGCTCGCGCGCATACAGGACCACTTAACTCAATAGATATGGCCGGGCTTGAATCGATCATCTTGCAATTAGTTTTCTATTTACCCATATTTTCTTTACTCGTTTTCTCCTCTTTTTCTGCCTTGTTTTGGATGAGCTTAATATCTCTCATGAATCCATTTTGACGACTATGGTGGCTTATGAGCTACACAGTAATTTTTTCTTGTGTTTTAGTGGTTTCTTTAAGGTTTATGTTATACTTTTTAAGAACTTACCACAGTCTGGCTTCAAAGTGATATTGCACACTTTATGCATCCGAAGCTTCCAGTAATATACTTTTGTTTCTTCTCTTCAACTTTCATGCTGATGTTTTAATATATTTCGCTTTTACATATGTTATAAACCCGATACCATGCAGTTATTATTTTTGTTTAAATAATTATCTTTTAAACGACTTTAAATAGCAAGAAAATACCTTATATATTTACCAGTGTAGCTACTATTTCCTATGTTCTTCATTTCCTTGTGTTGATTCATATTTCCATCTGGTAGCATTTTTCTTCTGCCTGAAGTATTTCCTTTAATTTTTCTTACAGTGCGGATCTGCTGGTAATGAATATTCCAGCCTCTGTATGCCTGAGAACATTTTTTATTTTACCATCATTTTTAAAAGTTATATCATTGGGTGTAGAATTGTAGGTTGACAGTTTTTGTTTCATTATCTTTTTGTTTGTATTTTAATAAACTAAAAATAATATAATTTCAATAGATAAAGAAAAAGCATTTAACAAAATCTACTCTTGATCTTTTTTTTTAAGAAAAGCTTTCAGCAAACTAGGAATAAAAGAGATTTTCCTCTACCTAATAACTGACATTTATTAAAAAACCTTACAGCTAACATATTTCATGGTGAAAAGCAAATGTCTACCCCTTTGAAATCAGGAGCAATCCAGGATATCTGTTCGCACCACGTCTATTCAACATTGTACTGGATATTTTGTAGAGTACAGGAAGAGAAATACAAGAAATTAAATGTATACAGTTTGAAAAAGAGGGCATAAAGCTGTCTTTATTTCATATGACATGATCTTCTATGAGAGCAATTTAACAGAATCACAAAAAATCTATTAGAACAAATAAATAAGTTTAGGAAGATTACAGAATACATGACCAACATAAAAATCAATTATATTTCTTTATGCTAGCAACAAGCAATCAGACATAGAAATTCAACCTCAAATAATTTATAATAGCATCAAAAATATGAAATATTTAGGGACAAATCTGACAAAGATGTAAAATACTCGTGAAAACTAGAAAACTTTTTTAAAAGAACATAAAGAAGACCTAAATGACTGGATAGATATGTGTATTTACTGGTTGGAGAATCAATATCGTTAGGTTGCAAAATTTCTTCCAAATGATCTATAGATTTAATGAAATCACAGTAAAAACCCAAGGTGTTTTTTTTTGTAGAAACTGACAAGCTAATTTTAAAAATTCATATGGAAATTCCGAAGACCTAAAACACGCAAAGCAATTTTGCAAAAGATGAAAGTTGGAGGACTAACACTACCCGATTTCAAGATTTATTATACAACTACAATAATCAAGACAGTGTGCTATTGATGTAAAGATAAACAAGTAGGCCAATTTAACCAATAGAGAATCCAGAAATAGACCCACACATATATAGATAACTGATTTTTGACAGAGGTAAAAAAAAAAAAACAATTCAGTGGAGAAAGACTGTCTTTTCAACAAATGATGCTGGAACAACTGGATATTGATAAGCAAAAAATAAACTTCAAACCATACTTACACCATACCATAAAGAAAAATTAACTCAAAATTAACTCATAGACCTAAACATGAAACTCAAAACTATAAAATATTCACAAGAAAACAGGAGAAAAACCTTTGTGATCTTGAGTTAGGTGAAAATTTCTTCTATTCAATATCAAAAACATGATTAATAAAAAAAGAAACTGATATGTTGAACTTCAACAAAATTTAAAACTTCTGCTTCTCAGCTTGAAGCAGCTAGAGGAGCATAAGACCTTCGCCCACTGTCCTTTATAAGATTACAAAGGGTCTTAAGTCTGAGAGGGGGGAATTGTTATTTTTTAATGTTACAATTTAAAAAAAAAGACTAATATAGGAAAGGGTGAAGCTGGGGAACTTACACGCATGACCCATGGACATGAACTAAGGGGGGTGGGATTGCTGGGGGAGGGGGATGCTGGGTGGAGGGGAGCAAAGGGGGGAAAATTGGAACTACTGTAACAATATAATCAATAAAATATGCTTAAAAAGTAAAAATTAAAAAATAAAAAGTATTTAAAAAAAACAAACTTCTGCTTCTCAAAAGACCTATAAGTAAATAAATAAATAAAAACAAGTCACAGATGAGGGAGCATTTGATAGTAATATATCTGATAACAAATTTTTAATATATAATGAAATTAAATATATTAAAAATATTTTTTAATATCAAAGTTCAATAAGAAGAAAACAAATTGAAAAACAATAGACATGCAATTCAAGCAAACATTTTACTAGAAAAGGTGGCAAATAAACACTTGACAAGGTGCTCAGCATCATCCATCATGAGGGAACTGTGACTTCCGCACGATAAAATACCACTGCATGCCCGTGAGAAGGGCTAAATTTGAAAAAGACGAACCGTATCAAGTGCTGGCAACAATATGAAGAAGCTAGAACTCTCCTGCATTGCTAATGAGAATAGAGACTAGGGCAACAACTTTACAAGAGAGGCAGTTTCTTAAAAGGGTCAGCATAGTCTAGCATCTGATTTTTTCATTCTGCTTGTAGGCATTTGTTCAAGAGAAATGAAAGTATATATCCAAGTAAAAGGCTGGTACTTGACTGAGCACAGTCACTGTATTTGTAATAGCCAAAAACTGGAAACAAACCAAATGTCCATCAACAGGGGAACGGAAAAATAAACTGCATTCTATCCATACAATGGAATGCTGATCTGCAATATAAAGAAGTAAACTAATGTAACATTCTATACCATGCATAAATCTCGGAGTAATTTTGCTGAGTGAAAGAGGACAGATGAAAAGAAGTACACAGTGTACAATTCTATTCATATACTCATATAAAATTTTAGAAAATGTAAACTCACCTCTACTGACAGAAAGCAGATCAGTGGTTGCTCTGAGATGGAAGAAATGGAAAAGGGCATGAGAGGTGATTATAAAGGAGGACAAGAACATTTTTGATAGTGATCGATATGTTTATTATCTTGATTATAGTGAAGATTTTATGGATGCATATACTTACATCAAAAAATTATCAAATTGAATACTAAATATTTGCAATTAATTGTATATCCATTATACTTCCATAAATATGCTATTTTTAAAAAGAATGCACTATTGATCCACTCAACAATATAGATTAATCTTAAATGCATCTTGCTAAGTGAAAGAACCCTTAATCAAAAAGCTATATATGGATTGATGCCATTTACATGTTATTCTTTTTCTTTATAGCAAAGCACTTTATTGTTTCCATTTGGTCTAAGGAAGGGGAAGGGCTCCAGGGAGGTTTAAAGGATTCCTAGTGTTTTCAGGGAGAGGCTAGGGCAGAAGCCAGACACCAGGGGAATGCAGAGAGACCCCCCTCCAAAGGCCTCTGGACTGTAAAGACGCTTTGTTGAGCTTGAGGGGGAGCCTTTTCAAGACATACTTGCCCAGCCCAGCCTGGGGGCCAACCAGCCTGAGGAGGTGAGTCAGGTGGTTGCCCATTTCCTGCTGAGTTTCACCTCCTCATTCAGGAAGTGGTTCTCTGGGAAGTCACTGGCTCATGGCATCCCTAGTGTCACCCTCACTCATCTTGGGAAGGCTTCTTCATGGCCTGAAATAGGGCGCAGCCACAACACTGGTTTTGCCTCTTCAAGAGATGCTCAGCACCCTCGTCCTTCTTCTCGGCAAGAAGGGACCATATCGCCTCAGTCAAAATAGAAACTCAGAGAGAGGTAGGTGTGTAGGAGACTCATAGATGCAGGTTGATGAATTTGGGAGCTCATAGTTGCTCAGCGATAAAGAGTTAAACTCAAAAATCATTGTTGGCTGGTCTCAGAGGCTGAGGATGGTTGAGGTGGTCCCGAAGGTGGTGACTGCAGAAGAGGCTGAAGCGTGGTCGGAGGCTGCATAGAGGCATCCCTGGGTCTGTTCCATCCAAACACTGTCGAAGCAAGAGGTGGATCAGGAAACCCCCAAGGGCGCCGTTATACAATATCCTTGAGATGACCAAGCTGTAGGCAGGAGAAATGGAACAGTGGTTGTCAGAGTTTAAGGCTGGGTGTGGGGAGTGCATTACAAAGGGGCAGCGCGGAAATGTTGGGGTCAGTGGAACTGTCCCCTGTAGTACTCTGGTGGTCATACACAACCCCATGACTTTGTCACAGTCCATAGAGATGCACACTACAAAGCGTGCCTTTTACTGTCTGAGATTTTTTGCAAAAATCAACCAGATTGTTGGGGCAACTCAAGATGCCCTGCAGACTATGACAAATGCACGTAACTGCATTGCACATGAAGATCAATCACACAGAAAGGGGTAGGTAAGAAAGGAGCTGACCTACATGAAAAAGAATTTTCTGACTGGGTGCAAGCTAGAGACAAAATTATCTGTACCAAACACTATATTCTAGTTAGTACATTTATTTCACACAGGATATGTGCTAGCAAATTTGAAACTACAGTATACTAGGCTTGAACATATATATATATATATATATATATATATATATATATATATATATATATGTGTGTGTGTGTGTGTGTGTGTGTGTGTATATATATATGTATATATATATATATACATATATATATATATGTAAATACATTACAGATAAGGACAGGTCTCTCACTGTTGGAGATAGAAGTTACAAGTAAACAAAGGGGAAACTAGAATTTGGTGCTGGATTGAAGTCTGAGTTATCTACAAATTCATGTGTTTTTATTTTTTTAAATCATATATTTAAAGTCAGATAAATAAATATAGTATGTATGTATACTAATTATACATATACCTTCTCAAAGTAGCTTCCCCAAATATTTGTTAATTATACAGGGGAAAATGGGAACTTGACAGTAGAAAGACCTGGAAGACACCCCATTTAACATTATCAATAATAAGACATTGATACTATGTGCTCCTGATAAAATGTTCTGAGAAGAGCACACCAACTTTGTGACATTTTCATAAATCCATAACCTTAATAAGGAACCATCAGACAAACCTAAATATGTGGACATTCTACAAAATATTTGACCAGTATGCTTAAAAAATATCAAGTTCACAAAAGACAAAGCAAGATGGGAGAACTTTCACAGACTGGAGGAGACTAAAGACACAAGGAAACTAAATAAAATGTGGGGACCTGGATCGATACCTGCAACAGAAAAAGAACATTAGTGGGAAAACTGTGGAAACCCTGCTGGAGTACAGAGTTATTGAAGCAATGTTAACTAAGTGTTAACATTAGACAAAAGTGAGTGAAGACTATTTTTAAACTCTTCTGTAAGTCTACAGTTATTTCAAAATACTAAAAGTACTAAAAGAGATTATGGTGCTCTTTAAATAATCTCACAGTTGCAATATTCTAAGTGTGACCCAAAACTGAAAAAATAATCACAGAAATTCTACCACACAAAATTTTAAAAATTTATCACAAAACAAGATAAAGTCCAAATTTGAACAACAAACTGTGAAAAAAATATTTACACATTATGCATAAAAGAATACTTTTCTGAATATGTAATGAGCTCTTGCAACTCAATAAGTAAAAGATAAACAATACTATGGAAAAATGTCAAGATATACAATCAGAGGTATTTTTTATCCTTAAAAATAATTACAAATGAGTCTTTATATAACAATGATCAGCTTTACTAAAAATAGGAGATGTAGAAAGTAGAACTATAAATGCATAGTATTTTTCAGTATAAAATTGACAACAGTCAAAATTTTATAATACACTGTATTGATAGAAAATCTGGGAAAATAAGCCTCCATAAGGACAATGATTATGGAGGATAATTTGGTAAACTCTCAAATTTCAAATATGTATACCCAAGGACCCAGCAGTTCTTTTTCCAGGAATTTATCTTATAAATATGTCAAAATGAGAAATAAGGATATTCATTGAAGCATTGTTTGTAAGAGCAAAAAATAAGAACTATTTAAATGTCTATTAATAGCTTTGACTAAATAACTGAAGATGTGTTCACAATGGGATAACACAGAGCCTTTAAAAAAGGTGGAGTGATAGGGAACTATGTCCGAGACATTTATAAACTAGAAAACAAGGTGTATAATATGCTTCTATTTATGCTTTTTTTTTAAAGATAAGCATATGTTTGTAACTGTACAGCACATCTTTGAAATGACACACAAGGAATTAGGTAATAGTGTTTGCCACTGGGAGAGAAAGTGGGTGGCTGGGAAAGGGGTGGATGAGAAGTTTCTCATGACTATCTCCCACATGCCTTTTAAAATGCTGTATCAAGTACATCTATTCATTATTCAAAAATGCTTAAGTGCATAAGTTTTCTTTTTCTGTATTAAGAACACAGGAAAAGAAGATTTTGTAGGAGCAAATTCGAACAACAGGAATAGTGTAACTGACATACATATTTGAGCTACCCAGGCAGGAGCCATAGTTGAGATGGCGGAGAAGCCAAGCTGGAAGCCAAGGATGTGAGGCTGTCTCTGAAGGCCACAGCCCAGCCCAGCCTGAAGCAGCGACAGGCATCTGTTAATAGAATTCCTGTCTCAGAGGTGCTGCGCTGCCATCCGACCGGCACTTGGAGTCGGGCTTTATTGATAGATGAATAAGATTGAACGTGACACCTGTGTCCAGCGAATCCCCCGGTACCATTTAACTAACACTTAGAGCAGCTGCTTTTGAAAAATTACCTTCAGACCGGGCCCACCCTAGCAGAACAAAATCATCACCTTAAGTACTTTTCCAGCTCCCAATAAATGAGGATTCTTGCCCTGCAAGAGGAGAACTGAGCCATATTTTATTTGAAGTCACATCTGTCGCTTTCTTTTTATTTCCTCTGCTGCCTACCTTGGATCACAATGCCTGTGTTATCGCAATATCCTTCCAAGGGATCTTGGCACCCCCCTCTTTGAAGACCTTCAATGGCTGCCCACAGCATGAAGTTCATGCTCAGTGGTGTTTATAAGGCTTTTTACAATCTGCTCTCAAAACATTTCAGTCTGCTCTTGCCCACAAAACTATCGGACTTTCTCCAACCACAGTGGGCATAGTCCTCTTTATTTTCCACCATCGCTCATGCTTCTCTCTTCATTAACTTCTTAATGAACCACCATTAATTTATCAAGGCTCAGATCCAATGTCACCTCCTAGGGCAGTATTCCCCAGCCCTACCAGGCCAAATTGATGGATACCTTCTTCTTGCGTCCAGAGCAGAGATGCAGTTTGTATGAGTCTCTACTGTGGCATTAATCACAATGCTTTATTACATATTTTACTCATCTCTCCTGAATATCTGCAGTCTCTGCAAAAAGAGGGACTGTGACTTACTTACCATTATACCCACAGTGCCTGGGTAGCACAGCTTCCGGCACATAGGAAAAACTCAATAATTATATTCTTAGTGAATGCATAGGTTCTGTTCACAGTTTCTGAATGTGTAATTCAACCTCGCATTCTCCCAAACTCTCTAATATTTAGTGTCTTGCTTCAGACATGGCGTGTGCTCTGCCCACACCTGGAGGGGAGCGTTTCAAGCCCATCACACTCGCACTCTTGGGGGGTGTCGACTTCCATTTCTCACCTACAGAATCGTTTCACTCCAGTCAAGCAACCCTGAATATGGCTTGTTCTTCCCTAAATCCAAACTTTCATATATTCCATTCTCCTTGCCAAAATTCTCCACCTGCTTGAGAAATGGTCTCCTACCTTTTCCTAAAGAGCTACGGAGAACACAACTGGGTGCTGAATTCATGCTCCTTCCAGGATGTGGGATGAATGCTACCAGAGAAGGAATGATCGTGGACCTAAGACCAGGGCTCTGACTTTCTCTTCAGTGTGATGGCCGGAAACACCACCCCTCCACCACCCCACCCACCACCCATCTCTGGTCCTGCCAATGTCAGGTCAGGGCTGAGCTGCTTTCTGGATTCATGGAGACATAAGCAGAGATGAGGAGTCCTTTTCAAATAATTCCAAAGTGAAAATGGCCTGTGATGCTGCTCCATCTTGGAATGGTCTGCTCGGGTTTTTCCACCCAATTGGTTATAGTGATAGCATATTATTTCAAAGCATCTGAAATCTCTCACTCAAGTATTAACTTCTTGATCAATATGAGAACTCCGTTTTCTCTCTTTTTTCATTGGGGATCCTTACCCACTTTCTTCCTTCTCAGATATTGTATCTCAGTGGTTCTAAAATAGTTATTTTAATGTAATCTTCATTGTATTTTTCCATTACCCAGTAGTCCCCTTATACCCATCCCCCCAGCAATCACCACACTGCTGTCCATGTCCCTGAGTCTTTTTTTTTTCCTTAATGTCTCCACTCCCTAACCTCTCCCTCCGCCCCTTAGCTGTCAGCCTGCTCTCCATCTATGAGTCTGTTCCCATTTTCCTTGTTAGTTCAGTTTGTTCATTAGATTCCACATATGAGTGAAGTCATATGGTATTTGTCTTTCTCTGACTGGCTTAGTATTTCTCTTAGTATCATGTTCTCCAGGTCCATCCATACTGTTGAAAGGGTAAAATTTTCTTTGTTTTTAGGCTGAGTACTATTCCATTGTGTAAACATCACATAGTTGTTTTATCTTCTCATCTGCTGATGGACACGAACTGCTTCCATATCTTGGTGATTGTACATAACACAGCAATGAACATAGGGGTGCTTATGTTCTTTTGAATTAGTGCTTCAGGTTCCTTTGGATATATTCCCAGAAGTAGGATCACTGGGAATAAGGCAGATCCATTTTTAATTTTTTGAGGTATCTCCATACTGCTTTCCACAGTAGCAGCACCAATATGCATTCCTACCAACAGTGCAAAAAGGGTTCCCCTTTCTCCACATCCTCGCTAGCACTTGTTGTTTTATTGATCTATTGAAGATAGCCATTCTGACAGGTGTGAGGTAGTATCTCATTGTGGCTCTAATTTGCATTTATCTGATGATTAGTAATGTTGAGCATCTTTTCATACATCTATTGGTCATCTATATGTCCTCCTTGGAGAAGTGTCTATTCAGGTCCTTTGCCCATTTTTTAATTAAGTTGTCAGTTTTATAGAATTTTTTTTCTCTAGTAACTCTCTTAGTTCCAACTCTGTTTTCCTTGTTATCTAATATTCTGTGTCAAAGGAGGACTTATGAGATTATATATGAAATGCTATGTACAATTTATATAAACTGACCAATAAATGAGAGATTTCTTACTTCATTACTTTCTTCCACAACCATCTGTACTCATAAACAAGATCTCTCCTCCCCTCCTGAGCACTGAGTGTGGTCATTTGTCATTTTAAAGTGTTGCAGGTAAAAAAAAAAATGGGGGTGAAAGGGGATTCTGACAAGCAGGGTATTTCCCCAAACCCTTGTCTTGGTGTCAGCAGAGCCCAGTGACCATACTTACAACCCCTGCCCAGTGCCACAAAAATTTCCCTACAAGTTACCATCTGCCAAGTGCATTCTGAGTGCCAGGTAATGAGCTCAGTGCTTTAAGGAAATATATTATCCAATTAACCCCATGATAACCCTATGAGATAAGCATCCCCATTTCCAGAGGAGGTACCTGAAACTCAAAAATATTAAGTGACTTTTGCTTATATACCTTATAAGAAGTATAGACATTATTCAAACTAGGCCTTTCTGATTCAAAAGACACAGCTCTTAATGACTACAAGATGGATATTAAAACTGAAGGTGCTTTCAGCAGAATAGCTTAGAAATTAGATATGGGATTCTAATGTACCATTGCAGATTTTGAAATATGATAGTTATGAATTTTCCCATGATACTCAAAGTGAAAAATGTAATATTTCTTAATTTTCATGAATCAAATTAAAGTCTGGCTCACAGCCTTCACACACCAAAGTCAACTTGGAGTTCAACATCAGTAATAATTGAGGTTTTCTTTTCTCTACTACTGGGCTTATGTAGGTCTATAAAAACAGGGGCAGAGTCTGGCCCTTAGTGTATTGTCATATCTGATTCCCCTGAGGGTCAACGTGCCTTCACTATCTAGGGTCTTTGTGTCTCCTGCTCAGCTTCACTGGCCTTTACCTTCACCCAGGCTTCGGTGTAATAGCACGAGGCCATCCCCATGGGAGGGCTTGCTACCTGCAGGCTGCTGTGTTCAACTTGGATCCAGTCCCTGCTGCCAGCACGGCTGCACCTACCCCTGTCCAGTCAGGTAACGCTTCTCTCCAACGGCATCTACCTCCAACCTCTCCCACATCAGCCTTAATGATGTCACTCCCCACCAACATTTGTAAACAGTCTTTTAAGATTTGACCCTTGGACTTTTCCCTCTTCCCCAACATTACAAACAAAAACAAAATAAATACCTGTTGTTATTGCTCGTGGCCAGGAAAGCTCAAAACTGAAAAAAAAAAAGAGGGAACTTTTTTTTTTTTTTTTTCCTAATGAGAACATGAGGAGTTGAAATTGGGAGCTCAAATACTGATTCTTTTCCCATTAGCTCTTGCTTTTACTTAAGTGGTCATGAACTTCGGGACAAAATATGAGAGCTGAAAGCAAGACAACTTCTTCTTTACCTCTCTCTGAGAGTCTCCTGTTATGTTCCCCAGATTGAAACCCTCTGGAGGTCACAGCAAGTAAATCAATGTGCTGTTTTTTTTCTTTCCTTTTCAAGGTCTAGCTCAAATGCCACATCTTCCATGAAGACTTCCTTGACTGTCATTCTGATCAGAATCATTCTTTCCTTTCTCTATTCTCACAGCATTTTCTGGGTGTCTGACTTATAGTAATTGTATTCTGATTTGTATCCTTTGTTAAATGTATCAAGTACAATTTTAAAAAAATAACTGTGTTATCTCCCAACTAGGTTTTTTAGGGTATAAGGGTATGGAACGCTTTATCCAGTTCTGACAGAGACTGAGGGAAAAACTTTGGGCTCAGTAGTCTTACCTATAAATTGAAAAGAGAAAATCATAAATATGCTCAAATTTTGACAAACATCTTCAAAATTTATCAAGCAGAGTAACTTTCACTGACAGCTATTCAGGATAATTTTATGGCAAATTCTCTTATTTAAAGCCTTAACCTGGACATCAACTAAGTCTATGTAGTTGCATTTTTATACTGCCTGCTCTGGGAGGGTCTGTCCCTAGGAAATGGTGCAGCACAGCCCAACTAGGAGGGTCATTACCCACTCCTGGGGATCGGAGGCTGCAAATCCTAGCCTGAGGCTGCAGGCAGCTTAGAGATGCAATCTGGTATAGAACAGACAGCACTCCACTGAGGATCAGAAGCCCAGGGTATAAGGAGGGGAATAACCACTGAGTTCTAGGCACCTGCTGTTTGTGTATGTCTCATGGATGTGTGAACTTGCTACTGTGCAGTGACTGCCATGGCTCCTGGTCTCTCTCCTCTCCACGTAGCTCAGGTTCTATGACCGTAAACTCTAAGTCATGAAGGATTGATGCAGTCACATTTGATCTACTCCCATGCATGGCATAACTTAATTGTCTCTTTGCTCCTTGACACCAAGCTTCTGGAAACTCCTACAGCACTTCTTATAACCTGGTCTGATCAATTTTGCATCTTCTCAAATATCTGAACAGCACTCCAGGGCCCTGGAGTTGAACTCACTACTTGATTTCATAGTTCTATCCCTGAATCCCAAGCATAAATTTGAGGTCCATTTACCAGCTAGCCCTTGGGAATCTTACTTCCTTCTTGAACCTCAGCATATGACCTCCTATTAGATTTCCCAGTTGCTGAGCTCTGCAGGGCTTCCTCCTGTCACTCGTTATTGCTGTCTGCTCTAGCGCTGCCTGCCTGAGCATCCACCTACCTTCACCATGATGTTCTAGACTCGTCAGGATTGCATGGGCCCTTGGCCTCCTCTGGTGGGTGAGTTTCCAACTGGCAGCCCCAACTGTGGATTTTTTAATTCTCCAGATATTATCCTCCACTGGTCTGACCAATCCCTCCAACATCCAACACCAGGTTTGGGTAGATTTCCAAATATTTGGTATTTTTCCAAATATGTTCTGCAGAACCATAGCATACACAAAAAGTTCTATAGTTAGATATGTTTGGAGGAGAGTATGTGAACATTTAAATAGGATGCTCTGTGGGAGGATTTCCCAGAGGCTCTAACATGATAACATGCACTGACAGTATCTAAGGAGGGATAGAGTGTTCAGTGTTTCCAAAACTGACTTGACTACATTTTCCTTGGATAATTTTATTTCACTAGTGTTCCATGGAACAGACTTTGGCAAATACTAAAATTACACTCTTCAGATTCTATCCACATGTTAACCTTGACCTTTTGCAATAATAATAATTTCAGAGCAAACCCAGATGCAGTGGAGCCACCTGAGCTGGTTTTGAGTACCAGACCTTCCTCTTGTCTCTTACCCCTATTCACTCATTCACTTGTCGTTTGACTCTTGAAAAATCATTTAACTTACAATATTCCCTCATTTATCATGGGTATTACATTCTAGACCCCTGCGATAGGTGAAAATCCATGAAGTAGAAACCTTACATTTATTTTAGTATTTATATATATTTTAAGGCTTTATAAACCCTTCCCACACACATATAAACTGTTCCGAGTCCCTTATTAACCTTATAGCAAAAAATCTGCAATAAATAAATATAATTTTTTTAACCCCTCAAAACAGTGAGGCCATGATAAGTGAACCGCAATATAGAGAGGGACTCGTCGTCGGCAGCCGTCTGTCTCGAGAGACGATGGTGTAGCTTCTTAAGAGTCTATCTGCACCGCCGAGAATGGCTGTGCAGTCCGACTCGGGAGTGACACGGTATCTGTCTCCTCCCGTGTTGAATCGACATCTTGCGATGACGCTGGAGTGTCCTCTCCAGTGAAGCTGAAGCTACAGAGCCTGGGCAGGGTGATATGGAGGGTCTGCTGTTGCCCATGCAGCAGACCCCCCCTCTCTTTGCAGCTGAAGGGTCCAATGGAAAGACGGAGTCAATACAGCTTGGCTTCAGGTGCGCCGCAGGAGTTGCCGGTGTTGACTACAACGTCAAACCGCCTTAGGGACTCCGGCTCCGGATTTTCTGTCGGGGTTTACTCCCTTAGCCTTTCCCCTGAAGAGGTATGCCGCAAGGGAGCGGAGGTTTTTTGGAGTCAGAGTTTCCTGCTCTGATGTGCCCTGACTGGAAGATCGAACCAGCGACACTTAGCTCGCAGGCCGACGCTCAATCCACTGAGCCAAACCAGCCACTATTTCATAGTGTGATTCATTTGTAATTGTGTTCATTATTAGTATTTTTGATAATGTCAATCACTGATATGTATATACTGAGCAATTACTCTCCACTTATCCTATTATAAAAAGTTTGCCTACATCACCCCTTTATAATATTTTAACTTACTTTAACTCTAGTGGGTTTTTTCTCTTCCCAATTTTTCTTTGTAACTTAATTTCTTTGCCCTTATATACTACAGAAAAAGTGCAAATAACGACTGAAAAAATAGATAGATTAAGCTACATTAAAATTAGAAACTTTGTACTGTAAATGACAGCATCAAAAAAGAAAAAACAGCCAAGAGATTAGGAGATAATATTTACAAGTCATATATCTCATTAGGGACTTATATCCAGAATATATAAAGAACTCTTATGACTCAACAGTAAAAAGATAACCCAACTAAAAAATGAGCATGGATTTGAATAAACATTTCTCCAGAGAAGATATAGGAATGACCAATAAGCACATGAAAAGATGTTCAGCATCTTTACTCCTCGGGGAAATGCAAATCAAAACCACAATGTGATAGGACTTCACACCTACCGGGATGGCCAAAATAAAAGAGAGACAAATCAAGTGTTAATGAGTGTGTGAATGTCCTGGGACCTTCCTACCCTGCTAGTAAAACTGTAAAGTGGTGCAGGTGGTTTGGAAAACAGCCTGGCAGTTCCTCAAAAGCTTACGTGCAGAATTATTATATGACCCAGGAATTTCACTCCTAGGCATAGATCCAAAAGGAAGAAAACATGCCCACACAAAAACTGGTACACAAGTATTTATAGTAATATTGTTAATAATAGCCAATAAGCAGAAATAAGCCAAGTGTCCACCTCCAGGTTATGTGGTATATCCATACAACAAAATAATTTTGATTTATCAATAAAATAATAAAGTGTTGATATACAGCACAACCTGGATGAAACTTAAAACATTATGCTAAGTGAAATAAATAAGTCACTACAGGTTGTATATTAAATAATTCTATTTACATAATTACTCAGAATAGACAAATTTATAGGGGCAACCTCCTAGGGCTAAGGAGGTTGGTGGAAAATGAGTAGTGACTGTAAATGGGTACAGAGCTACTTTTTGAGTGATGGAAATGTTTAAAAATTGATTTGATGATGGTTGCATAACTCTGAATAAACTAAAACCACTGACAGTGCAGTTTAAGTGGGTAACTTATTTGGTATATGAATTATATCTCAATATAGTTATTAATCCACTCAAAAAAATTACTAAATCAATAATACTACAGAGAACCTGAAGGCACTGCAAAAATTGTGATGGTGTTCCCCAACTGACTGAAATGAGAATCAACCCCAAGTCTTTAACTTGGTATTCAAACTCCTACAAATTTTAGTTTCATCTTCTTATCTCTCCCCAATACTGTTTCCACATCATGTGAATTCTTGGAGGATCCCAAAAGTGAAATAGTGATGAACAGGGAGTGGTATGTTTTAACTGGCTTGCACTAGTTGGTGAAAGTTGGGTGTAAACATTTCTTCCCACATCCACACTTAGTGATGTCAAGTTATTGGCTCAGAATCAGATCAGCTATCATTAGAATCTTTACACTATGGAAACTAGCAAATGCTTCAAACAAGGGCTTTGGTTTGTCTGTTTTGTTGTGTTTTACTGAGAGCCAGTGGTTAACCATTTTATACCACTGAGAATAGAATTTAAAAGGAGTCTTTATTGATTTTCTTTTTGAGATCGAGAAACATTGATTTGTTGTTTTTCCACTTATTTATGCATTCATTGGTTGATTCTTGTATGTTCTCTGACTGGAGGTCAAACCCACAACCTTGGTGTACTGGGACAATATTTTAACCAATTCTCCTACTCAGCGAGGGCTTTAAAATGAGTCTTAAAAACAACATTAAGTGCCTTCTTTGAGGCTGACCCAGAGCTTGTAACAGGCTGAGACTCTTCCTAACAGTTTTCTCATCCAGCTAGTAATTTATCATCTTTCCAAAATGACTGCTATGGATACTTAGTAGTTTCACATCATGGCACAGCTCCCAACTGTGGTTGGCTTTGCACACCCTTCACAATCCATGCCAAGCCCACATACCACTTGCATTACTAGTTATTTAAGAATTTTCTTTAAATTGCCTTTTTTTAAACATTCATAAACATGTTTTTAAAAAGAAAACTAATAGTTATAGCAGGAAAATAAGCACAAAAAGCAGAAGGGGCCATGACCGCCAGAGAAAAATCCATTCTGAGAAGTCAAAGCCAGGAATGGCAGAACATGGAGAGTGAAATGGGTCTGAATTTACCATCTCAAAGGTTTAGAAAAGCAGCTAAGAGAAGAGAGTGGGACCTGCTGAGACAACCAGCCTGAAAAGAAAAAAGGAAAATACTGCACCAGTTGGGTGTGCAGTCTTGGGATAAGAAATCTGAGAATATTATGCAGATCAGTGAAGCTACCTTGAGGATGAGGCAGAGGAGACAGACGGAAGCATGGAGCCTGGGGGTGAGAGCATCATGAAGCAACTGGAGAAACTATAGGAAAAACTCATCTAGTTGAGGAGATCATGTGGACTGGTGGCGGAAGAGAAATGGGGCTGAAGAAGACAACACGTCATGCTGAAAGCTTTGGAGAGGTTACTTGGAGAGTTAAGAGTTAAAAAAATTAAAAACAGAGATGAGTTGACAGATGAGAGAGAGGCTGCAAAGAGCCACAGTGGGTGTCAGAGGACCACAGAGTGGAGACGGTGAAGAGTGGGCAGTGAATATGCCAGTCATCATATAGGGGTGAGAACTTTGCTCTTCTGAGCCTTAATGGTGAACATACTGAGTCAGTATCCAGTGAGCAAAATATTACCCTGGACAAACCTCATGTCTTAGAAAAATCCCCCTGCTTGTTTTCCAGTTTTCTGAAACCATCTACTTTCTCAAACCACCTTAGAAAGTGTAGTAGACACTATTGATTGCTGCCTAGCACCCATTCTCCCTCTTTCTTCCCAAGAAAACATGGGTCTCGGGAGGATCTGACACCATCCTCAACAACCAGGGGTGGTCTGATGGGGCTAAAGGTAAACCCATCCTCCTTGGCAGTGCATGGTTCAGGGGTTCACATGAGACCTAATTCTGGACAAGGAGATATGAGAAACCTGGCAGAGGCTTTTGATAAACTTCTTTTTGTTCTAAAGTGATTCTCAGGATGAAGAGATCCCTAGGAAGTCACTTTCTCTCCAAAAGGATAACAAGCAACTTGAGAATGTGACTGTTGCTTGTATCCACCCTAAAGCCATGAGAGGAACCAGTCTTTGGCAGAGAAATAGAAGTGAAGCATGTGGGTCCTTAAAACATCCTCAGGATGTCCAGGCAAGATGGTGACAAAAGTAAACACGGTGTGCAAATCCTCCCGCAACCACATCAAAATTACAACTAAACTACAGAACGGCCATCGTTCACAACTTCCTGAAATCTAGCTGAATGGAACATCTACATCTAGAGAATTAAAGAAGTCACATCAAGACTGATAGGAGAGGTGGCGATGGCTAGCCCCACAACCATGCGTGGTGGATAAATTGGGAGGGCTATCTTGACTGCAGAGGTCTCCCCTGAGGAGCAAGGGCCCCTAACCCCACACCAGCTCCCCCAGCTCAGGGTTCCAGAGCCAGGAAGAGAAGTCCCCATAACTTCTGTATATAAAAATCAGTGGGGATTGAGACTGAGGGAACCAGAGGGCTTCTAGAGTTCCAGGCAGTTCCTCTTTAAGAACGGAACTTACTCAAACTCCCTCTGAGCTTCAGCACTGGGGCAGTAACTTAAAAGGCACCAGAAACATATGAGAAGCAACTGGATTGTCTGGCATCAGGATGAGAACTGGGAGACAGCTTTCTCCCAGACAGAAGTGCTGGTAGAGGCCATTCTTCCTTTAATGGGCCCTCCCCCAAAAGGGCCAGCAGTTGGTGCCATATCTGAGACTCCACCAACTTCCTTATACTGTTTTCCCCACCTTGGTGAAGCCCTGAGGCCCCACCCCACCCAACTTGCAGGCCCATCCATGCTGTTTCCCATGGCTTTTCATAGAAATGCCCTGTCTTGGCTCATGCTTCAAATTATCCTGAATCTCTCAAACAAGCAGCATCTGTACTCAGCAAGCTCTGTACCTCTCCTAAGTGGCTTCAGGCCTCTCACTAGCAGCAGCTAACCTTAACTCTCAGCTTGGTCTTACCTGGGCACCTCCAAGCTCAGCTTTGTAGCTCATCCTGGGGGGCCCTGGCAGAATACAGGTGGTGGCAGACCTTGGCCTGTACCTCCCAGGAGTCCCTAAAGCAGTGTATCCAGTGGACAGCTTCATATCATGTCATATCATGTCAAAGAATCAGCACCCAACTACCTCCACAAACAACACACTCAAAGGGCATACTCAGTGGCACCAGAGCCCCAGTGAAATAAGCCCTGCTCTAAAAGTGTGGGCCCCTGCACAGCTGATTTTCCATGTTGGTCAGAAATTGGTGGTTGTTAATTGCAGACAGTCCTTGCAGATGATCAGCCTGGGAATAAATCCCTCCCATTGACATGCCAAAAGCAATCAAAGCTCAACTACAAGAGGGTGTATACAGCCCAAACAGAGGGCATACCTCGAGTACCCAACCTTGGGTAATTAGGAAGGCTGTGCCACTGAACCCTCCAGGACACCTACTACATTAGGCCACTCTCCCAAGCCCAGGAGACATGGAAGCTCTACCTAATATATAAAAACAAACACAAAGAGGCTAAAAAATGAGGAGACAAAGAAACATGGCCCAAATGAAAGGACAGAACAAAACTCCAGAAAAAAAAAGTAAACAAAGACAAGCAATCTACTGGATGCAGAATTCAAAACACTGGTTATAAGAATGCTCAAGGAACTTAATGAGGACCTCAACAGCATAAAAAAGATCCAGTCAGAAATGAAGGATACATTAACTGAAATGAAGAACAATTTACAGGGAATCAACAGTAGAGTAGATGAGGCAGAGGATCAAATCAGCGATGTAAACTAAAAGAAAGCAAAAAACACCCAATCGGTATAGCAAAGTGAAAAAAGACCCCACCCCCAAAATGAGGATAGTATAAGGAGCTCTGTGACAGCTTCAAGTGCACCAATATTTGCATCATGGGGGTGCCAGAAGAAGAAGAAAGAATAAGAAATAGAAATACTATTTTAAAAAATAATGATGAAAACTTTCCTAATTTGGTGAAGGAAATAGACATACAAGTCCAGGAATCACAGAGTATCCCAAACAAGATTAACCCAAAGAGGTCCACATCAAGACACATCGTAATTTAAATGCCAAAGTTGAGATACAAAGAGAGACTCCTAAAAACTGCAAAGGAAAAGCAGTTAGTTACCTACAAGGGAGCTTCCATAAGATAGTCAGCTAATTTATCCACATAATCTTTGCAAACCAGAAGGGATTAGCAAGAAATATTCAGTGATGAAAAGCAAGGACCTACAACCAAGATTTCTCTACCTAGAAAAACTATCATTTATAATCAAATGTCAGTTAAAGAGCTTCTGAGACAAGAAAAAGCTAAAGTAGTTCATCACCAATAAACCAGTATTATATGAAGTGTTAAAGGGTCTTCTTTAAGAAGAAGAAATAAAAAACCAAAAATATGAACAATAATGGCAATAAATACATATCTATCAACAACTGAATCTAAGAAACAAAATGAATAACAAACAGAACAAAAACAGACTTATAGATACAGAGAACTTTTTTTAATTCTCATCCAAACATATGTTTATTGATCTTAGAGAGAGAGAGAAAAGGAGAAAAAAAATCAATGTGAGAGAGAAGCATCGATCAGTTGCCTCCAGCACACATTCCTGACAGGGATCGAACTCGCAACCTAAGTATGTGCCCAGATGGGGGATTGAACCCACAACCCTTTGGCATATGGGACAATGCTCAAACCAGCTAAGTCGCCCAGCCAGGGCAATACAGAGAACATTTGATAGTTGTCAGATTGGAAGAGTTTGAAAGAAGTGGGTGAAAGAGGTGAAGGAATTGGGAAGTAAAAATTGGTTGTTACAGATTAGTCACAGGGGATATGGTCAATATTAGTATTCTAATAACTATGTGTGGTGTCAGATAGGTGCAAGATTTATTGGGCTGATTGCTTGTAAGTTATGTAATGTCTAATCACTGGGTTGTATACCTGAAACTAATATAATAACGTATGTCAACTGCAATTGAAAAATAAAAATGATTTAAAAATAAAAAGCATCATTGGGCCACTGGTTGAGCATCACTTAAGGCCACCCAAAACCTGCATCTCACTTTGGGGACCAGAAAATTGTGTTCATTAAACACAAATCTTTTAAATAACTTCTTGAGCCAATTTGAGTTTGCTTTCTGTTGTTTACAGTCCAAACCACCCTAATTGGATACTGATGATAATACAATCAATATGGTAAGTCCATGGTGAAAAAGAAAAGTTAAAAGCTGGGCATAAAATGAAGTTGGAAATGTAACTGCCTGGGTGTAGGAGACTCTCCGGAGAAAGCCTGGAGTCTCCCTCAGGCTAGTAGCTGCCACAGTATCTTTGGCACCAACTCTCTCCGTTGACTTAACTCACTGGTTCTGGGTGTGCTGTTCTGGAACCAACAGCATCAGAAATACCTGGGAACTTATTAGAGCTGCAAATTCCCGGGCTTCCTCTCAGCCCTAATGAATGAACTCTGGGAATGGTAGCCCAGGCATCTGTGTTTTAATAAGCTCTCCAGGGGATTCTCATGAGAAAGGGTGAGAACATCTTCCCTCAATGTATCTAAAGGTGACTTTGCCTGAGTAGTTCTTAGTATTGATAATTAGCTCTTGATTTGCAGTGGAGTTGAGAACCTGACATCTTAATCTCAGACTTGAATGTGGGGGTCACAGATTCTCATCTGTTCAGGGTCTCGAGTCCCCAAATAGCTCTTCTGGCAAAGTGAATCCTGTGCATATTAACCTGAAGTCAATTTGGAGCTGATTAGAACTCCCTTTACTGCTGTTAAGAAACTAAAGTTTAAAATGCACTGGTCCACCCTGCAGAGTAAATATGAACAGTTTTATTTGGTACTAGAGGCACATAGAGGAGTGTAGTATTTTCTAACTCTTTAAATTGCTACTTCTGGAGCATTTCCACTGTAGTTCTGGGCTGGCTAAGGATAGATTTTTAATTAATGTATTTTTTCTTGCTAAGTAATTTTATAGTTTGAAAAATTTTTAGTATGCACTTGGGGGTTTTAGTGCTTTATGCTCCATGAATATTTCTGTAGAGCAATCTGCTCAGAGACAATTATTTTAGCAGTGTTATGGGAGTGGTATCATTAACACAGTGTGGCCATGTTGAAGGCAAAGTGTCTTTCACCCAGGGAATCTAACCTGTGATTAGTGTCTCGATAATTAATCCATTGCCCTGAAAAGAGGACGTAATTAGAAGCAAAGGCAGTTAACTTATTTCAGGTCATTTCCCTTGCATCTCCACTTCCATCCTCGAAAGGGGATTCTAGAAGGATGTGAAGGAAGCAAGAGGACAGAGGCAGATAGACTGTTTCAGGAGTTCTCATGAGGCCACTGTGCCCGAGAGTTAGATGCTGCTTCAGCATGTGGGGTTCTCTCTCTCAATGACTGTGCCCTGACCCTTCGACACTTCAGAAACCTCAAGAGCATGGCTTCCAGGTCAAAATCTAAAACTAGACAGGCAACTTATCAGACATTTATCTCCAGTGACTCCCCATTTTTTCATCTGTGAAGTGGTGATAATGATGCCCTCCTCAGGGGCTGCTATCAGGGTCAAATGCAATTACTGTAACAGAAAAAGATTTAGGAACTCATAGTGCTAGATTCATATTAAAGATTATGATTCTTCTTGGTCATCACCGTTTTGATGGTACCTTCTGGCAGTTTCTGCTTCTTCCATCCAGAACACCAAAATGTGTATAGTACGTCCCTGTACAGAAAAGACAAAGATAATGAAAGAAACTGAAAGCCTGATATGCAGTTTCATGTCTAAATGAAGTCACATTAAGTTCCTAAAAATTAAAATTCCACTGATTCAATTTCAAATAAAAAGAGAAGTATGCTCAGAGTGCATCTAGATGAGGCAAGTAGAAAGGTTTCTGGAAATGATGTCCAGAGGGTATAAAAATAAGCAAAGAACTGGGCGGCGTGTACAGTTAACCACGTGAGGGATGGGCGAGAATGCGTTCCCATAGCACAAACAGCACGTGTGAAGTAATGCACGCAGGAACCGGAGAGCATGCCTGGCCCACTGGGGGAAATTCACATAGTTCAGCATGGTTGGAATATAGGTGCTTTCGTTGAAGAGATAGGGTGGGAAGTATCAAAAGGTAAGCTCAGAGACGGAGATAGAGCCTGCTGTAAATAGCCTTGTTTACACCCCATTTTAAGGGCGTAAATCACACACACGCGCGCATGCGTGCGCACACACACACGAAACTACTGTGACTGAATATGAAACAGAGGCAAAGCTTTGACTTGGCTTTTCATAAGATTAAATCTCTCTCGGGTGGAAACCCCTGACTGTTGGTTCCCTCGGTGTGCTCTGCACCGGTCTCTGCCGACCGATTACAGCACCCAGCTCACCACCTCCTGTCCCCCTCATCCCCGTTGGAATCCATGCACGGGTAGAATAAATTTGGGAGGTTATCTTGATGAAAATATGGAGACACTGCAGAAGTTTGCCTCAAATGTGCAAGTATCATCCTTGTGGAAGATTTGTGTAAAAATGCTGAAGGAATCTAAGATGAGAGGCAGGTATATAGATTAGCAGGTGAGTTCAATCCTCCAGAGAATATAACTCCCATGTTTCCCACTCAAGTATTAGGTAGGTGGTGGTACCAATTACTGAAACAGGTTAGATTGCAGCATGACTCGAGCATGGAGAGGGAGGCAAGTGATAAAATGAATAGTTTTAGAAGTATTATATCTGCAGAGTTTAGGGGGTATCCAGGTGGAGGTGTCAATTAAGATATTAGGATATAGATAGAAATTTGGAAGTCCTCAGTATAATGGTGATAGTCAATGATATCAGAGTGAATGAGGTTTTCAGAAGTCAATGTACCAAGGAGGGTAAGAAAAAGAAAGAGTTTTGCTAGTATTAGAATCTTGGGAGCACCAGTATGGAAGGATTGGGTGAAAAAAAAAGATAATTATTGGAAACAATAAAAAGGTACTATCTCAAAAGTCAGGGGACGATGGAGTTTCAAGAAGCGGATAGCAGTGTTAAGTATTTTTAGAAGATCAGGTATGATCAAGACTAGGAAATGTCAATGGGGTGTGGTCAAAGCTGGTTATCGATGGCCCTGACAGAACCAATTCTAGTGCAGGTAAGAGGGGAGGTATCAGATTGCACTGGATTGAGGAATAAATAACAGTGAAGACATAGAAGAGTCTAGAAAATTTTTTTGCAATATTTTACTGAGGAAATCATATCTACAACCCCACCTTTGCATAGCCATCCTCATGTTTGGAAGCCCTTCTTTAATACATTTTTCTCAGACTACATACTTGTCAAAAACTTCAGCATCTGCCAAAATCCTCTCCAGGTGATATGATAAAAAATAAGACAGAACCTGGCTTTGTGAATAGGTTTCTGTGAGAAACTAGTAAATATTCCACCTTCATTTTCCTATCTATAAAATAAGGAAGAGGTTGAATGTGGGGGGTATCTGCAAAAGTGAAGCTGGAAAACAGAAGAGAAGAGCAATACAACGAAAACCAGAGTTATTCCTAAAAGGGTTGTGTCTTGAATGGAATCAGAGTACAATACCCCTCACGTCTCCCAACAAAGATATCAAATCCATAATAACTTTATGTAGATAAGCTCTAGTAAAAATGAACATTAAAACTTCCAAATAGTGCATCCTGACTACCAACATCAGGGGATAGTGAGTTAATTCTTAAAGAAGCTATTTTATACATAGGGAATCATTTCAATCCTCCTACACCCTCTGTGTAACAGCTCAGTATGAGAAAGTGGGGTGGACTCTCTTCTTTGCCTCTTAGTTATCTTACTCTTCAACTTAACCTTTGACCAGTCTACTGCATCTGATAGTACAGTGCAGGTAAAATGAGTCCCAAATTATATTGGATTTAGAGTTGTAACTGGAGGAGAAAGAGGGCTTGCTAGTGATAAAAATCTAGAGGTGGGTTCAGTTTCATGTAAGACGAAGTAAGCACCTTCCACACTGACTTTCTCACTGAGTGTAGCTATAAAATCTGGAAAGAATGCAGGGGGTAGCTATTCAGGGACTCAGGAAAGTAAGTAGTAACAGGGTAATTGAGAAAGAAGACCAGCATGTGAAGTGTCATTGAAGTAAGGATGTGATTACCATTGTTTCCTTCTTGTACCCTCCAACATGAAAGCAAGGAAACCCAAAACCAGCGAGGATCAGAGCAGACAGAGAGAGCTCCAGGAGAGGCTCTCTTGTTCTGCATGGAGGGACAGAAATGAAGTAGCCTCACGCTTTGAGAGACTGGGGAAGTGTCCCATTGTTCTTTGATTTTTCACTTAGATCTTATTCTCTTGCACTCCAGCCTCCAGATAACCCTGTGAGAACTGCAGTTTCAGCAACAGTAGTGTAAGAGGGGACAGGCCCAGAGAAACCTACTACTCGGAAGCAGAGAAACCATCCTTTCTGAAAGCAATTGAGCTCTTTTTCTCACTACTGTTTTCCTGTCTCTGTTCTTCCACCACTTGGCTTAGCAGACAGTCACAGAAAACGCATAGCAGAACAAGGTCAGTCATGCCCCAGCTTCCTGACCGTAGAAAAGGAGAACTGCAGGAAGTCTGAAAGTACTATGGTAATCACAGTGAGGAAGGAGCTCAGGAAAGGAGCCTAGACCTCGTAATGTTATTTATAAATTCTCAAGATCACCAACAAGTAACTCATGTGTGACTCTTATCCTGCACATACACCAAAGGCTATGAGAACTGGGATAAGGGGTTACCCTCTAGGTCCCAGCTATTCATATGGCGAAGCACACACTTTACAGAGTCACAGAGCAGTGCAAAGGGTTTGAGCACGGAACCAGCATTGCAGCCACAGCCAGCAGAAGGCTGGTCTGCACACCGGCCTGGATGCATCTGGTCGATTGCCTGCTAAAACAAATGCATCAACATCCTCCATAGGATTTACATAGACCCAGAATCTCATAGGGCAATATTCAAAATGATAAAGTTGCAGTACAAAATTACTTGACATATGAAGAACCAGAAAAAACATTGGTTCAGGTGACAAAAGACGATAGCAGCGAATGCTGAGATAACACAGATGTTGGAATTATATGACAGCCATTATAAAAATATAGTCAATGATATTGTAGTAATTATGTACAATGCCAGTTGGGTTCTGAAAATATCAGGGGAACACTTTGTAAAGTATATGATTGTCTAACCACCATGCTTTGTACCTGAAACCAATACAAAATAATATTGAATGTAAACTGTATTTGGAAAATAAAAGTAAAAATACTTTAAGAAGGCAGAGTAAACACTCTTGAAATAAATGAAAAATAGAAAATATCAGCAAAATAATAGACCATACATAAAAGGACAAAATGGGAATTTTATAACTAAAAAAATAAAATATACAAAATTTTAAAACCCATTGGGTAGGACTAATAGCAGAATGGGAATCACAGTGGCAAGTCAATGAACTTGAAGATAGATAAAAAAAAAAAATTTAAATATGAACAAGAGAATGTAAAGAAGTTAAAAATGAATTGCACCAGCCAGTGTGGCTCAATTGGTTGGCATATTGTCCTGCAATCTGAAAGGCCACAGGTTTGATTCCTAGTCAGGGCATAGGCCTACATTGTGGGTTCAGACCGCAGTTGGGGAGCATGCAAGAGGCAATGGATCCATGTTTCTTTCTCACATCAGTTTTTCTCTTCCTCTCTCTCTCCCTCCTCCCTCCTCCCTCAAAAACCAATAGACATGTCCTTGAGTGAGGATTAGAAAATGAACAGAGACTCAGAACTGTACGACACTACTAACGTGCCTAACCTTTGTACCATCAGAGTTTACGAAATAGAGGGAAAAGGATGCATTACAGGAAAACTTATTTGAAGAATAATGGCTTAAAATTCCCCAAATTGGCAGAAGATATAATATTATTGATTTTAGAAGTTCAATAAATCATAAACAGGATAAACAAGAAAATCCCTGCACAGACACATTATAACCAAACTAATAAAAATTAAAGATAAAAAAAATTCTTGAAAACAGCCAGAGAATTATAAAATTTAAGCCAACATGATTCAGATAACTAGATTGCTCATCAAAAAAATGAAAAACATTAAAAATAAATTAATATTTTTTTAATTTCTGAAAGAAAAGAACTGTCAACCTAGAATTCTATATCCAGAAAAATATCCTTCAAGAATGAGTGTGAATAAAGATGTTCTTAGATTTTAAAAAAATAGAGAGAGTCCATTTCCAGCAGGTCTTCCCTTTAAAAAAAAAAGTAATTATTCAAGAACAAAGACAGTGCTACCAGAAGAAAACATAGAATATCAAAATTTTAAAAAGAGGTTTACATATCTGATATAAGGAGTTTGAAAGTCATCACTCTGTCCTAACAACAACTAGAAAGCCAAATACTAAAAAATCAACAACTCTCCTAGGATCTTTCAGAGAATTTAAGAGCATAAGGCAAATTGCTGCCCTCAAAATTTAAGACGCAGACAGGGAAACACACGCACACACACACACACACACACACACACAACTTACCAGAATAAAAACCTCCTAGAAACCAGTACCAAAGTAGGAAAACCTACCCTATAAGTGACAAATCATAGGAGGCTTAGTATGGACAAGTCTGGGACAACTCCAAGGAACCCAGTCATACGGGACCACCCACACTATTGTGAGTTTTACAGCCAGTAGCTGCATCAGGTTTCCACAGTGAATATTGGAGAAAAATATCATGCTTCCATTTGGAGCAGGAAAAGAAATCATTGTGAAATACTCCAAAGAATTATGTTCTTTTAACAACAAAAGACCCCGGGAGAAACTGTTTTACCAGAGCCTAACCGGCTAGGGGTAGGTTAGAGCCTAACAGACCCGGGGGAAGGGACCCGACTACAGCCCCCTCCAGCCGTCCTTTCTCATCTGGGGCAGAGAAGGGTTTGGAGTGTGGGGAGACTGAGTGAAGTTCACAGTCGAGATTCACAGGCTCACCCAAAGACTGAAACCTCATCATAAGACAATAGAACACTTTCTTTCCCCCACACCTTACCACTCAGTTACTAAAGGCCTGTGTCACGCAGAACGTCATGTCCTCCTCTCAGGAAAAAATATCAAGGCACACGAAGAAGCCAAAGATATAGTTTGAAGAGACTGAACAAGGAACTATTAGAACCAGGGTCAATTATGTCAGGAATGTTTGAGTTAACAGACCAGGAATTTAAAAGGACTATGATTAATATGGTAGGGGTTTTAATGGAAAAAGTAGACAACATGCAAGTCATATGGATAATTTATGCAGAGAGATGGAAATTCTAAGAAAGAATAAAAAGAAATTCTAGAGATTAAAAACACTCTAACAGAAATGAAGAAAGCCTTTGATGGTTCATTGTCAGATGGTACATGACTGAGGAAAGAATCTGCAAGCTTGAGAATATAGCAATAGAAAATTTGAAAGCTAAAAAGCAAAGAGAAAAAAGAACTGTAGAAAAACTAAAAGGACATCCAGGAATTGAGGGACAACTTCAATGTGTAACATATGCACAAGGGAATGCCAGAAGAAGAGAGAAAGGAGCAGAAGCAATAATGACTTGAAATTCCTCCAAATTAATGTCAGATACCAAACCACAAATTCACAAAACTCAGAAAACACCAATTGGATAGACACTAAAAAACAAAAAGCAAAAAAACCTTTCTACCTAGGCATATTATTTTAAAATTAATATAAAAAAATCCTGAAGGAAGCCAGAGGAAAAAAATAAAACACCTTACATACAGAGAAGCAATGACAAGAATTATATCTGACTTCTTCTCAGAAACCATGCAAGCAAAAAGAAAGTAGAGTAAAATATTTAGTGTTGAGAAAGAAAAATAACACCAACCTAGAATTCTATATTCTCTGAACTTATCCTTCAAAAATTAAGAAATAAAAATTTTCTCAAGTAAATATTGAGATTTGTTGCCAGTAGACTTGCCTTGCAAGAAATGTTGAAAAAAAATTCTTCAGAGAGAAAAGTGATATAGATCACAGCCCTGGGTCTACATAAAGAAAAAAGAGCATCAGAGAAAAAATAAATGAAGGTAAAATAAAATAATTTATTTTTCTTATTCTTAATTGACCTAATATATAACAGTTTGTTTAAGATAATAATAGCAGCAATGTATTTTATCTACTGATATTCTTCTTTATAAATGAAATGAGTGACAGCAATAATACAGGATGGAAGAAAGGAATCAGAAATATTTTGTTATTATAAGGTACTTGCACTATCCATGAAATGGTATGGTGCAATCTGAAGAAAATAAAGAGCAACAGAAATAGTAAATATCTGAATAGATGTAATAATAAACTATCTTTCCCTTAAATTTTTTTAAATGCTCTTGATGACTGAAACTAAAAATTATAACATTTTCTGATGTTTTTCAGTGCATATAGATGTAATACATAAGAAAATTATAGGTTATAGGGAAGAAAATAATGAAATTTACATTGTGTTAAGTTTACTACATTCCATTTTAAATGATAGGAAGAAATATAGTAAAAACAGTAAATGAATTAAAAATGGAATACAAAAATTCAAATAAGCCAAAATATAGCAGAAAAGGGAGACAAAGAAATAAAAAGGGAACAAACAGAAAATGTAATTAAATAGCACACTAAAATCCAAACATAGCAATATTTTCTTTAAATATAAATGCATTAAACTCACTGATTAAAAGACAAAGATTATCATAACAGTCTAAACATATGATCCAACTTTACGCTGTCTAAAGAAACAAAGAAAATTACCAGGGTTATGAATGATATTATATAAACATAAAATGATGTAACAATTATAAATATGTATGCATATAACAAAAACATTTTAAAATAGACAAAGCGAAAACTCACAGAACTGAAAGGAGAAACAGATAAATCCACAATGTTGTTGGATACTTCAGTAATTCTCTCTTAAGTATAATATTTGATAGAACCAGTAGATTAAAAAAACCAGCAAGGATATAGAAGAACTCAATAACAGCATCAAATAACTGTGTCTAATTGGCGTGAATAAAACACTCCACCCAACAGCAGCTGAATATACACATTCTTTTCAGGTGCATGTGGAATGTTCACCCATATTGACCATATCTGAATTCATAAAATACACCTGAACAAACTTCACAGAATTAAAATCATGCAAAGTGTGTTCCCTGATCTAAATGGAATTAACCTATACATCAATAACAGAAATATAAAATAAAAATCTTCAAATACTTAGAAATCAAACAGTATACCTCTAAATAACCAATGTATCTAAGAAGTTATTTCAAGGGAAATCAGAAAATACTCTGACTTAAACAGTATAAAAATAACAAAATCAAAAATTACAAATTGCGATTAAAGCAGGGTTTACAGAAAAATTGGTAGAATGAAATGTGCATATTGAAAAGGAAGAAAAGTCTCAAATTTATTATCAAAGCTTCCTCCTTAGGAAACTGAAAAAAATAAGAGTAAAATAGGTACTACATAAGATGAAGGAAGGTATTGAAAACAGAAAATAGTAGTAAAATCAATAAAATCATATGCTTCTGTTATTTATTTTTTATTTTTTATACCAATCCCCTTTCCCTCTGGTAATCACCATATTGTGGTGTGTTTATTAGGTGGTGTTGTTTTTTTTTTTTTTTTCTTAATCCCTTCAGCTTTTTCAGCCAGCCCCCAAACCCCCCTCCCCTCTGACAGCTGTCAGTTCTCTGTATCTATGAGTCTGTTTTTATCTTGTTTGTTCATTTCTTTTGTTCACTAGATTCCACTTATAAGTGAAATCATATGGTACTTGTCTTTCTCTGACTGGCTTATTTCACTCAGCATAATGCTCTCCAGGTCCATCCATGCTGTCACAAAGGGTAAGATTTTCTTCATATTTACAGCAGAGTAGTATTCCATTGTGTAAATGCCCCACAGCTTTTTATCCACTCGTCTACTGATGGGCACTTGGGCAGCTTCCAAAATCTTGGCTATTGTAAATAATGCTGCTATGAACACAGGGATGCATATTTTCTTTCTAATTAGTGTTTTGGGTTTCTTCAGATATATGTCCAGAAGTGGAATCACTGGGTCAGAACTGTTTCATTTTTAATATTTTGAGGTAACTCCCTACTGCTTTTCATGGTGGCTGCACCATTCCCACCAACAGTGAATGAGGGTTCTCATTTCTCCACATCCTATCCAGCACTGGTTGGTTGCTGTTTTATCAATAGTAGCCATTCTGACAGGTGTGAGGTGAGACCTCATTGTGGGTTTAATTTTCATTTCTCTGATGATTAGTGACATTTAGCATCTTTTCATATCTATTGGCCATCTGTAGGCCCTCTTTGGACAAGTGTCTATTCAGGCCCCTTGTCCATTTTTTAATTGGATTGTTTTATTTTGTTTTGTTTTGGTATTGTTTCAATTTTTTATAAAATTTAGATATTAACTTCTTATCAGATGTATCATTGTGAATATGTCCTCCCATTTAGTGGGTTATCTTTCCATTTTGTTGATAGTTTCTTCTGCTGTGACAAAACATTTTCATTCGTTTTTCTTTTGTTTCCTTTGCCTGAGAAGATGTATCAGAAAAAATATTGCTAAGAGAAATGTCCAAGGTTTTTCTGGCTATATTTTCTTCCAGGATTTTTATGGTTTTGAGTCTTACATTTAAGTTTTTAGCCCATTTTGAGTTTATTTTTGTATATGATATAAGAAGATAGTCTAGTTTTATTTCTTGCATATACCTGTCCGATTTTCTCAACATTATTTATTAAATAGATTACCTTTTTGCCATTGTATTTTCTTGCCTCCTTTGTCAAATATTAATTGATCATAAAGGTATGGCTTTAATTATGGGCTCTCTACTTTGTTCCATTGATCTCTATGGCTGCTTTTATGCTAACTACATGCTGTTTTGATTACTATGGCCTTATAGTATAGTTTGATATCAGGTAGCATGATGCCCAGAACTTTGTTCTTTTTTCTCAAGATTGCTGTGGCTATTCATGGTCTTTTGTGATTCCATATAAATTTTTGAAATACTTTTTATAGTTTTGTGAAATACCCATTGATTTCTTGATAGAAATTGAGTTGAATCTATGGATTGCTTTGGCTATTATGGATATTTTAATGATGTTGATTCTTTCTATCCATGAACACAGTATATGCTCCCATTTATTTGTATCTTCTTCAATTTCTTTCTTTGGTGTCTTATAATTTTTTAAGTACAAGTCTTTTACATCCTTGGTTAAATTTATTCCTAGATATTTTATTTTATTTTTATACAATTGTAAATGGAATTGTTTTCTCAGTTTCCCTTTTTGATAGTTCATTATTGTTATATAGAAATTCAACTGATTTCTGTATATTTATTTTGTGTCCTGCTACTTTACTTGATTCATTTCAGTTCTAGTAGGGTGTTTTTCTTTGTTTGTTTTGCTTTGTTTTGTTTTGGGGGGAGTTTGGGGGTTTTTTTGTGTGGAATCTTTAGAGTTCTCTATATACAATATCATGTCATCAGCAAATAAGGACAGTTTATTTCTTTCTTTTCAATTTGGATGCCTTTTGCATTTTCTTTTTGTCTCATTGTTGTGGCTAGGACTTTTAGTACTATGTTGAATAAGAATGGTGAAAGCAGACAGCCTTGACTTGTTCTCAATCTTAAGGAAACCATTTTTAGTTTTTGCCTATTAAGTATGATGTTGGCTGTGGGTTTGTCATATATGGCCTTTATTACATTGAAATATGTTCCTTCTTTCCCATTTTTTCTAAGATTTTTTAACCACAAATGAGTGCTGGATTTTATCAAATGTTTTTTTCTGCATCTATTGATATGATCAAGTGATTTTTATTCATTTTATGTGGTATATCACATTTACTGATTTGCAGATATTGTATCAACCTTGCATCCCTGGAATAAATTCCACTTGATCCTGCTGTATGATCTTTTTGTAAATTTTATAAAATCCTCACCTAAGGATAAGTTCATGATTTTAAAGAGAAAGGATGGGGAGAAAGAGAGAGAGATGGAAGAGAAATATTTATTGGTTGCCTCTTGTAGGAGCCCTGACCAGGAATCAAACTTGCAACCCTGACCAAGGTTCAAATTGCAACCTTTTGGTGTACAGGATGATGCTCAAACCCACTGAGCCACCAGACAAGGGCTTTTTTTAAAAATATATTGCTGGACCCAGTTTATAAAATTTGTTTGCATATTGTTGTTTGTAATATTTTCTTACAATCCTTTGTATAACTGATGTTATTTATTCAGGTGCTATCTCTTTTTTTCTTGATGAATCTAGTTAAAGATTTGTCAATTTTTTTTTCTTTCCAAATGCTAGCTTCTTTTAAAAGATCAATAAACTTAATATACCTCCACTAGGACTAAAAAAATAAAGAAGAGAATAAATATATTTCTAATATCAGGAATGAAAGAAGGGATCTTCTAATGGTCATGGAGTCCACAAGAGCAACTTTGAACAAAACACTGGAACTTTTAGTGGCACTAACAAGTCAAAATAATCAGAATTGACACCTTTTCAGAGTTGTTGGGGTCCCCCTGGGAAAGTATCGAGAGTTGGAGCCCTGCACAGGCCAAGTGAGGGAAACAACGCCTGTAAGACCTGACCGGAAAACTGGGAAAGCTGGGTGCATATGTGCCTCGATGCTATAGTCAGCGGGCCCGGGTGGGAACTGGGCCTGGAGAAAATCCTTTCTGTCCTCTGAAGCCTGCCCTGTTCTTTTACCTTGTTTGATCGCTTGATCGTACCAGCAGCAGAGGTTTTAACTTTGACTCAAAATGAACTCACCCTCCCTATTTTATGGCCACCTGAAGTCTTTGTGTCCAACACTCCCTGACCTGAGGGAGATCTCAATGTTCCTCCAGTTGTTACCCCTGAACGATATCTGTTTTCAGTAACCAGCACTGTTTAACATTGATGAGCTTTACTTGCGTGCTATACACCCTTAAGCTGACTGCACTCAGTAGAAGACCTTGGAGGAAGGCAATGGGGCACTTGTCTCTCAGACATTTGCCGGCCTTCTCTCCCCTAGCACAAGCTGCCTGGGCAGTCTTCATTTCATCGGTGACACCAGGAGATCTCTGCGGGTTGGGGCTCCTCAGCACAGAGTATGTACTATATTAAGCAAAATTAGCTCAACTGTAAGAAACATTAAAAACCCAATGTAGCGTTGGCTTGAAGAGGGTGGAAATCAGACAATAGTCTGCCCAGAGCTGGATGCTGCTCTATTATATTCATCACTGGCTCCTTCATTCTTGCCGTTCCACCATTCATGGCTTCCTTTCTTGAGGTTTCCTCATGGTTCAAGAAAACTGTTGGAGCAAATCATCCAATATCCATTCCAGCCTACAGCAGAAAGGAAGCTAGCCAGGGGGGTAGGAATCAAACCTTGAAGGACATTCCCTAGGAATTGTACACACCACTACCACTCCATCCCAGTGGCTAAAACTTAGTCACATACCTACATTTAACAGCAAAGGAGGCTGGGAAATATTATCTTTATCCCAGATGTCTATGTTTGCAGGTAAAACAATAAAGGAAGAAAGAGATAAGGGATAGGAGTACAATTAGCAGTATTTGCTACATATAAAAGCTCCTTAAGATAATATCAAAATAATTTCTATCTCTTTCAGAAAGTACGGTTTCTTCTGGAAAAATAAAGAAAGATAGTATGCCCCGTGGGACCAAATGGGAACCTCTACTTTCAATTTGAAATCTTATCCTGGACTAAAATTCCTATTAAACTACTCATCTAAAGTCTTGCAATTTTCTCCATAAGATGAGGCCTCCACACCCACTCAGAACCACCCCCACCCACTGAATTTAATCTCTTCCACTCCAGTGACACATCAAATCAGATATAATTCCCATCTCAAAGCAAGACAACACCCACCTGGAGGAAGTTCAAAATGGGACAAGTCAGGGATTCTTTAAGAGCCCAAAAATCTGAAGGCTCTTATTTTCCTCCATGACCCTTCTCTTACTTCTCCTGCCTCTTTTTGTTTTCTTTTGCCTTCAATTTTCCTCATAGCTCTCATCCAAGCCACCAGCAATTTCTTTTGAATGAACCTTCAAAATAAATCCTGAATTCTGCCAGTTCTTGCTATCTCGTCTCTACGCTTTTTAGTTCAAGCTATCCTGACTCTTTTGACACATCTTTATTCTTCATCTATAAAGTAGGACTTAACCCTCTCAGAGGTCTAGACCAGGGTTTGGCTATGTTTTCTCTAAAGGGTCTGGCAATAAAGATTTTTAACTTTCCAAACCATGCTGTCTCCGTGGCAACTGTTCAGCTCTTCCATTGCAGCACAGAAGCAGTCACAGACCACAAGTACACAAACGCTCACAGCTGTATTCCAATCAGATCTGACTTCCAGGGCCCAGCGGGGTGCCAGATTTGTCCCACACGCTGTCCCAACTCCTGGTCTAGACTCCTGCTGTGGGAAGTCCCTGAGCGTGTTTCATGTTCCTTAAAATACAATTTTCCATTTTTATCTTTACTCATTAGAAGCCAAGCCACCTTTTTTACTTAATTATTCTGTATGATATTATGTACCATATTCAAAATGTGGTCATATGTGTTCTTTCATTTGATCATAGGTTTGGAAACACACATTGCCATGACTCCTGCTACAGAGCACTGCAGTGTAATCATCCAAAGCACCTGAAATCACCATTTCTTCGTGTCTGGCATCTCCAGATAATGATCTTTGTGACAAAATTGCTCCACAGACACCCATTTTATCCCTGCAGGAAAACTAAACACTCTAATTAATAACTCCTCTAATTAAGCCTTTTCACTCACCCTGAACTTTTTCTAAGAATATAAAGAAGCCAAATTAAAAATGAATCAAGCTTGCATTTTTCTTCCTGTTGGAGAGCATATAAGGACTTAGAATGCAGTTTGCTCCCAGAAGATTCTTAGGATAGAAAAGAGTCATTCACACTATCACATAGGAGGTACGGAACACAAATTTATGGGGGGGGGGGAGTAAATTAATTTGAGTTAAAGCAGAAGTTACAAGTCAATGGCCCATAGGCTAAATCCAACACAGAGATATCTTGCTTGGCATTCATAGTAATTTTACATAATTTGAGCCACAGTTAAAAAGAGCAGAACATTTCACATTTAAAATTTAGATTTCCAATTTATCTTTTAAAACATAGGTATTTCTGGCAATGTGATAACCAAATTATTCCAGGACAATAATGAGCTAGAGATGAATCATGGCCAGTTACTTATAAATAGAGAGTATTTCTACTTTTCCACAATCGCCACTACTCCCTATAGTATACTGAATATTAAAGCAAAGTGTCAGTTGCTAATTATTATTGTCTTCACACTCTTATTTTTTATAGTAAAGAAATTTTTCTGTGCCTTTCTTCCAATAAAAAGCAGAAAAATTAAAGATTCATAAGCTAATATAAGGGAATTAAAGGGATAAAGTACTGATTTATGTTGCCTGTCTGGCCACTGTAGGCATTTGATTTTCCCTTGTGCAGAAAAGCCTAGGCAGGAAGCTGGATCTGAGTTTTAGTCTTAGCTCCAATTTAGTGCAGGAGACTTCTGAGCAAAGTACACACTGTCTTAGCCTCAATTTATCCCCCTATAACATAAAGGTTTTATATAAGTTAGAGCGCTTTTGTTGAAAGAAAAAATTAATTGGAGGATATCAGATGTCATGAGATTGATTTGAAAGCTGAAGAACCAAGTTCAAGAAATGGTGACCAGAGCACTGCAAGGAATGTGGCAGCAGTGAGCACAGACACAGACCTACAATAGAACAAAAGGGGCACCAATGCTGGATCAATAAATCCCAACCATTTCATTGACTTTTGCAATCCATGTTGACTATTCCAAGTTCCAGGATGATAGGCCACTCTTAAAGAAGGTGGCCTTTACTCGCTGCATGAGGCCAGAAAGCGGACAGATCTGGGAGGAGTCCCAGAGACCCCTTTTACCTTTCTTTGCAGAATAGACATCTGGATTTATAGTCCCGCCACGACTATGCATAGTGAGGGAGAGGTAATTCCTCAGAAGGAAAGTGGGCTGCTATTGGAAAAAGATAGCATATGCTACCCAGGCCAAATCAATCAATCAATAAATAAATATCCCCTATTGGGTTACACAAAATCCTATCTGGAACCTAAATAAAGAAGACCTCGGAAAGTACGGCGGTTCGGTTTGGAGCATAACAAAAGGCCTCTCTGACCCCTCTCTCTCCCTGTGCCCCTGAAATCCTGCTGACCCAAGGTCTCCCTGGAGCCCCAAGTAAAAACCACAGGACAAGATCATCTATAAGATCCTGTGGAGCTTCAGTTTGGGGATTTGACTGGCAGAAAAATTAGCTGAGCACCCAGTGGTTGACTCACCTCAGAGACTCTAACTAGAAGGTGTTTGCAAGATAAGTCTTGACAGACAACTGAGGCCTGCGAATTGGCCGCCTGGGAGGTGCAACAGCTCCAGCAAATCATTCTCAGTGGCTCCTGGTTGGAAGGACTGGCTTCCAGGTTACTGTCATCAGAGGTAGAATTGGAAACAGTGACCTCAGTTTTAGCAGCTAAAGGGCCACTCATGAACCCTGCACCACTGGATTTTCAATGAATCTGGAATGCTTCTGCTATTGCATTACTGAGAGCGTCTCTCTGCCCACCTCACTCATGCACGTTAAAACGTCTTCGTCCTTTGTTCAGCACGGGAATGTGAGAGGAGAAGAAAACAGGCCCTCATGGGGAAAAAATGAGGAATGTGAGACAAAAACATCATATTTACCAAAGATTTGTTTTGAAAAACCAGCCATTTGGGGTACCAAGCAGCTGGAAGCACATTATGAAACCATTATAATATTGAAACAGAGCTATGCTAATAGCGTACACAATAGTGCAGAAACTCCAATTGCAGAGATGATTACCTCTTTGGAGATTTTGAAACAATTTTTTTTTGTTCTGGAAATACCCCAACCTCACACCGTTCTGTTTACTGAGCCCCTAGTGGTACTGGTGTTTATATGGAGGCGCACAGGAAGCTCGGTTGGCAGATCAAGGTTTTGTCCTTCCAAAAGGGTCCTGCTTATGGCCTCATTTTGAATTGTTCTTCATACATGACTATGCTGTACTCTTCCAAGTTATACTCAGTAAGAAGCGTCAGAGAGAGCGCTCGGAGCCATTAAAGGAGCCCAGATAAGACGTCAGAACTGCTCTTACCCAAAAGTTCATGTCTCCAGGGAAACACACTCCTCTCTTCTTATTCTCTTCAGAAGTCAGGGACTCCTGCAGTCACTCTCAGTAAGGAACTTTGCAGAGCTACCTTCAGAGGACAGGTCACTGTGCTTGGTTCTGGGAGTCAGACTAAAACATCAGAGCTTCCTACCTGTGGTTTGCAGGATGCTCTGCCTGGCAGGAGTGTGTGTCACATGGAGCTAAACAGCCTGCTTAGGAATGAAGCCTTCAGACACCAGACCCTCTGCTCTCAGGCCCACCTGCCATCCCTCAGCCATAAAGACAATAGAACTCCATGGATAGTGGCACAGGCGTTAAAGACGTGAAGATCTGAACATGAATCTCAGCTCTGCTGTGTGTAAGCTGGGTGTTCTTGACCATGCTCAGTTCCCCTGTTGTTCCATTTGTAAAATGGAAATACAAACTCATTGCGCACATGAGGATTCAAGGAGATGATGCATGTGCTTTGAGCATTGTACATACTCAATAAAAGGTAGCTTTCATTACTTCCAAACTTACCCCACAGATGGCTAAGCATTAAAAGTTAGCCTAGCGGTTCTCAAAGGTGAATGTGAAGTAGAGCCAGCTACCAAAATAGTCTGTACTCTATACCAGCTGTGTCAGATCACTGAGGATGGCACGTGTGTGTGTGTTCATTAAACTCCCCGTAAGATTTGGATACAGTGAGATCCACCGGAAAATACATTATGTGACTGCTGCTTTGACTTTAATTAATTGCATAATTGAACAGGATCTAAGATGGATCGAGCAGGGAGAGGAAAGGGGGACACACAGAGTGAACACCTAGTGCCACCTGAACCCTGTTCACCCTCATGGCGCCTGAAGATGCCTTCCACTAGGGTCCTTCTAAACGCAATCCTCAGGTAACCTGCAAATCTCCCACGATTAAAAGGCTTAGCAGGAAGTGTTGCAACGACACAGCTAACACTAAGATTCCTTTGTTAAATTTAAGCTAAACTGCAGTTTAACCACATTTCCGCATTCTTTGTCCTTGCACACATTTTTAAAAATTGCACTCAGGTTGCATTTGCCACCTCATGTTGGAAACATTATTCCGAGGGTGCCTTTTTATCAAATGTATCGGTGTGTTCTGTGAGCCAGAAATCGTCCTTGGAAAGACCGAGTGGATGACTGGGTGCTGCCGTGAGCTTAGGAAGACTCGGAAAGGCTTACAGACTCCTTTTCTCTGTTTTCCAATGCAGATACTACCTTCAAAGTTAACGCTTTTACTCCACGTTTTTCAATCCTGGCCATATATCAAAATCTCCTAAGGTGCCTCTAAAAGTTCTAAGTCTCCATCTCACATATTCTGATTCAATGCACTTAAGGTGAGACCCAAGATTTTGAAAAGTATTTTTTAAACTCCTTGGGAGATTCCAGTGTGCAGGTGAAGCTGATAACCACGGCCTCAATTAAAATCTCACACCTTACTTCACAACAACAGAAAACTCACGTTAAGGGAATATTTTAAGCCATTAATAACTTCTTATACTTCAATGTTTCTGATGGTTTCTTCTGAACGGTACTAATGTAGGGCTCTCAGATAAAATACAAGATTGCAATATAAATTTTGGATAGACAACAGTCATGAGACATACTTATAACCAACATTATTCATTACCTATCAGAAATTCAAATTTACCTGGGTGGCCTGCATTTCTGTTTGTGGACTCTGTCAATCCTACCCAAAAGGCCTCAGGAAAAGTGGAGGCAAACTTCTAGTAGAATCGGAAGAGGGCGGGAGTGGTGCCCATCTGTTGGTTTCATCTGCATCCTTCCCCCGTTCTGCTTGTCACTACTCTGCAGCCTTCCTTGGGGACAACGTCTTCTCTACCCCATCTGTGCGGCTTAGGGGAACACATGAGCTAGATGTGCCACCAGAGGTGAACTTCTCCCTGGCAACAGCGGTTGGCCCAGGCATGATGGGCATTCAAGCCAAGCCAACCAGAGGAACACCAAGCCAGAACTTCTGTGTGACTTGGGAGAAGAGGTAGCCTTTCTCCTAAGGTCCCTGAGAAGGTAGACTTGAAACCCAAAGCTACTGGTAACCTTCTTACATGAAGGCCAAACAAGAAGAGAGCAGAGCTGAGCAATGAGGAAAGACCACTCCCAAATGAGCCCTGGGATCCAGTCTTGCCTGCATCTTGCAGTTTTTGCGATTCCAATTAATGGATTCTTTTTTTTTTTTTTTTCAGCTTACATCAATATGAGTTAGTTTTATGCTCTTAGCCTCCAAAGCAGTCCTGAATAATACATGTAATGGTGTAGATTGAAAAGATGGAATCCAAAAGTAAGCTTTCTCTCCCTTACCCTGTTATTTTAGCCCTAAGAGACAATTCTTCTAAACACACCAGTATTTAATTCCTGTCAGTAGCTCTCACTGAGCTCCTCCGTTCCCAGTTCAATATTCCCTTTTCCATAGCTTCTCACAGTCTGTCCCTTCTATCATGGGACTTCCTGTACAACGTATAGCTATTCATACGCATAGCTCTCCTAGATCATTTATTTGCCTTTGTATTCCCAGCCAGGGTCTGGGACATAATGGGTCTGGGACATTCGATGTCTGTCAAATTAAATCGATGCTGTAGGCAGGCTGTGGTGATGAAGTATTTAAGGGCTCCATGGAGCCCACCCCAGAAGGGCGGGGAGGCTGTGGAGGGAGGAGCTGACTTGATTCCTGTAGATCCTTGCTTCCACCCCCCCATCCCTGCACATGGGAGTGGGGGTCAGGCTTCAGGCTTTGTGTTTAATTTAGCCCTCAAGGTCATCAGATTTTTTTTTACCAAATTAATATATGCCATATTCATTACTCATATTCTAGAGTTCAGTAACAATCGTCATTTACAGGTTACTTTCTTTATTTGGTGTGATTCTCGGCAATGGAAGAGAGGAGATAGTTGGTGCTCTTTCCCCCCATGGAAATGGTTCTTAGTTATTGAGACCCACTGCCTGAAGAAAAACAGAGGGTTTTTTTTTGTTTCTTTGTTTTGTTTTGTTTTTTTTTTTGACAGGAGATGTAATAATGACATACTTCTTGACTTAACATTGAACAATGTGTTTGTGATCATTGACTTTAAAAAATTACAATACCTCTCCCTAGCCGTGTGGCCTAGTTAGTTGGAGCATTGTCCCGTAACCCAAAAGGTTGTGGGTTCAGTTCCCAGTCAGGGCACACGCCTGGATTACAGATTCAGTCCTGAGTCGTGGCACATACGAGAGGCAACTGATTGATGCTTCTCTCTTGCTTTGGTGTTTCTCTCCCTCTCTTTCTCCCTCCCTTCCCCTCTCTCTAAAATCAATAAGAATGTCCTCAGGTGAGCAAAAAAAAAACCATTACAATATTACAATAACTTTATTGGGTAGGAGAGAAGGAAAGCAGGGGATTGTAGTGAGAGTTTCTTCATTTATCACAACAGGAAGTCAGTGGATAATGTGTATAATTGATAATATGCCCAGATTGCTACTTCTTGATACTTAGCAGCACGGAGGCAAAGGCCAGAGTAAAGAGCCGAAGGAGTTAAGCGCGGTTGCCTGTGGAGCTAGAACAGGCTGAGAGTGGAGCAAGGGACAGAAAGGCCGGCGAGGAGGGTTGGGGTGGGGAGTGTCCTTTCTAATCACCCAGAGCTTTATTATGCAGCCAGTACATGCTACGGTGGAGTCCGGTGCTGAACGCGCTGAAATGCAGGCACGACAATCTTAAAGAGATAAGGTGCTGCTCCGAGCTCGGGGTTCTTCTGCTTGTGTGGAGAGACAAACAGTCCTAGGTCTCCCACGGCTGTGTCTGCAATGGCAAGGATAAAAGGCAAAGGTTGTTATGCGCAAGAGTACTGAACAATGCAATCCTTGGCTTCCCGTTCGCAGTCAATGCCACGAGAACAGTTTCCTGAAAGCGGGACGTCTGACTCTGTCCCAGTGTGCAACTTTGTAGACTGGCACAGAGACTTCTTTTGAACTCCACACTGCTTCATATAACTATGATGAAAATCACTCCCCTTTTCAAATTAAAATGACTATGAGCACCACGCACTCTACACGGGGCCCCAGCCTTGGCTGCTAAGAACGCCACACTCCTCGTTCCCAGGAACGTGGCTCCCAGTAACCCACCTGGCTGTTCACCTATCAAAACACGCTAGCAGTTCTAAAAGTCATCAGTTAACAATAAATGAAGCCTTCGGGTGGCAGGAATCTCCCTCCCGCAGGCATACTAACACTTTGAAGAGGCGTGAGTGCCACAAGGCTCTGCCCCAAGCATTTCCTTTGACTGGGGCCCTCTCATCTGGAAGAGACATCCCAGGTAATGTCCACAGCTGTCTGACGGTCTTGACTAGAAGCTGCCATTGTTGCAGCTTCGGGATAAAAAATCTCTCCATGTTCCTCTTTAGAACCGCCCATCATCCATTTTCTCTGGGAGATGTGCTTGCCGGTTAGTAAAGCCATCCTCAGCAGAGTGACGGGGGCAGTGACAGAGGAAGAGAGCTCGTGACACAATTATTTTACATAAAGAAGGGGAATAACATGGGGAAGGAGGAATGCTTCCAAGGCTTGACTTCAAATCGCATTAAAGGATGACCATTTTAATTCCTTGCATGAGTTCATTAGTGTCCCTCCCCTGGCCTAAAGAGGTTGTCAGAATAAGACAAGTCCCTGGGAAACAGCCACATCTGAGGCTGCAGCGCCACAGGTCCCGGACACATCCCAGGGAACTGGAGTCTGGTGGAGGAGGACAGCATCTGCCTGTGAGCTTCCCTTTTCTAAAAGAACCAAAGGGTTTTAAGTGGTGGGAGCACATTCAAGGCAACATGGTGCAGCCTCCCACCCAGCACAACACAACTCCCCTTGTCACTTGCTCTTCCTGTAACTTTAAGTTTCCAGGGATGAAGGCTCTCTGCATTCTAAGGCAGCATGATCTATTTTTTGAACAGCTCAGTTTGCTGAAACGTTCTCTATGGAGGCTGCATAAAATGTTGTCTTGTGACATTCACACATATTACCGTGTGGAATAGCATAGAGTTAGGTTTAACTCCTCCGTCTCCTAGTCATCCTTCAATTGGAAAATGCTACCCTATCAACAATTCCTCTGGGAGAAACAGCCTCCATACCTCCAACTGTCCCTTAACTTGGTTGCTTTTCAAGATGACAACTGTCTCCTGATCCGTCTGTAAGGTGTTACCATCACATTTAGAAGCTATAACAAGCATCAGTGGCAAGCCAGTTTCTTAACCCTGAGAGGAATGCCATCTACAGTCATGTGTCGCTGGAGCTTTGTGAACATTGTAAAAGTGGTATTCCCTGTGTACAAGTATTGTAATTATAAAGTGCAGTGACCACCTTGGTTCCTTATCCAATAAACCATGACATAAGACAGGGGCGGAAGAATTAAACACAGAGCGAGAAATAACCCATAGAACATTTGGTCATTACTTCATTAGTGCCAGCAGAAATTACCCATTCAATTAGTAAATTAGCATTTATTGGAGAATAACTGCAGGAAGATAGAAACAATCTGGCACCATACAGAACATGATTGGCTCTTCTTGGGAGTTCTGCCACTTCCCTCGAATGATGCAAAAGTAAGCGAGGGCCCTCTGGGGCACAGGGTTTGCCACGCAGGACAGCCAGTCTGCAGCTTTCTCTTCATTTGTACAACAGCACACATGTTGTCCTCACATAGGCTACGGTGGGCCTCTGAGCCTCTCTGCACCCAAGGCATGCCTCGGGAGATGCTCGGCGCTGATTTCCACGTCCAGTGGGTTCAACCTCTTTTAACTGAATTGACTCGTCCAAGAGGTTAAAAATTAGTGAAAATGGTGTTGACATAGTCTTTGATTCTCTCGCTTCCAAAGACTAATTTGACCAGCTAGACATCCATTGATTCCCCTCTTCCCTTTACCAATATTGACACTGGAGGACTAACAGCGCCTCGGGAGTAGAGCTGCCCATTTGCCTGGGGCCTGGAGCTGCAGGTCAGTAGTGTTACAGCCAGATACACCAGCAGAGGTTAAAAGATAAGCCCTTGGTGTATTGAGCTGTGTTTGTTGTTTTGACAAAGTAAAGAACTTAAGGATGCAGAGGACAGTTCATTTCCCCTGTCTGTCACTGAGAAAGACAGATGTGTTCAGAACAAGAGCCAGAGAGCCAAGAACCTTGGCGCAAGGCCAAACAATCTTGTCCACAACAGCAAGTAGGAGAATGGACTCCTAGCACTTTCATGTTGCCGAGGCTGACGGATGGGAGGCTGAGATCAGAAATGCAGAGCAATGGCTGCTGGACTCCAGCCTGGTCTCCATAAAGCACCAAAGTCAGCCGTCCTGTGACTCATCCCAACAGAGGGCAGGGAGATCAGTAAGTCTGTGGCTCCGCAGAGCCCATGGCTTGGGGATCACAACAGTGGGAAACACCAGGACCCTCTCAGTGAGTTCTGTCAGCACAAGTGCCTTATTTCACAGCATCCCTGTGAGAAATGGGACCAGACGTGCTACTGTCTGAAGAGTCACACAAGGTGAGTCACACCCACTGCTCCTCGAGGGCATCATTGGTGTCCTTACATTTGGGTCTCTTTCTGTGCTGCACACCAGCTTGAAACAACCTCCCATTTCCTGGGAAGGAGGAGAATAAATGCAAAGCTCCAAATTAGGTATTTAATAGTGCTTAAAACTCAGTTTGCGTGTATGTGTGTGTTTGTTTGTATACATATAGGTACACAAATGTTTGTGCTTATATGTATACACGTAGGTATTTGTACATATACATTTATGTACACAGATGTATATATATACATATATTCATATATTTTATATACTTATATGTGTCTTATTTTCATAGTTCATATATGACATATTTTATGTATTTATGTTAGTATCTACCAGAGTTTATTCATATTAAAATAACTCATGAATATCATTTTCTTCCCTATTTATCATCAATGTGTCAGGGGCAGAAACCATTTCTTGCCCACCTTTAAGTTCCCCCAGAGTATTCTAGAATGATTTCTTTTATTTTTAAATTTAAATCATTAAAAAAATTCTTTCAATTACAGTTAACATACAATATTATATAAGTTTCAGGTGTACACTGCAGTGATTAGATATTATATGACTTACTAAATGACCACCCTGAAAAATCTCATACCCATGTAACACCATATATAGTTATTAGAATATTATTGACAATATTCCTACACTGTACTTTACATCCCCATGACTATTCTGTAACGACCAATCTTAATCCCTTCACCTTTTTCATTCACCCCACCAAACCCCCTCCCAGAGAGCCATCAAAATGTCCTCTGTATCTATGAGTCTGTTTCTCTTCCTCTTGTTTGCTCATTTTGTTTTTTAGATTCAATTGTCGATAGATATGTATTTATTGCCATTTTATTTTTTGTATTTTTTATCTTTATTTTCCTCTTCTTCTTAAAGAAGACCCTTATCATTTCATATACTGATAATAATGGTTTAGTGGTGATGAACTCTTTTAGCTGTTTCTTGTCTGGGAAGATTTTTAACTGTCCTTTGATACTAAATGCTAGCTTTGCTGGGTAGAGAAAGCTTGGTTGTAGGTCCTTGGTTTTCATCACTTTGAATGTTTTTTGCCAGTCCCTTCTGACCTACAAAATTTCTGATGAGAAATCAGCAGCCAGTCTTATGAAAACTCCCTTGTAGATAACTAACTGCTTTTCTGTAGCTTCTTTTAAGATTCTCTCTTTGTATTTCATCTTTGGCATTTCAATTATGATGTGTCTTAATCGGGGCTTCTTTGGGTTCATCTTGTTTAGGACTTCCTGAGTTTGTATGTGGGTTTCCTTCACCAGGTTAGGGAAGTTTTACGTAATTATTTTTCAGATAAGTTTTCACTTTCTTGCTTTCTCTCTTCTCCTTCCAGCCCCCCCATGATACGAAAGTTGGTACACTTAAAGTTGTCCCAGAGACTCCTTACTCTATCCTCATTTCCTTAAATTCTTTTTTTGTTGTTGTGTTACTGTTTTGATTTTGTTTTTTTTTTGCTTCCTTATGTTCCAAATTTCTGATTTGATTCTTGGTGTCATCCACTCTACTGTTGACTCCTTGTAAATTATTCTTCATTTAATTTCTCAATGGTTCTTTTTTATGGTTCCCATGTCCTTTTTTATGCTGTTGAGGTTCTCGCTAAGTTTATTGAGCATTTTTATGACCAGTGTTTTGAACTCTGCATCTAGTAGATTGCTGATCTCTATGTTGTTTAGTTCTTTTTCTGGAGTGTTTGTTTGTTTGTTTGTTTGTTTGTTTTTCATTTGGGCCATGTTCCTTTGACTCTCATTTTGGCTATCTCCCTGTGTTTGGTTCTATGTATTAGGTAGAGCTGCTACGTCTCCTGGTTTCCTGGGCTTGGTAGAGTGCCTTAAGCTTTTATCAGGGTTAGTTAAATTGTCATTTCAGTTCAGTGGGTCCATACCCACCACTTCTCAGTGTTATCTTCTTGTGACACCATTTACTACACATGATTTCCTGCCTATTGTCTGGGTAAGCCTATTTGTCTTTCTCATCCCATCTTTTTCATCCCCTTTTCCCAGAAGAGGTGGTCAGTTTTGTCCTTTCCCATCTCATCTTCCCACTGGAAGGGATTTTATAGCTATTTTTGTATTTCAGTGTTTACTCCATAACTCTCCTGGAAATTACTTAAAACATCATCTGCCAAATACTCCCCTTTGGGGGTTGAAAGTAGTCATTCGGTTTTATGAACAAGGGATGCAATTTGCTTACATCCCTCCCTAAAACTTTAAACAGTAGAGATTAACTGATAGAAAGCTGTACTTTTCATATGGGTTTGGCAGACCTGAAATTTTCATTCAAATGCATATCTCTTTCACTAAAATATTCAATCACTGTGCTTAGTCTCTACTTTTTTCCAGTTTGGTTTATTTCTCTTAGTTGTTATGACTAATAAAGAAGGAATGCCTTTCTTCACGATCTCTGACTACTCCCTCTCTAGTTACTGCTAAAGCCCAGCTAGGAGAATGCAATAATATGTATGTGAATATGCCATATTTTCTTATACAGTATTCACCAAAAAAGCATTCCTCCATGAAATCGGTGCTTAAAAATGCTGATGATTTATACTTTGAGTTTCTCAATCATTTTGCCTATTAACATTTTAAATGCTTAATTTATATGTACAGTGTTCTCCACTAGTAGATATTAAATAAATATTTGTCCATTAAATAAATGAACAAAACCTATTTTAAAGACTCTTCATTATGCAATTCAGCTCCTCTGACATCACCAGTTTGTCAATGTTTCTTCTTCCTACCAGAGCAGGACTGAAGATAGAGGTAAAAAAGAAGAAGGTGTCCAGACTAGCAAAACTTCAGATACAAGAAAGCAGAGAAGAAGCAAGAGCACTGCATCAGGCATTTGATCTAATTGAATGTTCTGTGTCCCTGCCCACTAGGAAATGTAAGGCCATCCATGTCCATGGCCAGGCTCTGATCAAACCTGTCTACCTTCCCCTCAGAGGAAACAAAAACACTGTGGAAGAAGTGGATATAGACCTTTTCTTCCCTAAAGCTTAGTCAAATGTTACTTCTTGAAAAAAAAATTTTAATTTACACCTATTATCACTCCCAAAGCTGGAATTGAGTTCTTCATTATGTAAACTCCAGCATAAATTACTAGTTACTATCCTGGAATTTAGCATTTTTTTACAATGATCACTTTTTTTGTTTCAGCACATTATTGAATTCATGTAATAAACTGGGAGCTAAAAACAAGCACTCTGATGTACACACCAATAGAATTAGTAATTAGTAGTAAAGAAACAATTGAACAAACAGAAAATTATTTCAATGAAGGCAACTGAAAATCAAGTAATTGATTAATATTTTGTGCTAGTGACTTTTCCATGTGATATTATTTACAACTGCCATTTAGTGAGCCTGGCAACAGCAATTTAAAGATAATGTGACATGCACTTTTAAGAACAACCCTATGGGTTAGTATTCCCAACACTGTTTTAACAGATATTAAAGTAATTTATTTCAACAAACATGTATGGAGAACTTAATTTGCTCTCTTGTTATGTCAAGAATGCAAAAGTAAGGCAAAATTGTTGTCCACAGAAAGCTGTTGGTTTAATGAGGTAAACATACAAATAAGGAATTGCATTCTGAGATGTTAAGTAAAATTTTTTATTTGATGAGTATTTATTGATTTTCTATTCTGTGCTAGATAATGGATTTGGCATTTGAAATATATCAGAGGCCAAAACAAACTATAATATAATATAGTATAATATAATATAATATAATATAATAAATATATAGTGATTAATGCAATGGAGAGAAGTGCAGTGGAAGGAACATGGAGGGGGTGGGGGATATAGGAGTTAGGTTGCAATTTCAAAAAAGATGATCAGAAGAGCCTCGTTAAGAAAGTGATATTTAACCAATGACTTTAAGCAAGCTCACCATACAGATAACCAGGGCGGTAGAATCCCAGGAGGAGGAAATAGATGATAAACATTATTAAGACAAGCGGAAGCCTCGCGTGCTTGAGAAATGGCAGCTTGAGAACATGACTGAGAAAGCATAAATACCAGGCAGATCCAAGAGTATGGCACCTGAATGCTCTCAGCAGTCCCCAATCCTTTTGGCACCAGGGACAAGTTTGTGGAAGACGACTTTTCCATGAACCGAGGGAGGGGGATAGACAGGAGGCAGAGCTCAGGTGGTAATTCAAGTGAAGCTTTGCTCATTGTTCAGCTGCCGCTCACCTCCTGCTGTGCACCCCAGTTCCTTACAGGCCTCTGCAGTGGCCCCGGTGGCTGGGGACCCCTGCTCTACATCAACTGCCAACAATAGTTCCTTTAGCACATCCTCTTGAAAGAAGATCTGAACAGCACGTCACCAAAGCCGCCGCAAGAGTGAGATAATCGGGACTGTACATATAAAGATCTCTCTGGCAGCTGGGTAGACATTAGACTGAATGAGACCAAGAGCAGAAGCAGGAAGCCAGCTGTGAGGCCCTGAGACCCTCCAGGTGAAAGATGAAGGTAGCCTGGAATAGGACCATTGTTCTCAGGGGGACATCAGACAGTGTCCAGAGACACTCTGGGTTGTCCCAACCAGAGAGGATGAAACACGCTGCTGTCACCTGGTGGGTAGAGGCCAAGATGCTGCTAAACATGCTACGTGCCTAGGACAGCCCCCACAGTGGCAGAGACTTGCCCAGCCCAGAGTGTCAATGGAGAAACCCTGAAATAGTATAAAAGCGATGCAAGTAAATGAGTTTTTTCCAAATACGTTTTGACTCAGTAGAACCGACAAAATGTGATGATGAATTAAGCATGAGGTGTGTCAGAAAGGGGAGTGTGTGTCAGGATTTCCTGAATTTTCACCAGCACCTAAAGAGATGGCTCCACCTTTCTTTGTTTTACTTCTTTTTAAATAGAGACAGTAAAGGTGAAGGGGAAAACATGGTCTTAGGCATATGTACAAACTAAGAATTTTGTTTTAGGTATGCTTAGTTTATACGACTATGAGACACTCAGCTAATATCAGATAGGCAATGTAGATATTTTCAAGTGTGAGAGAGACTGGAAATATCAATGCAGGAGCCATCGTCAGAGAGTTGAATGAGTTCCCCTAGAACATAAGTATTGTTACAGATCAGAAGAAATCCAAGATGGATTCTGGGGCACTTCTGCGTGTGAGACCCCAAAATGATGGGGATCTGGTCCATTGAGAAGGAAGCACCAGTGGGTGAGTTAGGAGGTCAATGAAAAGAGGGTGGCGCTTGTTCTGAGAGCAAGAGGGGAAGTGCTGCTGACAGTTTAGGCAAGACAGAGAGTGAGAATTGGCCATTGAACTTGGGAATGTGGAGGGCACTAGTGGCCTTGACTGAGCTGATGACAGGAGGGGAAGGGCCTGTGCCTTATTGCCATAACCAAGCTCACAGGAATAGGACAGGAGAAGGCAGCCCATACTTAGCAAGGACTTTCACATGTATTTCAAGGAAGAGCATTCACATAATTAGAGCGCGACATGATAAGAACGACCTCAAGAAGAGTCAAAGGATGCTGTGGAAAGCTGTAGGATTTTTAACGCTTTTTAAGAGTTTTTTTATTTCATTTATTTATATTTTTTAGTCCCGTTTTATCCCCTCCCCCCAGCAATCACCACACTGTTGTTCGCATCCATGACTCCTTTTTTCTTTATGTTCAGTCCCTCCCTCCCCTAACGCCCCCACCACTAGCTGTCATCTGCTCTCCATCTATCAGTCTGTCCTCATTTTCTTTGTTAGTTCAGTTTATTCATTAGATTTTATATATAAGTGAAATCATATGGTGTTTGTCTTTCTCTGACTGGCTTATTTCACTTAGCAGCGTTCTCCAGCTCCCCTCATACTGTTACAAAGGATAAAATTTTCTTTTTTTTACAGATGAGTAGTATTCCATTGTGTAAATGAAAGAGTTTTTGCACAACAAAGGAAATTGTCATCAATAAAATAAAAATACAACCCATGGAATGGGAGAAGATATCTGATAATGAGTTAATTGCCAAAATTTATAAAATACTTACAAAATTCAACACCAAAAAAGAAACAAACAAACAACCCAATTAAAAAATGGGCAAGGGACCTGAATAGACACTTCTCCAAAGAAGATATACAGAGGGCCCATAGGCATATGAAAGAATGCTCAACATCACTAGCCATCAGAGAGATGCACATAAAAACCACAATGAGATACCACCTCACACCAGTCAGAATGGCCATCATCAACAAAACGCAAACAATAGGTGGGCAAGGATGTGGAGAAAGGGGAACCCTCATGCACTGTTGGGGGGAATGCAGACTGGTGCAGCTTCTGTGGAAAGCAGTATGGAGATTCTTCAAAAAACTAAAAATGGATCTACCTTTTGACCCAGCAATCCTACTTCTGGGAATATATCCTAAGGAACCCAAAATACTAATTTGAAAGAATATAAGCACCCTTATGTTCACTGCAGCATTATATACAATTACCTAGGTATGGAAGCAGCCCAGGTGTCCATCAGTAGATGAGTGAATAAAACAAATATACAATGGATTTTTTAAAAAATTATAAGATGGACTCTGTGATCTGTGCCCAGAGGATAATGCCTGTTCCACACATTGTCTACTTCCAGTAAGAGATAGATCAGAGGTCCTTTTGTGTGAGAAGTTCTGCTGAGTTGAAGGCTCCAGGTGGCTGCTCTTGGAAACTGATTGTTTTGTTATTTATTGTAAGTTTTGCTTTGGAGTTCAAGATGTAACTCTTTACTTCAAGATGTAACTCTTTACTTCCACCTAGAAGAGCTCTCCTGGACTGTCACAATTCTATTTCTGGTGCTATACTTCCTGTTGCTGCAACATCACCTTACCTCACCTAACTCAAAAGATGCTCAGAAAATAGTAAAGGAAGTAACATTAAAAACTCTTTGTCTTTTGTTCTGGCCACTTGCAGGCAATGTTTTTTAAAAGCACCAGTTGGCTGGATTGAGGTATTATTAATTTAATTCAGGTACTAAATTAGCTAAAAGTATTTTTAAATGTAACATGTCTCATAATCAACAATGATCAGAGTCTTCAGCTAGCTGCTTTTGTTTTTTCTTTTCTTTTTTTTTTTTTTTAAGTTCCTTGGCTCTTAAAATTAAAAACTTTTAAACCCTCCAGCTTGAAACTCATTTTTAAGATATGTATCAGTCATGGAAGTAAAACTAAATGGATTCCCCATCTCCACTCTGGGCTACTTGCCAGAATTAGTCATTTTATTAGAAAACTCTTTACAGTGCTTCCAGTTGACTTTATTTTGTCAGGAATTGGCATGTCATGATACAGAGGGGCTAAGGCCAGGGCTCTGGATTCAGACTGCCAAAGTTCAAATCGTGGCTTTGCTTCTGACTAGCTGTGTGACTTCCAGCAAGTTGCTTAACTTCTCTACACTTCAGCATTTCTTCTTTTGAAAAGGACTAATTATAGCAACAATCTCACATTACACAAGAATTATACAAGATAATGCTATATACAAAGAAATTTTTCTCTCTGATTTTCAGTGTGTGTACATGAGTGTTTGTCATTTCTCCGTGAATAAGTTATTTCTAGGGAAATTACCCTAGAACCCAAGGAGAAGAAAAAAAACTAGAAAACATAAAATGTGGATTCTGATAGTAGCTCTTTTGCTCAGTAATCATGACCTGTGCCAGTCTTCCTGTGCCTTCCATTTGCCCATTTGAAAAATAGAAAACGGTTATTAAGTCAGGGAGATATTCTCTATGATCTTTTCTCCTTCAGAAATGTCAAGTTGTTGCTGAAATTTGTATCTGTAAGCAGAGTTAAAATAGAATTTAAGTAGTGTGACTGAACCTAAATATTAAATGCAATTATAAGAATAATCTTAGTGCCCCCAAAATACTGACTTAATCTTTGAAAGCCTTTTCTAAACCCCCAATTTTTATCAATTTAGAAAAAAATCAACTTTCCCAATGTACATATTTAACAAAACCCATTCTAATTTCCAATTTACCACAATGTATCAACTAAAAATTATATATTATATTAAACTCAAAAATGAGCAATTAAAATAAGGCTTTGTCAGCCAGTACAGCATTTATTATAAGGGTAAATGCATAATTTCTTGACAGTTTTTATGTATGTAAAGTAGTTCAGAGAGCTTACATCCATTTTGGACCTCTTAAAGTTAGGGTACCCCAAGTTGAGGGCCATTTGCCTATAAAACCCTGAGTCAGTGCTGATAAAGCAATAATAGGCTGTCCCACAATTGTTTAAGCAATAATGATATTACTAATCATTTACAACAGCCCACTAGGGACTTCGGAAATAACCTCAAAGCAATTAACTAATGACCTACCTTTGATTGTATCTCCAGCTTTGAAAGCTGAAGGTTAGAGTTCATATGTCAGGCATGTTGAGAGAGTGACATAGCTGGGTGGCCAGCTCCCTTCCTGAAAAGAAAACATAATTCTTACCTGCTTAATCTCCCTTCCGAGTGCATTTCCAGAAGATGGTAATCTTTATAGCCTCTTACCATTTTTATAACTTCTTTTTTTTCATTTTAATTAAAATGATTGCTCAACATAGAAAACTTGGAAACCACAGAAAAGCACAAAGACAAAAAACATGTAATCTGTAATCTAATCATCCTCCCCAAAGTTACTTTTAACATTTTTGTGTTTATCTTTCCAATTTTTTTACACATCAATGTATAACATTTTACTCAAAAATTAACATTGTAATACTGTTGCTTCACCTGCATTTTTCAGTCACAGCATGTTGTGAGCATGTTTTCAAGACAGTAGATATTTTATATGACTGTACGTATTTTATTTAACTAATTCCTTTCTATTGGGCATTTAGGCAGTTCCAAATGTTTTATTACTATAAATAAAACTGGGATCCTATTATTTTATTAATTTATTAACATCTATTGCTAGGCATTCTTTCACATAAAAAAGTTAGGTCAAAATTTTAGAACAGAATTAACATCAATGACATATACATGTTTTTGAAGCATGCTGCAGATATTTTCCCCAAAAAATACTATTTTAACTTTTATTTTCTCTGGAAGTATATTTGAGAGTATGACCCTCCTAACGCAAGGTTTATCAATATTAATAATATTTCAAACACTGACATGTGACAAAAGTCATCTCATAGGCTTTTCACTTGCATTTCTTTGATTAATAATGAAGTTGCACATTTTTCATATGGTAATTGGTGATTTGTATCTTTTATTGAATTGCTATATATATCCTTTGATCGTTTTTCTACCACGATATTAACCTTTTCCTTATTGATTTCCTGATGGATTTTTTTATTGACTTATTTTATTGTCATTTTACTATAACCGTTTCTATGAGCTGGGACAAATGAAGCTAACTTATCCTTTGTAAAGATTGTGTTAAGATATGTCTTATGCGTATACACAAAATGGACACTTTCACATAAGTTGAATTCTCCTGTGCATAATGGGATTTATATTAGTCTTTTTTGCTTTTTCTTGCCTCCCTCCTACTCCTCCCCATACCCATCCACATCTTCAACAGTACAACCCACAATAACCTATGCTAACAAACTAGTATACCCATATATCTTTTTTATTTTCTCCATGATTCATAATTATATGTCAACATATATAGACACAAAAACATATATATGGCATTTTTCATTTATTGTTTCATAAAAGTGAGATCCTATTAAACATTTTCTGCATCTTATTTTACTCACTCAAGGAAACCCCATGAAAATCCTGCCAAGGTAATTGGTATGATTCTAATTCATTTTTTTAATAGCTACATAAGGTTCCCAAGAGTGGGTGAACTACAATTTATTCAGTCATTTCCCTATTACTGACACGCACTTTGTTGCTAGCTTTTTGCAAACATGAACGAAACGGCCATAAACACCTTTGAGCAGAAATGCTTACTTATGGGAGCTTTCATTCTGATGGAATGGGCTCCTAGTAGGAATGCATATTGCTGAGTCAAAGAATGCATTCAATTTATTTTTGTTTTTATGGGTGCTATCAGAATGCTTCCTGAAGAGGCAGTAACAATCCCTGGTTCCACCAGCAGTGTGTAAGGATTTCCCCATATCTGCATTAGCAATAAGTATTATAGCTCTTCAATTTTTGTGTCTGAAGGATAGAAACATGGTCCTGACCACTCATAAATTCAAATGACAGCTTATTCCTTGGTCTGTTAGTTTTCATTTTTTATGTTAATTGGTATAATTCTTGTATACTATCGATTTTAATACTTTTCAGCTGTATTGCAAATAACTTTTTTCCAGAGCTCATACATGTATAAGGATTTTGTTTGTGGCAGTACTTTAAAATTTCCAAGCCATAGCAGACTAATGTTTCATATAATACAAAATCATACACTCAAGATGTCACGGCGATGTTCAGTCGCTGTATTAGTTTGTAAGTGTTTATTGTCAGTTTCTGTACTTGCCATGACATGGGTTGGTCACTAAACGTGGATTGCGATGGTTCCGTTGCCACACCCTGAGTGAGTCACAATGGTGTGTGTCATCTTTTTTTTTTTTTTTTTTTTTTTGCAATCTAAACATTTCACTCTCACGCAAAGTATTTTCTTTTTCAGTTTTTGGACTTTCTATCTTGCTTAGGAAGTGAAAGATTTCTTTGTAAGAATTCTATTGTTAAGCTTATCCCATGTAAGTTTCTACATTATGAGAATTTTGTCAAATTTTATTTGCCCTGCCTTTTTCCACTGGGTTTTTGAATGGCGTGGGCTGGGTCCCAAGGCTACTTTCTCTCGGGTGTGCTGCTGCATTACCTTTGTTGTTGTGGGAGATGTTACGGGCTGGCTCATTCAACAGTCACTTCCTCTCCCTGCTTGTTTGCCTTTTTATAACACAGATACAGAGTCTGGAAGGCTAAAACCTTACCTTCTCAGGAAAACTTTACTACGGCTCCACACGGGACGTGCATGCCAGGAAGCAGACCCCCCACGTGAGTCCCGGAGCTGAGAGGGCGGCAGAATGAGCGCCTGCACGCAGAGGCCCTCCTTGTCGTGCTAGGACAGTAGCGTGGATGTTCTATTCCATGGGGGTGAATGGTTTCTCGAGCTCCCAATCATAAATGCCAAGTAATAACAACGACAGCAGTGGTGCTTCTGCTTGAGAAGTCTCAGGTGTGATCAGACCTCCTTCCTGGCTGCATAACATGCAGCCACTGTCCTTTCATCTTCCCAGGTACTGATGAAGGAAAGCTGCGGAACAGCCCTGATGATGGATGGCTGCAGGTGGGATGTCCTCAAGAAAAAGAAAAGAAAATGATATATTACTTGGCTGTTTTTTTCATGTGAAATTTATGCTGAGAAACATTGGACCAAACTTCAGAAAGTGTTGGAAGGCAGTCATAGTATCCTCAAGGAAAACCTCAAAATAAAAAAGACAATTATTAATAAAAGTATGCAAAATAAGAAAAAGTATATAGGCAACAAAATATAATAATAGCAAAATGCCCAGCTTAAAAGTGAACAATATTAACAGAGTTATATATATATATATATGTATATATATATATATTTTACATTTATGTATATACTAATTAACTGATAACTAACTTAATCTACAATAATTAAAACCCTGAATATGGACCTTATCATCTTTATTGAGGCATTAGTTGCATGTAATAAATATCATACATTTATATTGCATAATTTGATGAATTTTTAACAAATAACTGCACCCATAAACTACTTACACAATAAAAACACGGAATTTTGAATATATGCATCCCTATGTTCACTGCAGCACTCTTTACAATAACTAAGATTTGGAAGCTGCCCTAGAGCCCATCAGTAGATGAGTGGAGGAAAAGGCAATGGTGCATTTACACACCGGAATACTACGCAGCTGTAAAAAGGAAGATCATACCCTTTGCAACAGCATGGATGGGCCTGGAGAGCACTATGTGAGTGAAATAAGCCGGTCAGAGAAAAACAAATACCATATGATCTCACTCATGTGTGGAATCTAATGAACAAAATAAATTGACTAACAGTATAGAAACAATCATAGATAGAAAACAGATGTCAGAGGGGAAGGAGGTTGAGAGGCTGGCTGATAAAGGGGGAGGGATTAAGAAAAACACTTAGAGACACAGACAACAGTGTGGTGATTACCAGAGGGAAGGGGAAGGAGGGAGGAAGGTAGAAGATGGTGTAAGAGGGTCAATGGTGACGGAAGGGGATTTGACTTGGGGTGGTGAACACACAAATTAAGACACAGATGAAGTGCTATAAAATTGTATCCCTGAAACCTGTATACTTTTGTTAATCAATATCACCCCAATAAATTCAATTAAAAAATGTGTAGACTTTTGACATTATCACCTAAAGACTCCTTAGAACCCTTTGCAGTTCACCTCTCTATCTGTTCCCAAACCTAGGCAATTGGTTATCTGTTTTTGTCACTATAGAATTTTACACAAATGGAATCATACAGCACGGTATTAATTGTTTCACTTTCCACAGTTTCAGTTACCCACAATGAGCCACAAAATATAGATATGTATACATACATATATGTATCATCGATTCATCGGCAGCCGTCCGTCTCGAGAGACGATGGTGTAGCTTCTTAAGAGTCTATCTGCACCGCCGAGAATGGCTGTGCAGTCCGACTCGGGAGGGACACGGTATCTGTCTCCTCCCGTGTTGAATCGACATCTTGCGATGACGCTGGACTGTCCTCTCCAGTGAAGCTGAAGCTACAGAGCCTGGGCAGGGTGATATGGAGGGTCTGCTGTTGCCCATGCAGCAGACCCCCCCTCTCTTCGCAGCTGAAGGATCCAAGGGAAAGACGGAGTCAATACAGCTTGGCTTCAGGTGCGCCGCAGGAGTTGCCGGTGTTGACTACAACGTCAAACCGCCTTAGGGACTCCGGCTCCGGATTTTCTGTCGGGGTTTACTCCCTTAGCCTTTCCCCTGAAGAGGTATGCCGCAAGGCAGCGGAGGTTTTTTGGAGTCAGAGTTTTCCTTCTCTGATGTGCCCTGACTGGAAGATCGAACCAGCGACACTTAGCTCACAGGCCGACGCTCAATCCACTGAGCCAAACCAGCCAGGGTATATGTGCACATATACACATATATACGTGTGTGTGTATAGCACATGGAAAATTCCAGAAATAAATAACTCATACATTTTAAATTGAGAACTATTCTGAGTAATGTGATGAAATCTCATTCTGTCATGCTCTGTCCCATCCAGGACATGAGTCATCCCTTTGCCCAGTGTCTCCACATTATATAAGCTGTGGCTTGTTAGTCACTAAGTAGCCATCTCCACGATTAGACCAACTGTCACGGTATTGCGGCACCTGTGTTCAAGTCACCCTTATTTTATTTAGTAATGGCCCCAAAGAGCAAAAGTAGTGATGCTGGCAATTCAGATGGGCCAAAGACAAGCCCTCAAGTGCTTCTTTTAAGTGAAAAAATATGTACATGTACGATAGAGTTCAGTTTGGTTGGTGTTTCAGGCATCCATTGAGGGCCTCAAAATGTATTCTCCATGGATAAGACAGGACTACTGTGTGTACTCTTTTCAACTCAGCCATTCCAGTCCTAGGACCGCCCCCCCCCAAAAAAAAGAAAGAAAATATATCCTTATAAAAAACTTTCATACAATGTTCTTAGTATCTTTAGTCACAATAACAGAAAAAAAAAAAAAAAAAAACCTGAAAATATCCACCAGAGTGAAGCATCAACCAGCAGAAGAGTAGATAAATAAACTGTGTATGTCTGTATAATAAAATACTATTTAGCAGTTACAACAACAACAAATTATGATCAATCGATTTATCAGGTAGTCTCTATTTCTCTTTTTCCAAAATGATAAGTGAGACTCTAATTAAGCTTTTAGTCCACCTTTGTCCAGTTTATGGAGGTTTAAGTTAAATTTCACCAAGAGACAGCAATCAAATAAACCTACAAATTAGAATATTCTACAAAATAATCAGTCTTTCATTTTTGCCCTGGGGCTGGGTGCTCTTTACATAAAAATGTCTTTAGGTTTCTTGCAAAGCTTGTTGCATTTTCTGGCGTATAATCATTTTATCAGCAAAAGTACATATTTATTAATTTTTAAAATTTTTATACCATCTATTTCATTGCTTTTCTTATTAAATCACCTAAACATTGTTAACAATGTTGAATAATAATGTTGATAAGAAGCACCCCTGCCTAGTTCCTAATTTTAATAAAAATAGTTAATTATTTCTCTATCCCTGCCTAGTTCCTGATTTTAATTGAGATGGTTATTATTTCTCCATTTAATTTAAATAGTTTGTAATATTTGCTGTTGATTTTGTGGACAAAGACTGTATTCTGTTTATTGTATTTGAGTTCCTTTTTTATTCAATATTTTACTTGGAGTTTTGTTATCAATAAATCTTAAATATCTTTTCAGAATCTGTTATGTTTGATGTTATTTTTCTCTTTAATTTGTTCATTTAGTATAGTATATTGATGAATTTCCTAATATGGATTCTAGAATCAACTTTACTTGATCATTTCTTTGATACATTGCAAGGTCCTATTTCCAAGTATATTTAACATTTTTGCATTTATATTTACTAGTGAGGTTAAGTTAAAGTTTCTTTCTTGTGCTACATTTTCAGGGTTTTATATTGTATGTATTCTGGCTACATGCAATGAGTTGAGGAGGTCTCTCTCATTTTTCATGATCAGGACATATTGTTGATGTAATTACCTCCTTTTGTTGGCTTATTTACTTTTAATAATATATTTTTATTGTATTTTTCCATAACCGTTCAATTACCTCTTCTTTAAATGTTAGCTAGAACTCACCTGTGTCTCAATGCCTTTTCCAATGGAGCCTCTTTAATCACTTTTCCAATCTCATTTATTTAAAATTGGCCAACTCAAATATTCTACCTCTAGAATCTAATTTGGTAAATTTATTTTATTATGAACTCACCCCTTCTTCTAGGGTTACAAATATATCCCCATAAGGGTCAGATGTAAAAATTTTTATGAACTATTTTGTTTCTTCCATATCAGTGATATCTCCTTTCTTGTTTCTAATCTTATGTGTTTTTACTCTCACTCTTCCTTTTATAATAAGTTTCAAAATGAGTTGACTTATTGGTTTTCTCAAAGATCCACCTTTTGCCTTTGTTTCTATTTCAATGTATATTTCTCTAACCAATGAATGGTCATCATCAGCAAATAGCTTGATATTGGCGATAATCTGGGAGAAAACACATTGAGTGAGAAAAGTGACGAGGCCTCAAAAGAACACCAATATCTAAGGGTTGGACAGGGAAAAAACCCACAAAGATTTCAAAGAAGCAATCTGATAAGCAGGAGGAAAACCAGGATAGGACAAAGTCACCGAAGCCAAGATAAAAGTGCTGCAAGATAGAGAACCTGTTAACATCCCCAAATGTTTCCCCGGGCGGATTTCTTGCCTAAGGACTTGGAACTCTCCATTAATATTAGCTACAAGTAGGTTGTGGATGGACCACACAAGAGCAGGTTTATAGAGTATTAAAAAGAAAAACAGATTTCAGTGGGTAGAAGAGTATGAGGGGGTCCCCACTAAACGGGAATTTATTTATTGAAAAATTGTGCATTTATTCTCACATGTTTAAACTTTTTTTAAAAATATGTTTTATTGATTATGTTGTTACAGTTGTCTCAATACTTTTCCCTCTGCTCCCCTCCACCCAGTGCCCCCCCTCCTCCAGTTGTCCCCCTCTTTTAGTCCATCTCCATTGGCTGTGCATATAGTTTTTCTCAACCTCTTCCTGTCTACTCCACTCCCTCCTACTATGCTTCTTAATTCCTGTACCATCTCCCTCCATTTCCCCCTTCCCCCTCCCTACTGACCTCCTCCCAAAATGTTCCCCATACCTATAGTTCTTTTTCCACTCTCATTGCCTACTTAGTTTGCCTTTGTTTCAATTCCCTAGCTTCTGTAGTTGTTTGTTGTGATGCAGTTTTCATTTTAATGTTCATAGTTTTGATCCTCCTTCTTCTAAACCAGTCCCTTTAACATCTCATATAACAGTGGTTTGGATCTGATGAACTCCTTCAGTTTAGCTTTGTCCTGGAAGCACTTTCTCTGCCCTTCTATTCTGAATGACAGCTTCGCTGGATAGAGTAATCATGGCTGTAGGTATCTGCTTTTCATTACTTTGAATATGTCTTGCCAGTCCCTTCTTGCCTGCAGGGTCTCCTTTGAGAAATCAGCTAATAGTCTAATCGGGACCCCTTTGTACATAATTCTTTTCTTCTCTCTTGCTGCTTTTAAGATTCTCTCTTTATCTTTAATTTTTGACAATTTGAATATAATGTGTCTTGGTGTGGTTCTCCCTGGGTCCAGTTTTTCTGGAACTCTCTGTGCTTCCTGGACCTGTAAGTCTATTTTCTTCCCCAAGTTCGGGAAGTTCCCCTTCATTATTTTTTCACATAATTTTTAAATTTTTAATTCTTCTTCACCCTCTGGCAATCCTATTATTTGAATGTTCGTTCAATTATAGCTGTCCCAAAGGTTTCTGAGCCTCTCCTCACTTTCTTTACTTTTTGTTTCCTCTTTCCACACTGGTTGACTGTTTGTTCCTTCCCTGTGTTCCAGTTTGTTGATTTGATCTCTGGATTTTATTTTCTTACCACTTGTCTCGTATGTGTTTTCATTCATTTCGGTATGACTAGCTTTCATTCCTTCCCTGTCTTGTTCCAAATCTTTTGTTAATTCTGTAAGCCACCTTATGACTATAGCTCTGAACTGAGCCTCTGAAAGGTTTCCTATTTGTTCGTCTGTCAGGTCTCACATCTGCTGCCTGGTGAGCTGCGTCGCTGGGATTTCAATTGTTGTCTCCTTCATTCTGACAGTCTTGTGTTTAGCTCTGCTTCCTGGGCAGGCTATAGGGGGCGGGGCCCCGTGTAGTCATCACTACCCTGTGAACGGCGGCGACAGCGACCTTTTTGGCCGCACTGTGGTGCTTTGTGTAGGGGCGGGGGTCCGAGATGGATTCCTGCCATTACTCTCTGCTGAGAGACCGGGAACCTCTTCCTCCGTCGCCCTGCCCTCTGGGCTTCACCGTCGGAGGCAATGGGGGGTCTGCCTTCCCCAGCGTTGGAATCACAAGCTGCCGGGCCTCGACTGCAGCCCGGACAGCTCCCCTGGCATTTCTCGCAGTCCCGCCGCTATCCCCGCTGCTAACACAAACAGCGCTGCAGTTTCTCGTCCCTCCTACCTGTCCGGACGAGCACCGCTGGTTTATAACTTCATACGTTGGGCTTCCATTTAGTTTTATTTTCCGGAATATCTGGTTATCTTTGGTTTTGAGGTGGTTGTATTTCTTCTTAGTTGTGAAGGGAGACCGAGCGTGTCAGTCTAAGCCTCCATCTTGGCCAGAAGTTCACATGTTTAAATTTTAATCACCTTCAAAGTCCTCTCCATTGGATGCAATACACCTATTAAGACGTTGTTTTTCCACCGCTCAAAACAGTTTTTTTGACTCATCAGTTTTGATGCCTTTTAGTGCTTCTGCCATTTTTGGTTTCATCTAGTTTTACTGTTCTAAATGGTTAGACCTTTTAAGATTTTTTTCATTAACCAGGTTGACATACATCAGTGGATATACTTAAACCTCTCTTTGAGAAATAAGAAGTTGGTTCCCTTTACACTCCTTTGGAAAAACCTTGCAACTTTTGATGGCAGTGGTCTTATTATGATCAGTTTACTCTGGGAAATGATAAGTCCAGAATCTCAAACTTTTGATCATATTTTTCCATGTCTTTTATTAGATAGCCACCAATAATATTTTAGTGCTATTTAAATTCTTTAGTAGAAATAGGACATATTTAAGTATGTGCTGATACTTTATCTCACCCACTGTTCCAGACAAAAAGATGAGATTTCATGAGTCCTGATGGGAGGTAGATTCTTTCTCTAGCATGTATCAACATGTCTTTCACTTAGGAAAAATTGGGAAGTAAAATGTAAGATAGATAGATGATAGATAGATGATAGGTAGGTAGGTAGGTAGATAGATACACAGGCAGATCATCTTCACCCCAGCTCTTTCCTGCACTATTCATCTTTTTTTTTTTTTTGAAGTATGATATATAAATTTGGCCTGTATTTAGATAATACTGTTATTGTAATAACAATATATAATTGTAGAAACCACTTATATTTTTTTGATTCAGTCAATAAATGCCTACAAAATACTGTGCAATTTATCTTTCCTTTAAACAAAAAATGCTGTCTCTTTCAGTGTAAAATATTTCATCAAATGGTATGGATTTAGAGTTCCAACTGTTCAGTACAACTTAAGTAAATCAATGAGCAGTAGAGTTTAAAGTTAGCGTGATCCTTAGAGATCATTGAATCAACTATGTACACACTTCCCATTCTCCTTTAGTGACAAAGAGCCACCACTCTGGCTCCAAACTGCCATGACCACAAGACATGCCCTCTGCTCAGCTCTCTAGTCTGCATTGCTTATTCTGAGGAAAAAAAAATAAATAAGGGTGGGAAGGACAGCTAAGGGCTCATTACATTTTTTTCTTTTTACTATTTCTGTTCACTCCTTGGAAGAGCATTTCCATGTACTGGTTCTGCTAAGATCTTCAGAAAACTATCCCCAAATACTGCCTTGGATATATTCTGTCCATCAGGGTTCTTAGGAGACTATTACATCTCTTTTGGTAAATACCCCTGGCTCTATATTTACTTCTCATTTATCAGTATCATCTAGACTTCCCTAAAACAATACTGATGTGGGTCTATTTTTGGTGCCCTATTAATAGTAAGAACTTTTTCTTCGTTGGTTCTTAGCATCACCTAAAACTACAATTTCTTCGGAACCTTGCTATGCAAAGCAGATCAGCTGTATTAGCATTCCCTGGGAGCATCCTAGAAACGGAGTTTAGCCCCACTCCAGACCTATTACAGAATCAGAGACATTTTAGCAAACTCTGTAGATATCCACTAAAGTGAAAGAAGCACTGCTTTTTTTCTACCAAATGGTCTCAATTTACTAGAGGGCCTGTCCAGAAATGGCTCACACATATGTCACCTCATCTACCTGTCCTGCCTTTTTCTCCTGCCCGGAAAGATCTCTTTGGTGGTATACAAGCCACGTCTTCCACTGCCAGTGATGGGTCAGGAAGGCACCTTGCTACCATGTCCTTTGCCCACTGGCCAGGCACCCGCTGGTGGATAATACTGCTTTCATCTCACCACCCCAGTGCATCACATCTGCTTGTGCAGGTGGGTTAGGTCCTACGGCTCAGGGTTGTTAGCCGCGTGAACAACAAAGCAGCTCTGTATTCCCAGCCCAAGGGGGAAGAAGTCTTCTCACCCCATTTATTACACAAATGGACTAAAGGATGCTGTTGCAACCCCAACGTCTTATAATTTTAGTGGAAATACCTTTCAGATTTTATTTGCATCCCACTTCCTCCCTAAGATTGGGACATGAATCCAAGTTAGGCTAAGGAGTTGTAGCGGGGAGCCATGGGCCAAGTGAAAGACAATAGGACCCATTCACCCATTTATTAATGTATTTATTCACTTATCCATTTAAAAGAGATATTTATATAATGCCCATTTTATGTGAGGCATTGTGGTAGACCCTGGGGTTACACCCTCTTCCCTCCTAGTGAGACTTTGTACTTGGGTCAAACCTGTTCGCCCAATGCATTCTCTTCTGTGAACCTTCTCAGTCCCCTATGTAAAAAGTTCCAGGTGATAGAGTCAAAGCAGAATAACCCAAACATTCTAGTAGTTTAAGAAGCATCTCAATAAGAAAGTGGTTGCATCCATCTAACTATCTATCCATCTACCATCTACTTACCCACCATCTAGCTCACAACACCTTTTATTACACTCTAAGTTCCCTCAGAACAGGGATCATATGTTCCTCCACGAGCCAAGCTCTAAAGCACTATTGTTTAACACTGCAGCTTTCTAAGGCTACGTGGCAGCCTCTCTCAGAATGTAGTCTGGGACTCATTGAATTAAATCATTAGAATTTTCTTTAATTCATGAAACACTTAAAACCCTACATTAGAATCACCAGGGGTGATTCTGATCAATGCCTGTGCTGAACCCCAAACCTTCTCATTCTGAGTCTGGGGAGAACACAGGGCACTCAAAGAAGTACCCTGGGGCGGTTTTAACATTTGACTTAAAATGGTGATTCATTGGTGATTCTGAGGCACAGTGGGGTCATACAAGTTTTTATATCTGTATCAGTTTATACATTGGGCATCTGAAAACATCTTATTGTGAATAAGGATTATTTCATGGCTTAAAAAAACATTGAATAATAATTGTTCCAAAGCACCCAACACAAGAATGCAGTATGTGGAATGAGATAAGAAATGAGGAGAAATCACAAAATCTTTGGGAAGTAAAGCTGATCAGACATGGAAGGAAGCAGAAGTTGGCACAAGGTATACACAAGAATTAAGTGGAGAACCAAGAGTCCATTCGTGTGGCCCTGCAGGGTCAGTGTCCAAACACTGTAGCCAAGTGGCAAGTTCAAAGAGGTCTGGAAGCCTTTAACAAGTGGCCCAGACAGAGCTGCAAAGATGGTGTTCGGTCCTCACCGAATGCCTCTGAGGGCCTCTGATCTTGGCTCTGTGACATGCTTATGCCGCCCTTAAGAATTCCTGCCTGATCCTTGTCAGAGCCCTGTCTGAGCTGAGAACAAAAGCATGAAATGAGACCCATAAGCTCATGTCTCTCCTGCTCTGCGTCTTATCTCCTCATCTGTAAAGCAAAGAAGAGGGGTCAAGGATCTCCCATATCCCTGCCAGGGCAGTTTTCTAACCCTGCGGAAAAGGTTCAGCGCATCCTAGAACCTGAGCATCCAGGATCCAGCCTAGGTTTAGGCACAATTCACCTCTGAGTTCACGTAAATTAGAACAATGAATAATAACTGGCCAGCTTCCTTTGTTGAAGTGGGACATCGAGGACGAAGCAATATTTGTGGTCTTGCCCATATGTGCTTCTTTTAGGAAACAAGTAACTGCCTTCAAAGAAACGGGGGAGGGGGTGATTGCTTGCATCCCATGAAAAGGCTTCCTGTCTATAGGGGTGGAATGAAGGGAATGCCTGGAATCACTGCCAATGCCAGACAGTCTCTGAGAGCAGGAGACGCTGCTGTGGAGGAGCCGGCTCCCTTCCAGACACAGCCAGCTGGAGGAAGAGCCTGGGGTCTGATGAGCAGCCTCTGCTCACTGGGAGAAACCATTTTTACTGAGGCTTCTCAGGGCTCAGAGCTGGATTCCAGGGCAACTTTATACGGAGCTCATATGAGGTGATGAATAGCTTTTTATCAAATTTTTCAGAACTTACAGAAGCAAGTATTGAAAATACCCCTTTTGCAAATTCCCCCCAGAGCCTTTGACAGATCTTAGTCTTCGAAGTGATATTGAATATTTGAGGTTTGGAAATAGACAATAGGAAACAGATATTTGGAACCAGGGGAGATGAATAAGGTCAGTGCCCGAGTACAGTGTCTGAGGTCATAAGGAAGTGCTGTTTCTCGCCTTGGCCAGCTTTCATATCTCTCTGTCTCTCCATGTCTGTCTCTGTCTCTGTCTCCCTCTCTCTGTCCCTCACCCTCTCTCTGTAAAACCAATAAACATATCCTCGGGTGAGGATTAAAAAAGTGTAATGAGGATGTGTCAATTTCATGCTAAATCAAAGTAAGTGCTAAAACCTCAGACTGACTTTTTTTCACAACTCAAATTAGTCTTGAAAGTAATTCGCCAAGAGGAATATAAACATGGCTGGAAGCATTCATATGCACCTGCCTGTGGTGATGCTACTGTGGAAAGTAGCCTTCACTACAAATGCTGGCATGTCATTCTAAAAGGTCTTAGAAGAGCCCTGAAATGAACACTCTGCTCAGAGAATTGCATCACCACCCAGAAAACCCCCAATTCCAAATCTTCAGTGGTGCTATGATACCTCCACCAGGGGCCCTGGCATGATTATGATTCTGGAGACAGCTCTAGTAACTGGAAGAAACCAGGGCTTCTTCCAGGAGAGCCTTGGAGCAGAAAAAATGGCTATTCACATCCAGAAAAAATGAGTAGACCATGCCAACAACCCTCTACCTAGTGTCTCTGGATCCATTTTTTCCTTCCCTGCACACATCCCATGTTGCTGTCGGAGCAAGCTTGCTTATCATGTCACACCCTTGACTCGCAGGTGCACCATTTCTAATGTTCTCCTCACCTCTCCAGGATACAATACGAATCCAATACATGGCACACAAGATCCTTGCCCAACTGCTTTCCTGTACAACCTCGTCACCTGCCCCTCTACATGCTGCACGCTCCGGCCATTTGAACTGGCTACAGTTTTTCTGTAAATGTATACTCTTTCCTAGCCATGACATCGTGTGTGGTACTCATGCCCTCCGCCTCAGGGGCAAATTATCTTCTCATTATTGGTCCTGTGGATGTCAGAGGAGGAAATGACTTCTATGTCAGGGTCGGTTTGGAGGCAGTCTCAGTATACAAAAGCCATTGGGAAAATTTTGTCCTGGTCTTATTTCTGCTTGAACTCCCAGCTAACCCCCATTACAAAATGGTTGTTGTTCTACCGACTGTTTCCACACAGAGCTTCCAAGCTCACAAGTCAATTTCTGATGGAAGTCCTATATCCAGGAAGACCCCTGTAGACAATTCACCAAGATAGTGAACTGGATAAATTTATTATGCTCATGAATCTTAAGACTGGCTGTATATTAAAATCAGCTGGGGAAAAAATTTTTTTTAAAGTAAAGCCAGTGACATTGGAATCTCTGTAGCTCAGCCTGAATATCCATTACATCAAAGCTCCAAGGGACAGTCTCACGTGCAGCCATATTGACAACCACAGCACCATTTTCTCAGCTTCCTCCTGCCCTGGATCTTTTGCTCACTTTTCATTGCCCTAACACATCCCATTTCTGGGGTAGACTAGATCACCTATTATAATTATCTAGTGGGAGTGGAACAAGTAATTTAACCAGGGTTACATTATAGTTGGGATTCTAAGCTCTAGAAACGCCATTTTGTCATATTCGGTACAGCACACTCTCTGGTTTCTCTCTACCTGGTTGGCTTATCCCCTTTGGAAGAAATTGGGTCCGATTCAGTAGTGATTATGATTAGACGGACATATACCAGGCAGGTCTCCCTGCGGCTAGGCCGCTGGGCTGATGGAGTGGTTACTTAGAGTGGCTGAAATAAGCACGGATCCAAGATGGAGGTGAAAAGACCTGTGTCAGAGAGGATTCTGGAGAGGTAGGACCATTGTATTAGCTCCAAATGATGGGAAGAAAGGAGAGACAGAAACAGGGAGAAAAGAGCTCAAAAGAACAACATGAGAAAACAGGTTGACGGTTGCCTCAGCTGGGTGTTGAGACGCAAGGATTGACTGGGAAAGTGACTCAAGAGAACTTTTTAGGATCATAAAAATATTCTGTCTTGAGTGGAGTGATGGTTATGCAGGTATATTTATTTGTAAAAATTCATCAAACTAGATACATTTTATAGCATGTCAATGATTTGTCAATAGATTTGATTTTTTTTAATTAGGAAGAAGAAATAGGTAAAAAAGTTTGAGTATGGGAGAAGTCCAGTCTCTGGCCAAGAACTGTGCTGGGGTGCCTCAAGTTGCCATCTCACTAGGAGCTGGTCATGTGGACCACGGACCAAAATGCAAGGCAAAGGGAGAATCCAAGATTGTGATGATAATATTATGAGAGATAGAGGAGCATCTCCATCTCTCATAACATCATAAAATCATGTGTCAGAGTTGAATCACTTTACTGAAGTATATTCCATGAAACACTCATTTTATGAGTTGCTCCCTATGTAAAAAGAATCAGAAGTGCAATAGATTTTGGAAATGTTCACACTCTACTTCTAGGGTGACTAGCACTGTCCACCAGAGCTATAATACAAGTTACATTTGTAGTTTAAAATCTTCAAGAAGGTATCTTTTTAAAAATAAATTTATTTAATATATTTTATTTAACCCAATATATCAAAATATGAATATTGAAACATGCAATATGTATAATATTATTAATAAGATGCTTTATTTTTTCTAATACTAAACCTTAGAAATCTGATATGACCCTGATTGGCATGTCTCAGCTGGTTGGGAGCCATTTCACAAAGTGAAAGGTTGCTGGTTTGATTCCCAGTCAGGGCACATGCCTGGGTACCTGGTTTGGGCCCTGGTTGGGCCACATATGAGAGACAACCAATCAGTGTTGCTCTCCCTCTCTTTCTCCCTTCCTTCCCCTCTATCCAAAAATAAACTTAAAAAATATTTTTAAAATAAATTTTAAAAAGAAATCTGATGTGTATTTATACCTACAGCCATCTCAGTACAGATGAGCCATGAGCCACATTTCAGGAGCTCTAAGCTATGTGTGTCTCATGGCCGCCATGTTGGACAGGGCAGCTTTATAGTATTAAAGGCTCCGAGAAGCCCTACAGTAAAGAAATATATTTAACTTTGTGTAATCCAATGCTTCTGAAACTTATTTGACCACAGGGTCCACCCCCCCTTCTTTTTTTGTCAGTTACATCTATTAGCATCTGTTCTATAGGAACACACTTCAAAAATATTAACCTAGTTCAGAGATCACAAAGTTTTGATCCAAAAATTAGACATAACTTAAAGGCAGGCTTTGATTGCTCACTAGAATGTTTTTAATTAATTTAAGCTGCCTTTTAAAAATTGGGAAATTTCACATTAAAACTCTGCATTTGTAATTTCTTTGTAAAAATGGAAACACCTGATATCACTGAATCTATATTTCTTTGTGGCAACAGATGAAAGTGTGTCAGCTGCTCTCTTTGTTATGGGGGTGGGGAGCTGAGAAATGGGCTCAGAAGCACACACGGAGTGGCATGTTTGCAGTTCAGAATCATCCACACCACATCCACAATGTACACATGTACGGTATAACCATTCTGGGCACCCTTCCATGTAAGTTACCTACTTGCCCTGTAGGCACTTTAGTATCTAATCTCTGGTCAAGCTTGATCACCTCACTTTTCAGAGGAATAAACCTAGGTGCCAAGAAGTTGAAGGTCATGTGCCTGAAGTCATTTTACTCATCATGACAGAGCAAGAACTTTCCCCATCTCTCCTGACCAGTACCATATGCTCTGTGATGTTTCTACTATTATTCTCTCATCTGTTCCTGCTTCTTCTCCTGCTACACCGTGGGAGAATCACAGAACCAGTGAGTCACAGCCTGCTAACTCTTCACTGTTAAATTATGCCCTTTCAGCTGAAGTGATTCTCTCTGCCTGACACAACTTGGATCGGCACTCATCGCTAATTAGATGCCGAGAAAACAAATCAAGGGATGATAAGACCTTTGTGGAGGTCAAAATATCCCACTGTAGTCCCAAATTCCTCAGATAATCATTCCGCCTTCTTGTTTGGACTTAATCAAAACATCATGTCCACTGTTGAGAATAGACATCAAGAATCTCTGAACATAATCGCAACACACGGCCTCAGGAGACAGCGTCTCTGGGCACGAAGCCAGAGCTGCCAGGGTTTTACTGCTCCCAGAGGTACATGCGTTCCTTTGAGCAAGATTCAAGTCTCCTGGGGCTGATGCCTATCTCCAGGCCAAGGCCAATAGCATTTTCTTTCTTTATGACAACAGGTAATTTCCCCCAGGGAGTTTTAGCTACTTTTAATAAGAGAATGTATCCAAGAATGTGGCTAGACACGTGCCTGTGTGTTTGAGAATTTGTGGGTGAAAGAGAAGAGCCGGGTACTCAGCTACCCTCATTGCTACCCTCAGTGAAAGACAAAGACCAAAAAGCAGAGGAAAATTAATCTGCAATGGTTTTTCTCTACATCTAATGTATTTGGTAGGTCACTGTGCATTGGGAGGTAAACAGAGAGATTAAAGAAAGAAGATGGTCTTCCTGTGAATATTTTCCTGTGACTTGTCCCAAGAAGAGCCCTTATTTCCTCAACTTCTCATTATAACCCAAAGCAAAAAGCAAGAAGTTCATTCATAACCCTGCAGAGGATACACAAGAGAAGGAATTACAATGGATGTCCAAGGCAGGCCTAGGGAGACACTGTCCACCCACTGTTTCCAACTGCTGAATCTCCCACAACTGTAGTTAACCTCATAAGTATTTCCACAGGCCAAACAAGCTTGAGGAGAACCATGTGGCCCCTTCCACTTTGTGTTCTCAATAGCATCTATCAGAGTTTCCTACTTACTAGTTATTTGTGCCTGGCTTCCCCAGAAAGCAGAACCCAAATCAAAGGCATGAGGCTTATACTTAAGGAAGCAATACAATAGCAGGGACAGGAGTGGGGACAGAGGCAGTGAGGCAGGGACAAAAGGACAGCATGTGAGGGTGTGTCATTGGACTGGCCATCACCTGGCATAGAGGGAGACTTGGAATCAAGAGACCTTCTAGGCAAGAAAAATAGGTGCCAAGCACCACCTCTCTCTACATTGTATAGTGAGGTGCTACACTGTCTCCACAAGACTTGTAAAAGGGATGGCCCAAAATTATTCTGCCTGCATTTTCCCATTATCTACCCCAAGGTTATTAATGGGGGGCTCAGGGATTGGTTAATAAGAAAGATTAGACTATAGAGATTTTCTCATTGGCGAGAGCAGTGTTTCTTTTCTGTCACCCAAGGGGAAGAGAAATATGAAGTTCTTTCCTTCCATTAAGTGGCAATGTGAACTTCAGAAGACTTGGCTTTTTCTAGGTACCTGTCTCACACCTGTGGAAGAATTAGTAGGAAGGGCCCTGGCACGGGCAGAAGAGCAAAGAGAGCTGCATTAGAAATGGTCTGCAATTTCAGCCTTTGGGATAAGGATGCATACATGTTGATTTGGGTCAGATGAGTTCCTTCTGGAAGGGAGCCAGCCACAAGAAGTTTTCAAATGGACCCCACCTAAGAAAACTGGAGGAGCAAGGTGACCCCAATAGAGAAGTGGACCAACAAAAGCCAGGAGTCAGAGCAGCCAGGTAAATGAGGTATCACCTAGTCAATAGGACTGCAGGCAGCAGACCTCAGCAGCAGAGGGGAGTCTCTAAAGAAACCCCCCTTCAAAAAATGCACAAGTGAAAACTGCCCTAGTGCTCACTGTGCCCCAGCCAGGGCATACCTACGCCAGGAAAAATAGTACCACTTCCATAGGACTGCCCTGTGCTCCTCTAAGCTCACCATTAGCACCCCAGCTACTGAATGTAAGAGCAGGTACTGAGAGAAAGTGGTGAAGAAGCCGGCCATGTCTCCTCTCCTACTTCAGACTTCCCAGCCAAAACAGTGCCAACAGAGGGAGGGAAGAAATTTTAAATTGATTAAAAGCCCACGTTTTTTATGTTAGACTGGCATGGGTTATATTATCATTACTACCCAAAGAGAAGTGGCCCAAAAAGGTCTGAAACTCTCTGGGATTTCATCCAAAGGCAGAGAGAAATACATGAAGAAAACAGGTTGGAAGAGGTAGTGATAAGAAAGATGGAAACTGTGTGCCCTGCAGAGCAGCTGACCTGCCACAGTGCTGAACTGAAGGCCTGCGTTTGGGAGGGCCCTTCAGACATATTATGCATCCTAAGTGGTTAAGTCAATGTCAGGACAAAAACTAGACACCATGTCATCGCATCAATTTTATTCTTTTCTATAAAAAAATAATAACTTAATAAAATATCACAAGAAATGTCCTGGACACGTGAGGTGTTCACTGAATGTACATAAACCTGCTCTCCAAACCTCTCTGTTGGCCTTCCTCCTCCCATTTGGCAAACAAACTTTGCCAAAAGCAAAGATATCAAAAATGAAAAGTTCTAGGAGAAAGAAAAAGAAAACCTTGTCCTTGACCATGAGACAGAAAGCATTTGAGAATAGATGAGAGCCAATAATGCCAAAAAGAACAACATCACTTTGAAAGGATGGGAAAAATAAGGGAAAACAGGAGTGATATCCAAGATGGAGACAGAGGAGCTCAGGAGGAGGGAGGCCAGGCAACGAGGAGAGATGCACGCATGTGGGCTGCGTGGAGAAAGGGGGGCTGAAATGCTGGGCCCCAGCTCTTATCTGAAAGGGGCAGCCTGGAGGCAAGAACATAAAAGAAGAAGGTAAAGGGAATACTTGAAACAGAGACTCTCTGTCGACCTAGTGGGCCCAAGAAGTTGCCTGGTCATTAATGAAACACAGCAAGGCAAAGCACTGGGCTCTTTGCCAGACGTGAGGCCGCACCTGTGTGGAGGCGTCCTCGCTAAGTCTGCACACTGCGGTTGCGTGTACCACCTCCGGAGTCCCCAGTGGTCCCTCCTGGGCCAGAGGCAGGGAGCAATCTCACAAGGGCACAGCTGCTGACGATGGAGGGAGACTTCAAGGTCTTCAAACAGGACACCTCTCCTCCCAGACTCAACACCTCCCTGCTGGTGTTGTTTTATCAGCAGCTGGGAGGAGGGACATGAACTCAAATCAAGAGCTTTGAGCAGATCCTGTTAGGAATCACTAGGCTGGAGGCTCAGAGATCAGACCAAGTTACAGAAACAAAGTGCGATTTCTAAGATACAGGTTCTGTCTCCAGGACTGCCCTAAACGTGAGGACGCAGCCTCTGGAGCAGAGCCTTGTTTGTCCTTTTTGCTGGTGGCCAGGCGACATGAGAAGCACGGTGGTGACGAACGGACAGGTGCTGGCTTCTTCCCCATGACTTTCTTCTTCCTTGTCCTTCCCTGACCACAACAGTAAAGACACACAAGACTGAGTAAGCTGCCTAAAATATATTTCTCTGGAGTTTCTCTATTTCTGTTCTTTTCTACTAGAATAAAAATGTCTTTACCCCCATTCTCTTTCACACAACTTCCTAAATACTGAAAGAGTTTGCATCACTTTGCTAATGTTATACATCAAAGGTGCCTCTGGAAGAACCCATATTCTACAAAGAGCTGTGCTTTCCTCTTACTGAAGAAGCAAAATAAAGCCATTCACAAATAAAAACGCACAATGGCCTAAAAATTCCTCCCACATGAAACTGTGGTTCTCAGTTCCAGTTTCCTCTGATTTGCGGGAGTATTTGGACTACACCAGCATGAACGTAAAGCATCTTGACATCCCGAGGTTACCGGTGCAGAGCCACCTGTATTAACCTTCCAGCTTCTACTCCATTAACACGCCTAACTTGATTTTCTTGATCTTCCAAGGGAGAAATGGAATGAAAATCAATAACATACTCAAAACCATTGATGAGATTTTGTTCTCTCAGATTGCAAAGGAATGTCAGATCTCTTTACAGAGAGACTTTCCCTAACAAATTGCAGGGTGTTGTGATATAAAGCAATGTTGTATAACATCAAGAGTCGAACCGGGTGCCACCTCATTATTTTTTTCCTTCCTACAACATATATTTCATGTTTGCATTAGTGTATTCAGATGCCAAGAAGATAAGTACTTTAACAATCCTAAGACAGAAGTCAGTGGAAGTACTTGTTAATAGCTTCAATACATTTCCTTGAGTTGTAAATTCTGCTTTCATATCTTTCCAAGAAGTTCCTCCCTCTGTTTTGGCAGTGAGTGAACTTTCCTGGATTCCCTCCCTCTCCACCCCCAAATCTGGCCCTGCTTTAACAAAGCAGGGGCTGCACACTGGCTGCGGGGTCTTGCCCACTCATACCCTGAGAAATAGATGGGAACATGGCGCTTCTGCTGTAGGAACAAGGTGGTGGTTCCTTAGCTACCTCAGTTAGACTGAGCCTCTGCCTCTCAAGGGGGAAAGTTGTTTCCAGGCCCCTATGGCCATTCTTGTTTCAAGCTCCCTTCTTGAACTTGACCTTGTACTCACCTGAGTGGCATCGGCTGCCTCACTCTCCTACCCCCGCCCCATTGCCTATCTGACTCAAAGCAACTGCAAACTCCGCTCCCCCTCATGCCCAGAGGTACTCCTTGCCCCGGCCAGTTGTTTCTGCCATCACGCTCTCCCCCTGCAGAGTCAGGGCATCAGAATCATGTGCCCTGTGTTCTGAGTGTGTTTGTCTTGTGTTACAGCAGGGGTCTGCAAGCATTTCCTATAAAAAGCCAGAGAATAAATATCTTAGGCTTTATAGACCACACAGCTCTGTCACAACCCCTCAGTTCTACAACGGTCTCGTGCGTTAGTCAGGGGGTTCCAGAGAACAGGACCAATAGAAGATACAGAGATACGTATGCAAAAGGGGAGCCGAAAAACGGAATTTATGTATTAAAAACTGTGTATTTGTTCTCACATGTACCTTAAAATACTCTCCATTTGATGTCATACACCCATTGAGATTTTTTTTCCACTGCTCAAAACAGTTTTTGAACTGATTGATTTTGCTACCTTTTAGTGCTTCTGCCGTTTTTTGTTTCACCTCTTCCACATTTGCAAAATGTTCCCCTTTGAGGACTTTTTTCATCAGGAAAATAAACAATCAAAAATTCTTAGTGCAAGAGCAGGTGAATAACGAGGGTGGGGCACAGGAGTCATGCTGTTTTGGGTCAAAAACTGCTGAACACTCAGCACAGTGTGGACAGGTGAGTTCATAAGTCACCCATTGTGAAATGGGCAAACCCATTGGAAGAGTCTTAAATAAATTCACAACACCACCAGCTGGCACACTGGTCCACATGGGTTCCTAGAACACTCACCTATCAGGAAAGCCTGTACTACAGGGGCTCACCCTCCAGAAGATAATGTCTTCTGGGGGGGGGGATTCCCCCCTAGTAGAAAGAGATTTATTATGACAATTGGCTCACATGGTTATGCAGGTTCAAAAGTCTCACAATCTGCCATCAGCAAACTAGAGAACCAAGAGAACCAGCGATGTCGATCAGTCTCAGTGCAAAGGCCTGAGAACCAGGAGCTCTGATGCCTGAAAGCAAGAAAAGATGGACGTCCCAGCTCAAGAAGAGAGAGAGGATATGTACTTCCTTAACCTTTTTGTCCCTTTCAGGCCCTAGTGGACTGGATGGTGTCAATCTCCATGGGGTGATTTTCTGACACAGCTTCCTCCAGGACACCCTCACAGGCGTACTCAGAACTCATGTGTTAACCGCTTCATGGGAAGCCATTAGATCAGGCAAGTGGACACATATAATTTACCATTACGTCCATGAGAGTTGTCACCCTAGACAACACATGTGAATAAATGAGCCAGACTGTGTTCCAATGGAACTTTATTTATGGACAAGTGACATTTGAATTTCATCTAAACATCGTCAGTCATAAAAAGTTATTCTTTTGATTTTTTAAAGACCATTTAAAAAGGTAAAAGCTATTTTCATCTCGAGGCCATATGAAAACAGGCAGTGGGCTGAATTTGTCCTGTAAGCCTTTATCAGCTGAACCCTATGTGAAAGATTTCAAATAAGCTTCTCCTGTAGTAGCTGGCACAGAGTGGATACAAAAGAAAAAAGTTACTTTGTGAATGAACTGAAAAAGAATGAGGGAAGAATGATACTATGAAGGAATAAATAATAAAAGAACTAATGAAGAAATTAAGGCATGCAATAATGATTTAAAATATTGAATTGATCCCAAGGCACTACAGAAATGTCTTTGACCATTTTTCTTTTTAATTCAAGCCTAAAGTTTTATCTCTATACTCCCCTGCATCCAGCTTTCAAACTTATGCCCATTTGCTGATTCAACAAACAATCTTAAACACCTGCTATTTCATAGCCAGACTTGATGCCAGCCAAGAAGGACAGATCTGTGGATAAGAAAGGCCCCACTTCCCTAGAGTTCAGACCCTAGAAGGGGCTTTACTAAGTGGACAAGAAAATTTTTTTATCATATGAATGCCTATGAGTCAGTCCGGGGTTCTTAGATCACATGGGATATGACCTGTCAATATGGAATCAGGCTTCAATAAAAGTGAGGGAGGTTGGCCCTAGCTGGATGGCTCAGTTGGTTGGGGCACCGTCCTGTACACCGAAAGGTGTGGGTTTGATCCCTGGTGGGGGCATGCATGGGAGACAATCGATTGATGTTTCTCTCTCACGCCGATATTTCTCTTTCCTTCTCTCTCTCCCTGAAAACCAGTAAAAACATATCCTCAGGTAAAGACTTTTTTTTTTTTAAGTGAGAGAGGTTGAATGAAATGAAACAGATGGACACTTTGACAGCCACCAACTCAGGACCCCCTTCCTTGCCTTCTGATTGGAGCCAGACTGTATAACTCTGGGATCCTTGACAGGGCTAACCCAAAGGACTTATGATACAGTAAATATGTGTGTTCCCTCCTACTCCAAATTCATATGTTGAAATCTTAACCTTAACCAATGACACTTGAAGGTGAAGCCTTTGGAGTGATCAGGTCATGAGGGCAGAGCCCTCATAAATGTCCTTTATTAGAAGGGACAGGAGAAGGATAATTTTTCTGTCACCCAGGTAAAGATACAATGAGAAGACAGACATCTATCAGCTAAGAAGAGGACTCGCTCTGGACACCAAATCCACCAGCACCTTGATCTTGGACATCCCAGCCTCCAGAACTGAGAGAATTAGATGTTTGTTGTTGAATCCCCCAGCCTCTGTTATTCTGTTATAGCAGCCCAAACTGAGTGAGGGAGGGCTCATCTAATGTCCAAAACATTTCTCTGAAGTTCTCCTAGATGCCCTCTAATCATTCATTTGCATGTTTGTCAGTTATAAACTCCAGAAAGAATTAGAGATAAATTTTAATCTTAAAACACATGTCAAGTATTTTCTTTGAACAAAGAAAAACCAAGCCCCAGCTGCCATGTGTTTTTATGAAAGATACAGAAAGGTTCTCCAAATGGATGTTTCTTGCATGGCCCTTAGATAAAAGCTAGGGAAATAGCATTAAATCTTAACGGAATGGAAGCATTACTGAATGGGACGGAGATAATATGGACCAGACACATGGCTTTCTGAAAAGCTAACTCAATACGGGGCTTGAGCTCAAAGGATGTAGATGAATCGATGTTTAACATGAACCCTCAATGGTCTCTTACACACATCAAATGTCTCCAGCCAGCTTCTGGCAAGTGCTGAATTGTAGCAAATTCATGATGGGTTTCTCTGATGCGTTCCTGAACACGTGTCAGTGGATCCTGCTTTAATCACCGAAAGGCAAAGCCAGCTTTCCGGGAAGGTGGAGAAAGCCATACACCGTGGGATGGGAGAGGCAGGAAGGCCCACCACCCAGAAACATCTGCATGTGCCCAGGTGGCAGAGTGCTGGGACCCCTCCCTGGAGGGGGCCTGATCACCCCTCTGTCCCGCTTGCATCCTTCAGGGCTCCCTGTCAGCTTCTAAATAAAATCCACATCCCTTGAAGTGATAGAAAGAAATCTTCCTAGAAAAAAAATTAAGTTAGATTTCTACCTCATGCTTTAAACCAAAATAATTTCCAGATGGGTTGAAGAGTTAAATGTAAGAAATAAAACCCAAAGAAAATCTGAAAAAAATTCAGAGAAGTAAGCATTCTCTGACCTATGGATTGTGAAGATTTTCTAAACACGCAAGAAAAAAGAAAAAAGGATGAATGATCGGTCGGACTATGTAAAAATCAGAAAGGGCTATATATGACAGAAATAAAAATAATGAAATCAAAAAGCAAATGGCAAGTAGAAGAAAATATTTCACTATATGATGAAGAGTTACTGTTTAAAATGCAAGCAGCACTTTGCAAAGAAATGAGAAAAGAGATCAATATGGCAACAGAAAAAAAAATATGGGTAAAGGAATGAACAAAATCAAAAAGAGAAATTCAGTGATTTATTCAACAAATGTTATGCTTATTCTATGCCAAACCCCACATCTGTCAATAAGAAAAGGGGTCGTGTGTGGGAGTGTTGGCTGCCTGGGCCTCTGACAGAATCCCTTTCTAGACTTTCTTCCAGCAAAAGTAGTTGTCCCTCCCACAACGGTGTCCCTCCCCTGGGACAGCTGAACCTAATGGTTGGTCTAAGGGTAGGTTACAAAGAACAGTCCCCCTTGCCTTAAATCAACACAACTCCAAAAGTGACCCAACTCATCATTCAGCTTCTCTTCCTGCTCCTGTTGCACCCACTCCTTTTCAAGTGGAGCCCCCAAGTCCACCCCCAACAGACACACTGCAGCCAACCAATCTCAGGTTTGTTCCTAAGGGAACTGAAGTGAGACAGGTGTGTTCAGTTCAACCAGTAATTGAAGAAAAGCATCTGGAAGCAATAGCATGCCTATATGTTTAAATGAGAATACCCAATGTTTCTAAATAAGACGACGGGCACTCTCCTATCAGCCTGATGCAGATACAGATTGGAATAGTTTTTCTAGAGAATAATTTAGCATCTGTGCCAGACTCATGTGAATACACATAGCCTGTGAAACTTCTAAAGATTTGGTCTCATGGAAATATTTACGAGGAAGGTGACTTTTATTTGAGACATGCTGAGTATGTAGGAAAAATATGCAGTAAGAATCTAAATTATTTAATAAGTTATATCACATACCTACTGTGCCACCATTCCAAATCATTTTACAGAATATTATGGACATGGGAAAGACTTTGATCTTAAGAGATAGTTGACAAAATAGCATGAATATTATAAGCTAACTTTTTAACTTACCTCTTGCACAGAGGGGGCACCTTAAGCTTTCGTTTTTAAATGGGGTCATATGCTGGGCCTGCAAGATAAATTCAACATGCAGATGTTTTACATTTTGCCAAAACAGAATTTAAAATGTAAATAATTTACATAACTTGGAGGGAGCAGGGAAGAAGACATATACACTCTCTGCTGCATCACAGTCTCCACTACTCTCTATTACTGTGGGTTTTTCCTTTCCTAATTTTTTTTTAATTGAATTTATTGGGACAACATAGGTTAGTACAATTATACAGGTTTCAGGTGTACAGTTCTATAATACATCATCTGTGTATTGTATTGTGTGTTTGCCACCCCAAGTCAAGTCTCCTTCCCTCACCATTTACAGTTGTGTACCACCCACACACCCCTTCCCTCTGGTCATCACCCCACTGTTGTCTGTGTCTATGAATTGTTCTTTTTTTTCTGCTTAATCCCTTCACCTTACTGCCCAGTCTCAACTCCACCCCACCCCTGACAGCTGGCAGTCTGTTCGCTCTCTATATCTCTGTGCTTGTTGCAATTTTGTTTGTTAGTTTATTTTGTTCATTAGGTTCTACATGTGAGATCATATGTTTGTCTTCCTCTGACTGGCTTATCTCACTTAGTGTAATAGTCCCCAGTCCATCTGTGCTGTCACAAAGAGGTCAGATTTCCTTCCTTTCAACAGCTGAGTTGCGTTCCATTTTTAAATGTATCACGGCTTTTCTTTTCTGCTCATCTACTGATGGGCACTTGGGCTGTTTCTAAGTCTTATCTATTGAAAGTAACACAGCAATGAACTATATTCTTTTGAATTATTGTTTAGGGTTTCTTCAGCTATGTTTCCAGAAGTAGAATTGCTGGGTCATAAGTCAGTTTCATTTTTAATTTTTTTAAAGAAACTCCATACTGCTTTCCACACACATCCTCGCCAGTTTCTTGATTTAGTGATGATGGCCATCATGACCTGTGTGAGGGGGTTTCTCGTTGTGGTTTTGATTTGCATCTCTCTGATGCTTACTGATGTTGAGCAACTTTCATATGTCTATTGGCCATCTGTATGTTCTCTTTGGAGAAGTGTCAGTTCAGGTCCTTTGTCCTTTTTTTTTATTGGGTCATTTGTTCGGGTTTTTTTGGTTTTGTTTGTTTTTTGTTTGTTTGTTTGTGTGTTGGCTTCTTTGTAGTTCTTTGTACATTTTAGATATTAACCCCTTATGAGATTTATCACTGACAAATATGTTCTTTTCCGTGGGTTGTCTTTTCATTTTGCTGATGGTTTTTTTGTTGTTGTTGTACAAAACCTTTTTAATTTGATGTAGTCCCATTTGTTTATTTTTTTTTCATTTCCCTTATCTGAGGATATATGTCAAAAAAAATATTGCTAAGAGAAATGTCTGAGATTTTACTGCCTATGTTTTTTTTCTAAGATTTTTATGGCTTCAAGTCTTACATTTAAATGTTTAACCCATTTTGAATTTATTTTTGTGTACAGCATAAAGAGGTGGTCTAGTTTTATTTATTTATTTATTTTTGCACATCTCTCCAATTTTCCCAACCCCATTTGTTGAGTAGACTATCTTTACCTCATTGTATTTTTTGCCTCCTTTGTCAAATATGAACTGATCATAAAAGCAAGGGTTTATTTCTGGGCTCTCTATCTGTTCCATTGATCTATGTGTCCTTTTTAATATCAGTACCATGCTGTTTTAATTCCTGTGACTTTGTAATATAGTTTGATATCAGGTAGCATGATTCCTCCAACTTTGTTCTTCATTCTCAAGATTGCTGTGGCAGACTTCCAGCCAAGATGGAGGCCTAGACGGACACACTGAATCTCCCTCCACAACTAAGAAGGAATACAACTACCTCAAAACTAGAGATAACCAGAAGTTCCAGAAAAACAAGCTGCATGGAAGTCCAACAAACAAAGAATAAAGAAGAAATACTCATCCAGACAGGTAGGAGGGGAAGAACCCCAGCAGAGAGGATGTGATATGGTGGCAGTAGCGGTGGTGGTGCAGCAGCAGCAGTGGCAGGCCAGTGGAAAGCGCAGTCACATGTTTTAAAAAGTGGGGAGGGACAACTGGGGAACGTTCCCAGCTCCTGACTAGACCGCACAGCTCATAGTCCCAGCACCAGGGAAAATCAAGCCTCATTGCTTCTGACTATGCAAACCAGTGGGGGTTGGGGCAGAAGAAGAAACTGCCAGTCTCTCAGCAGAGTTCACTTGTTTAAAGGGCCCTCACAGTCCTAGAACATCCACAGACCCACCCACTCTGGGAACAACGGCCAGGGCAAAAGCTAAAGGGGTACCAGTCCCAAATGGAAGTGGGAGAAGTGCCTGGAAAAGGGGCAGGTGTTCCCTCTCAGATCCCTCCCATACACACAGTTCCACAACGTGGGGAAATGGGTCACCCTGTACTGACAAATACCTAAGCCTCCGCCCCTTACAATGTAACAGGAGCAACAGCTCTACCTAAGACACAGAGGCAAACAAACACAGGAGCCTGTCAAGATGAGAAGACAGAGAAGTACAACCCAAAAGGGAGAACGGATCAAGGTTCCAGTGGGAGAACTAAGTGACGAGGAGATAACCAACATAACAGACCAGGAGATAGACAACCTAACAGATGAAGAATTCAAAACACTGGTGATAAAGATGCTCACAGGTTTGACAGATATGCTTGAGAATGGCAAATGCATAAGGGAAGAAGTGAAGGCTATGCTAAGTGAAACGAAGAAAAATCCACAGAAAAAACAATGGTGAAGGGAAGGAAACTGGGGTTCAAATTAATGATTTGGAACATAAGAAAGAAAAAAGTAGCCAACCAGTACAGAATGAGGAAACAAGAACTGAAAATAAATGAGAAGAGGCTTAGGAACCTCTGGGAAAACTTTAAATGTGTCAACATCAAATCATAGGGATGTCAGAAGGAAAAAAGGAAGATCAAGAAATTGAAAGCTTATGTGAAAAAATAATAAGGAAAACTTCCCAAATTTGGCAAAGGAAATAGACATACAAGTCCAGGAAGCACAGAGAGTCCAAAACAAGGTAGACCCAAAGAGGACCACACCAAGACACATCATATTTAAAAGGCCAAAAGTGAAAGATAAAGAGAATCCTAAAAGCAGCAAGAGAAAAGCAGAGAGTTACCTACAAAGTGGTGCCTATAAGACTATCGGCTGATTTCTCAAAAGAAACTTTGCAGGCGAGAAGGAACTGACAAGAAGTATTCAATCTGATGAAAAGCAAGGCCCTACAACCAAGATTACTCTATCCAACAAAGCTATCATTTAGAATGGAAGGGCAGATGGCAAGGTAAAGCTAAAAGAGTTCATTATCACCAAGCCATTATTATATGAAATGTTAAAGGGATTTATTTAAGAAAAATAAGATCAAAATTATGAACACTAAAATGACAATAAACTCACAACTATCAACAACAGGACTTAGAAAAACAAAAACAAAAAGAAATTAACCAGAATAGGAACAGAATCATAGGTATAGGGATCACTTAGAGGGTTATCAACTGGGAGGGGGAATGTGGAGAAATGGGGAAATGGTGCAGAAATTAAGAAGCATAATTGATTGGTACAAAACAGACAGGGGGAAGTTAAGAACAATATAGGGAAGAGTGAAGCCAAAGATCTTATACACATGACCCATGGACATGAACTAAGGGGGAGTGGGATTGCTGGGGGAAGGGGGGTACTAGGCAGAGGGAAGCAAAGAGGAAAAAATTGGGACTACTGTAACAACATAATCAATAAAATATACTTAAAAGAAAAAGATTGCTGTGGCTATTTAAGGTTTTTATGTGGTTCCATATAAATATTTGAAAAATTTGTTGTAGTTCTGTGAAATGCACCATTGGTATCTTGATAAGAATTGAATTGAATTTCTAGATTGCTTTGGGTAGTATGGACATTAATGATGTTAATTCTTCTTATCGATGAGCACAGTATATGCTTTCACTTGTTTGTATCTTCTTCAATTTTTTTTTTTTTTTTTTTGGTGTCTTATAATATTCCATGTACAGGTCTTTTACATCCTTGGTTAAATTTGTTCCTAAGTATTTTTTTCAAAGCAATTGTAAATAAGATTTTTTTTAGTTTCCCTTTCTGATAGCTCATTATTTGTGTATAAAAATGCAACTAATTTCTGAATATTTATTTTGTATCTTACTGTTTCACTGAATTCATTGATCAATTCTAGTAGTTTTTTGTGAAATCCTTAGGGTTTTCTATATACAGTATATGTGATTCATAAATAATGACATTTTAGCTACTTTCTTTCCAGTTTGGATGCCTTTTATTTCTTCTTCTTATCTGATTGCTGTGGCTAGGACTTCCACTACTATGTTGAAAAAGAGTGATAAAAGCAAACATCCAGGTCTTGTTTTCGATCTTAAGGGAAATGCTTTTAACTTTTCCCTGTTGAATAAGATTTGGCTTTGGCTTTGGCTGTGGCATTTAATATTTTGAGGTATATTCCCTCTAATCCTACTTTTTTGAGAGCTTTGATCACAAATAGGTGCCGGATTTTATCAAATGCTTTTTCTACATCTATTGACAGGATCAGTTGGTTTTTGATCTTCATTTATTTTGTTAACGTGCTGTGTCACATTTACTGATTTGCAGATATATTAACAACCTTGCATCCCCCAAATAAATTCCACTCGACTATGCTGTATGATCGTTTTAATGTACTGCTGGATCCAGTTTGCTACTATTTTTTGAGAATATTCACAGCTGTGTTTATCAGGACTGTTGGCTTATAATTTTCTTTCTTTGTAGTGCCTTTATCTGGTTTTGAAATTAGGATAATGCTGGTCTCATAAAATAAGCTTGGGAGGCTTCCCTTCCCTTGAATTTTTTGTAATAGTTGGGGAAAGATAGGTGTTACTTATTCCTTGAATATTTGGTAAAATTCACCTGTGAAGCCATCCTGTCCAGGACTTGTTTGGGGTGGATGGATAGTTTTTTATTACTGCTTCAATTTCACTAGGCATAATCTGTCTATTCATATTGTCTGATTCTTTCTGACTCAGCTTTGGAGGGTTGTATATTTCTAAGAAATTACCAATTTCATCCAGTTTTTTTTTTGTTTGTTTGTTTTTTGTTTGTTTTTTATTTTTGTTTTGTTTTGTTTTGTTTTTCTACAAACCTATGTATTTCTGTGATGTCAGTTGTTATTTTTCTTTTTTTATTTCTAATTTTATTTATTTGGGTCCTCTATTTTTTCTTGATGAATCTGCTTAAAGTTTTATCAATCTTGTATATCTTTTCAAAAAAAAAACAGTTCTTGATGTTGTTAATCCTTTGTATTGTTTTTCATTTTTTGGTTTGTTGTTTTGTCTGTTTGTCATTTATTTCCACTCTAATCTCTATTATTTCCTTCATTCTACTTACTCTGGGTTTTGTTTATTGGTTTCCTTCTAGTTCTTTTAGGGTATGGTTTGATTATTTATTTGAGCTTTTTCTTACTTCTTGAGGTAGGCCTGTTTGTATGAATTTTTCTCTTAGGACTACTTTCTCTATGTTCCATGAATTTTGGGTTGTTGTGTTCTCGTTTTCTTTGTTTCCAGGTAACTTTTTATTTCTTCCTTGATTTCATTGTTAGTCATTCATTGTTTAGTAACATGTTATTATCCTCCATGTGTTTGAGTAGTTTTCAGATTTTTTTATTATAATTAATTTCTAGTTTCATACTATTGTGGTCAGAGAAGATGCTTGATGTGATTTCAATCTTCTTAAATTTATTGAGTCTAGTTTTGTGGCCTATCCTGGAAAATGTTCCATATGCATTTGAAAAGAATGTATATTCTGCTGCTTTGGGCTGAAGTGCTCTGAAGATGTTAGTTGAATACATCTGATCTAGTGAGTTATTAAAGGCCATGTCTATCTTTCCCTTTATGCTCATCAAGATTTGCTTTATATATTCAGGTGTTCCCATGTTGGGTGCATAAATGTTTGCCTCTTGTTGGATGACCCCCTTTTCTAATTCATTTTTAGCTTGGGTGAATGGATAGATGATGTCACTCACGGCAGTTGGAACAATGAAAAAGAAAGTGGCTTCAAGGGAGACATGTTAAGTTTGAGGGGCTCATGAGATAGTTATCTAAAGGTATCCAGTGAGAAGTGAGGAGCCCTGGGCATAAAATCCTGAGTAGAGATAGTTTTGAAGCCTCCAGTATGTGTGAAATAATCAAAGCAAGGTGTAATGTCAGCAGAGGGCATAGGATCAAACCCTGAGAAAATGAGATTTTTCAATTCTCATGTTACTCAACCAGCTCTTGGACTCTCTTCCAAGGTTTCATAGACACAGCTGTCTTCTGCTTTCCCTTCCTGGCAGTGAAAGAAGAGTGCATAAAAAATAGGAAAACCAAGAAAGTGTAGGAAAGTGTCAGAGGCTAAAAAAAGAGAGTTTCAAAGTGGAAGTAATGATCAATTGTAGGGAAAAAAATGCAGAAAAGAAGAGGGAGTTAAGAACTTTTGAAGGTGTTTCTTGAATTTAACAATAATGTTTTTTTCACACCTTGGAAAGAGTGGCTCTGGGGGAGTGAAAAATGTCAGAGCTTTGAGGAGAGAGTGGGAGGTGAATAAGAGGTGAAGCAGGTAAGGACAACCCCTTCAAGATATAATAATGAATCCATTCTATGAATTTTGCAGGGGAAACTTCATTGACATGCGCGTGCACGTGTGCGCACGTGCGTGTGCGTGTGTGTGTGTGTGTGTGCATGCTCTATGTAATGGCCCAGATCAGGGCTCAACAAACTTTGTCTGTAGGGGGACAGATAGTAATTTTTTAGATTTTGTGGGCCATGTGATCTGGGTCACAACTATTTAAGCCTGCCATTGTAGAATGTCTACTACACATCATTTTATGGTCTCATGTGCACCTCTTCAAAACAGTGGTTCTCAAAACTTTAGCTTGCATCAGAACCACTTGGAGGGCCTGTTAAAATGGATTGCTGAGCCCCATCCTAGAGTTTCAGACTCATGAAGATTGAGATGAGACCTGGGAATTTGCATTTCTAACAAATTCCCACATGATGCTAAGACTGCCATTCCAAAGACAACACTTGGACAACCACCGTTCTAGGTTTCAGAGTTTTAGATCTCCCCATTAAACTGAATTGGTCCATGGAAAACACCATGCTTTCTATTTCTCTGACAACTTTATACAGCTCAGCTTGCACAAAGCATAATGCCTTCCCTGCCAGCAGTGGTAAAACTAATGTATAAATATTTACTCTGGGCTTTTTTTCCCCCCAGTAGTGTATAAGAAGGTCTCAGCTGCCAAGGGCAAGAGAAGACCATCTAAATACTTCAATTTGGTGATGAGCTGATAAATGTTTAACAGCTGGCTTATGTGGTAACTTGTAGCATTTGCCAATTTCTGCTGTGTAAATACACCAGTGTTGCTGAATTCTAGCTACCAATGTGATTCCACTAAACAGAGCACCACGTAGAGATGTGCACTGTCAACTCCTGTGAGCCAGTGTTAGTGGGCTCCTGCCCATCCATGTATCGCTTCTCTCAGGAGGGCCTGGAAGGCGGTGGCAGAGCAGAATATTACTGCTGCTGAATGCGCAATGGCTGGCCCAGCTCAGCGGCTGGCCTGTCGGGGTTTCACTGTGGGTCTCAACTCTCTGAAATATAGAACGCTGAGACTGTTCTTCCAAAGGTTCCAGTGAAAATCAGCCACCCAAAACCTATCGTAGTAGTCCTTTTCTCACACCCACTAACTCATCTGCTTGTCTTCTAAAGTGTCCAAGTGGAAAAAGGACCAAGAATAGGTCCTGGACCTTGCTTCTGTTTGGATGACAGAAGATGATTCAGATTTTAGGACCTCTGAGGAAGGACAAGAGCGATCTGCTCTGTGGCATAGTCTCTCCTGGTTCTAATTATTAGGCTTTCAGAAATTTCAACAAGATAAGAGGCAGCTCTCAACCACAGCTTCCTGTTAAAATCACCCAAGTGGTGTCATTTATTTTTTTAATATATAAAGGTTTTCTGGTTTAATTAATCAAGAGAGGGGCTTCACTTCAGTATTTCTGAAGTACAGCCAGGTTGAGAACCATTGAGCTGGAACAGAATCATTGCTCTTTCATCCGAGTGGACCTACACCCCAAATAATTCAACCCTCATTTGAAAGATGAGAAAATTAAAGCCCAGAAATATAGAGATTTGCCCAAGATCACAGAGCTAGTTCAATGCACTGGGCTTCCAGTCCAGCGCTCTTTCTGATACACCACACTGGTTCTCATGGTCTAAAGACAATGACACGAAACATATTTGTCCTTCCTGAACTTCCCTATGACAGAACTTATGGGCTCAGGGACTCAGCATTGTCCTTTAGTTCCATAAGGAAGTCCCTAATGTTTACATTTGGAGAAGACAAACAAGGTATGATATTGCTATCCACTCCCATCAATACTATCAATAGTAAGTTGTCTTTGAAACACCTTCCTCCCCAGTGGAAGAGAAGAATGTTTTCTTGGCTTGGCATGCTTATAAATACAAAAGAAGAATGATTAAATTTGCTTTTAAGTTACCAAATGCACCGTGCAGGTCTGTAATGGACCATGAGAGTGTCGGGAAAATATGATCTATCCTCTATAAATCAGAAAACCTTAAACAGGCTCTCTAATCGTAAATGCCGATCCCAGCAGTGTCCAAAAAAGCTCATGTTTATAAATTGTTCCCTGATGTTTTAAGTAAGTGCACAAACACAAATCATACTAAGGACTTCAGAAAAGACTTAGCTGTGTGGCAATTTATTATAAGCAGTGTAATTTTCATCAGTCAAGCAGCCCTAGACTGTAATTACCTCTCCACCGAAAGAGGTACAATTGCTTTCATTACATTTTCCTAGTCATATGCTTGTCTGGATTGGCACAGGGACACTGAATGGAAAATGCATTTATTTATTGTTAGTCCTCCTAATGGCTCGTTACTTGGTTTCTAAAGATGTTATCAAGTCACTTGCTCTCTCTACTCCTCCCACCCCCACTAGTGGCGTTTAGAGAAGACAAAAGAAAACTCATGTTGAGAATCTGAAAACTGCCCAGCATCTACAGATAACCTACTGAGTTGAGGACTCCCCATTAAGCTGGCTAAAGTTCAAATGCTGGAGATTAATTAAAACCACACACCATTGAGCATAACTACCAGCCTCCCAGTCACAACTGAAAAGAAACCACATTTTGTTCCCTATAGTTACAGCTTTACAGGAACATTTAAAAGACTCAGAAAGTGATCTGCAGGGCTGTCTCCCAGGTGGGTGGATGCATTAATCAGGACCCTGAAACATGCAAAAGACAGGGGATATTTTTATCCCTCTCATAGGCTTCTTACCCCTGAAGCCCTGAAAGATAAAACTGGAACCAGAGGTCCTGTATTTGGAGGACGGGGATGAACGGGTGGTGAGGAGACCATGTCGCCGCAGTGACGGTCCCATTTTATCAAGCCAAAGCATTTGCTCAGGGGATGGAGGGTTTGTTTGTTGGTTAGAGCAAGAGACAACTCTGGGTTGCATTCCACAGAAATCTTCCTACTTATAAGGCATGTGCTGGCAGTTCTGCCACTCAGTAGTTGTGACTTTGAGCAAGACACTTGATGTTCAAGAACGTTTGCTCACTGAAGGTCCACCAAAGAACCAGTAGTTGAAAACTACAATTCTTTCAACTGTCGCATCAAAGTTGGGATATATAAGAAATGGAACGGGCCATGTGTCAACACCAGGAGAATTCCTTCCTCTATTTAGTTTTGTTTTGTTTTCTTGTCTTTTCTTGTTTAAAACCATGTCATTACATACAGAAGTAGTAAACCAGCTTAGGAACTCCTCATTAACAGCATTGAGAAAGAACATACTAATAGTCTAAAACCACAGAATACTAACATTTTAAGTCTCAGAAAGATGTGAGCAATACCATCCACTCTATGTTCCTGTTTTATTGATAAGAAAACCGAGGCCCAGAGGTGCTCAGAAATGTATTAGAGTCACAGAAATGCTTAATACCCAGTCTTCTGATTTGGCCCTACCAATGCCCATGCCTCCCTGATGCATTTGATGAGAGGCTTGCTTGCCACCAACACAGAGTGCCATTCGGTAAACTTTGCCCTACACATCAAGGTGCGTGCACCTTCTCGAGCATGTCTGTGAAATGGCCAGGGACACGGTACATGCTAGCTAAATTTAAATGCTCTGTCTTCCTTCTGTAGGCTCCCCTTAGAATTACTCTTAGATCTAGGAATAAATTCACACTCTTTTTACTGCAAACAAATCCTGGGGATACCAGCCACACAGAGCATGTCCACTTCATGGCAAGCTGCTGGAGAGCTCAAAGAAGCCTTACCTTCACCTTGAACTGCTTCCCAGGAGAGTGGGGGACAGGCACAATTTCATCCCACCCCAAATGTACCCAGGTCGGTTGTGCCACAACCAGTTAAAATGAATCCAAAATGCTTCCCAATGACAGCTGGGCATAAACTCATACTTTATGAGGCTGGTTCATTCAGGGTAAAAATTTCTGCTTTGTATGATTTGTCAAGTGGAAGAGCTCTTGCTTTTGGATGAATCTGTCACTTCTGGAGAAATCCTATACCCTCCATTTCCTCCCATTTGCTTGCATTTCACAAATGGCCACATCATTTTGTCAAATTGTGGAGCCACTTAGAAATTGGGCATAGAGTTTTGCATAATCATTCATGTCAAGCCTGTGACACTCTGTGATTATATATAATGGTCTCTGAGGAGTCTCAGTGCAGGGGAATGCTACCTGGTTGGCCTCAGAGCCAAGTCTCCTTACAACCATTTCACGAAGAGGGACACTGTGGGAAAAATAGCTACATCGACCCGGGCCCCTGTGCAGACGAGCAGAAAAGGCAGGAAGCTCAGCTTTAGTCAGGGAGTTAGTGTTGGGAAAATAAATGAATAGACTTGTTTAAAATGAAACTTCTTGAAAATTATTTCTGTTAAATCAATTTCTGTGCCTAGACACAAAAACCAAATTTCACTAAAATTTCATTAGGAGGAAAAAGAAAGCTTTTGATCTGAGACACCGGACTTTTATCTCAAAAGATAATAATGCAACCATCTCTTGAGAATGGAATGGTGTTTCTAGCAGTAGATAGTGTATGACAAAGCTACGTAAGGGTTCACTGTTATTCTCTCTACTTCTTGGTATATTTGAAATTTTCCATAAGAAAACTTTTTAAATAAACCCTGTAATATTTCTTGGGGATTTGAGTACATGTTGTTAAAATGTTTGACCACACTGTTGAATTCCATGTTGTGCAAGGGGAAAAAAAACACCCCAGGAAATCCCAGAGAGAAGCAAACATCTCTAGAAAAGTGGGGGGGGGGGCGGTATAGAAGGACAGAGGCATCCTGTGCCTCCTCTTCTGGGAAGAGCCCCGTGAAGGTAGCAAGTCTCCGGGGAGAGAGGGCTGCGTGCTGTGTCGGGGGAAACAAGTTTTATACAGTGTCATTGAGTTTCCTGAAACCTGCCTCAGTAGCAGAGGTGCAGATTGGGTCAGAGACACCCCAGTGCGGCACAGAAGTGATGAAAATGGCTGTTGCACCAGAAGGGGCTGTGCAAGGGGAAAAAATAATCTCAGCAGGTGTTATGTAGTCAGATTCTCCAAAAATTCAATGCAACTCACGTTCTTTTTTTAATGACAGGCATTATATACTTTTATACCCAGGCAAAACAAATGGAAATAAAGCAAGCTATGGAAAAATAAAGTTGCATTAATTGCATGCTTGAGCGTGTGAACTATGATTCGTACCTGTCACAGGCACCTGCCCGGAGAGCCACCACCTCATCCAACCTTCATGCTACTTGATTCTCAAGCCTCTAAGAACCACCTGGACCTTTCCTTTAAGATCCTAATCCCAACTTAATCCTGAATTCTCTCCCCTATTAACTTCTATACCACTTCATCTCTATCCTCGGGTTTTAGGGTTTATTTATGAGTTGCCTTACTTGCTCCTGTCACCTGTGTGTTAACTCACCTCACCATGGACTATAAATCCTTCGGGAGCTGGGATTATGTTGTGTACTTTTAAAGTCTTCCCTGGCCTAGCTCAACGCCGGTCTGTACTGCACAATCTTCTCTAATGATTGCAGCCTGGACCTCACTCTGCCTACTGTTTTTAATGTCTGTAGTGCAGCTACTATATTGAGTTATTTTTGACGCTCACATTCTGTCCCTATTTGATATTTTATTATGACAGCATATTTCTTTGTTAACAAGATGACAGAGCAATATGAGATGGTACCAGATATTATCATTTTTTCCAATGGTGCTCCTGTTTCCGGTGCCCTTCGTCCTTGCCTGCCTTCATTCTAAAGGAAAGAGAAGCTCCGTGCTTACATTTTCAGTTCCCCCTTCAGCTAGACGCGGCCAGGAGATTCCAGCTCAGTCAGTGAGATGGGAGAAGAAGCTGGCTGGGCACTTCTGGAAAGGCTTTAATTTTTCACATTTGCAGCCAGCAAATGGGGTTGGCAAAATCTCTTCCTGCCCATCCTGTGGATTCTGAATGTGATACCTGAAGTTGGGGTAACTTATTCTTGGCTTTTTCCAGTCGAGCTCTATCCAATTTACTTTTTCAATGTTATCTCTTAGGACTTCCTTCCATTTGTATCAGACTGATTTTCTAAACGCGTTTTATCAGTCTGTAACTTTGCTTGTGTTGTGTACTTTCTGTAGAAAGAGCCTCTCCCCATTGTAATTCAAACAGTCAGACCCAGCCAAATCTCTGCCTCATTGAAAAAGCTGTCATTAAATAAAATCATCTCTTCCACCTTGAATCTCATAGAGCCCTTTTTGACCCCACTGCTTAAATAAGCCTTGATAGATTTTCTACAGTACTTCTTATATTATTGCCTTTTTTGATATTAATTCATATTAGTCTTATCTTTCCAACTGGATTATTAGTTCAGTCAGATTACATGTTCTCTTTCTCTGTATCTCTCATAGCCCCAATGCAATAATAAAATCACTGTTGGGAACTCAATACATATTTATGAAATGAATGAATAATATTACTTTCAGAACACTCATAACAGTGGCTCCCTTGCCTTCTAATGTGAAGTTTCAAAGCATGGTCTTATCCATCTTTGGTTGATAGAAGATGAATATCAGGGAAAACAAGTTGATAAATACAAAGGTAGGTTGCCTGATGAGTTATGAATAAGAATGTTGACTTTTCCAAGTAGAGCGCTTTATGAGTCAAGATAGGATAAGCTATGCTATGGTAATACTCAAATTCAAAATCTCAGTGGCCCATAAGAACCAGGTTATTTTTTTCACTCACTTTATCTGTCTAATGTGGGTAAGGGGAAGAGAAGAAAATTCTTTTTCTTGCCAGAATCACTTTGGGACTGAGGCTGGCAGAGGTTCTGTCTTGTTACAGTCACCTCTACCTGCCAAGGCGGGAGGAAGAGAAGGAGGAGAGGTCTAAATTTTCATTATGAGAGGCAATTGTGGCCACACCTAACTTGAAAGAGGACATTCAACCATTTGTCCAGGTAGGAAGGAGAACCAGATTACTACGACTAAAACAGGTGCTTATCCTGGCCAAACAAAGTATACCAAGCAGTGTTCTTTACCTGCAGCCACCAAAAGCTAACTCTGGTTAACTTAAGTAAAGAAAGAAGAAGGAGGAGGAAGAAAAGGAGATGAAGAAGGAGGGGATTGGGGGAGTAGTTCACAGAATTAAAGGAAAGCTACCATGAAGAATGGGACCAAGGTCAGCCCTGGGCACACAGATGGACAAAGATTGACAGGCTCTTCAGAGGACCTCCACTCCCATGAATCAGCTACAACCACATTCAGTCTTCATGTCATTTGTCTTATTTTCAAACTCTTAGACAATAGCATCAAATTGGCTGGGCTTGGACCATGTGCCAACCTTGACTAGAGATGAGCAGGCACCTGGATCAGCAGGCCCACTAAGACTGCGTGGAACTGTTGATCCAGGTGGATAGATATCCTACGGAAGACTGTGGAAGGAAGGGTAGTGACCCAGAGGAAAAGCAGGACACTGTTAGAAGAAAGAGGAATAAAGGAGGACAGGAAAAAGCTACTCATGTTCATTATGCATGGGTAATTGTATAATTGAAAGGCCCGAAGGAAGGATGGAATATCTACATGCCAAGAAACTGCAAAGACTAAATGTCTGTGTCCCTTCTCTAGAGACACTTAGTTGTACCTTTCTTTTGGTTCCTTTTCTTCAAATAAAAAGTTTAAACCTCACTCTCCTCTCAAGAGCAAATCCTATCTTATGGCATTAGCAGCAGCATGATATGATTGTGGGAATAATTAAGGGCTGCAATGTAAAGACATAAGTTTTACTTTCAATGAGCAAAGCCAAATGTCTGCTCAGTTAAATAACTTACAGCAAACCCACAGCTGATTTGCTCCTATGTTTCCTGGTGGAAACTGGCCCTAAACTGTGATGGGCAATTTCAATGACAAAGGAATGGTTCACTGGGGCACAAATCAGCCATCCACAGACTTCCAAATGACAGAACCAGAAGCAGCAGCTTAGATCTACAGCTCAGGTCTCATTCACCAGCAAACGGAGTATTCTAGGATGCTCTAGCCTAAGCCCAAAGCAATTCCTCCGACCACCACTGCCTCCATAACACTTTATTCAAACAAGAGCGAACATGAAAGAGTAAAAATATCAGAGCTGCCCTACCTGAGACCAAATTTGGGGCCTGATATATTGTCTCTTAATCCCATTGTTCTGCCTGTGGTTAGTTTTTGCTGCATAGCACAACCACCAAAACTCTTGACCTAAGACAATAGCCATATAACTGATGGTTAGGGGAATCGGCAATTTGGGTTGGGCCCAGCCAGCCAGTTCTCCTGCCGGTCTCAGTTGGGGTCACTCCTGCATCTGCAGTCAGCCATCCGTCAGCCTGGCAGCTCTCCTTACAGGGCTTGGCTGGCTGCCATGACAAGTGGGCCTCTCATCACTCTGTACACAGGCCCGGGCATCCCACAGTTTCTGAGGGGCTTAGGAGGGCAAGCCTTTTGCACAAATGCTTTGGAAGCCTTTGCTTATCTCACAACTGACTGTGTTCCGTGGGCCGAGGTAAGTTACATGTCTGATCCAGATCCAAACAGTAGAGAAACAGTCTTCACCTTTTGCAAGGATGTGAACACGGGAATGGACAGAATTTGCAACCATGTCTCAACCTTCTATATAGATGGTAAACTTTGATGGGACTCCATAGATCCAAACTTAAGAACCATTGGGCTAAACTAACCTGATTCATCATCCTCAGTGCAGACAAATGGCTTCTGGTCCACCTAAGCGCTGTGAGGGATGCCAGCTTTGTGGGACTCTCTTACTTTCTGCAGCCTTCTAGGTGAATAGGTTAGCAAAAGCGACTCTGTAACCCAGGGACGTGAACAGCTATCTCACTCCTCCAGCCCTGGCCATCAGCTCTGAGCCGCCTGTCCCTGTACAATGCGCATTAGCAGACAGAGACCCGTGTGCCCTCCCCAGGCCTTGCGAAGACAGGCTGGTGTTCAGCGCAGCACATTCTGCTGACGGGGAAGCAGTTGAAAGGGGGATAATTTAAAGCTCATATTTAACTCAAAGAATTCATTTGTCTTTTGATCCACCTTCCACTCTGACAAATGCTCCCTTCCCTATCACATTCAAACACACACCCCCTTCAGAAGCTGGTGAACTCATCCCCTGCCAAGGAATGGATTTTCCCCGTATTGCTCTATCTGAGCGATAAAGGGTTTAATGCCCCAAGTTCGCTCCTCAGCAGCTAACTCATATACACCGGCACAGCAAAGTGCCTAAGCTCTTTCCGCAGTTATTAAACTGTATCCCTAATTTCTTTGCAGACGCGACCTAGCAGCCATGGTTCTGAGGGCACTGCCTATTAAATCTGCATTTTGCACAGAGAGATAAAGCAGGCCAATCCGACCTGGATGACAGAAGGGCTCCTGCGGGCTGCCACTGCCGTCAGCACTTTTCCTCCCTCAGGAAGGCCGTGCGAGATGGGCCCTCCTGGTTCATGGCCCAGGAGCACTGGCCGGCTCTGCAGACTTTTCTCAAACCATCCCACGGCGGGAGCTCGCAGTCTCCTGGCGGCTGGCAGCACTGAGGTGGGGGGTGGGGGGCGCAGTTTGCTGCAGGCACAATATGAGCATGCACACAACCAACCAACCTGCAAGGCACAGGAGAACTTTCCAGACGCATCTACTGGATAGCACACGACAGACAATAGTGCATGTCCTCTGGGAGGAAACAAACACATGTGGCATGACATACAGAAGGAATCTGCAAACCGTGTGCACATTTCCCAAAGGAGATACATGATGATGCATTGATGGACAGGAGCAATGCATTAGAATTATTTATTTTTGTCTTTAAATTTTGTTTTTAAAAGTTCCAACATACAGGTATCATTAAGCACCCTCACTGGATTGCTTTGTGGGGCGGCACATGCTTTATGCGATGCATGGGTCCACACCAGGAAGAGAGAGGGCAGAGTTTGGAAAGGGCCCCTGCTCATCTATACTTTAGGCAGAATGTGATGTATCACAGCTTATGTGAGGCCAATAAAAGTAATTTGATGAGTATATGATTTATATCAACCTAAACCAACTCTTACAAAAAATACCAGTGGCTTATAAGGATTTTTACAAAGATTCTAGAATTAAAGGTAATATAGGTAATGGAGACACAAAGCCATAGTAGCCAAGCAGTCCACCCCCCCCCCGCAACCCACCCACCCAACAGCCCTTTGAGCTCTGTCAGCCACGCCATGAGAAAAAAATAAGTAAATGGAATGGGCTAACCAGAGCTGACAGAAGTTTGAAACACGAATATATATCCACGATTGTCAATGACCAGCCTCATTTAAACTACCTTGAAAAATAAGCTAATGATGGTTGGAAGCCTTCACAATTAGAAGGACCCTTTCAGATATTGCTTATTTCTTATTATTTATCTCAACCTATTGTGATTCTGCTTTGTGTTTGCCTTACCGTATAAACAAAGATGCATGTATTGGGGATACACAGTAAGATGGTTTTAACAAGGATGGACCTTGAGTCCATTATGTTCAGTGAAATGAATCAGACAAAGACAGACAAATACCATATGATCTCTCTTACATGTGGAATCTTAAAAGAAAAAAAAACTGAACTCTTAGATACAGAGAACAGATTAGGTGGTTGTCTGAGGTGAGGTGGTAGGAGGTGGGGTGGAGGGATGGGCAAAATGAGTGAAAGGTGTCAAAGGTACAAACTTCCAATTATAAAATAAATTATTCCTGGGGATATAATGTACAGCATGGTGACTATAGTTAATAATACCGTACTACATATTTCAAAGTTGCTAAGAGAGTAGATCTTAAAGTCTGAATCACAGACTGAAATCGTGACAAATGTTAACTAGATTTATTGCAGTGATCATTTCACAGTGTATACAAATATCAAATCATTACATTGTACACCTGAATCTAATACAATGTCACAGGTCAATTATACCTCAATAAATATAAAATAAAACAATGGCAATTATATGACTTTACATATTGTTCTAATAATTAAACCACATGATTACAAGAAACCAGTTTGGAAAGTCTAGTTTAAGGAGACAGCGAGACGACAGTCAACATCGGTGTGGCCCAGATTAGTTGTCTGTAAATTCACTCGCCAAACTGCAAACCCTGTGTGTTTCCCACTCGCCATGCAGCCTCTAACTAAGAAAATAAAATTAAACTAGGCAGCTCATTGGCGTTATTTCGGTTAACTACTGTAGGAATTTGTTTACATTGAATCCTATCAACCCAGGTCCCCTAAAGATCGTTTGAAGAGCAAGTACAAGCGAGGGGCACATTCTCCTGGTGGTGCTGAAAACAACGCCACCTCCACCATCGCCCGGAGTCACTGGCTTCCTGAGGAAGGCTCCTCTAAGAGCTCGATGTACAGGAACCGTTTACCCTTCACCATAACTTGATGAGGCATTGTGGTGGACAGACTGTAAATGTGGCCCATGACTCCCAATTCCTGGTGCTTACACCTTTGTGTAATAACCCACCCCCACATGTGAGTCATGGGCAGGACCTACGATTTGCTTCTAGTCAATAGCATGTAGCAAAGGTGATGTGATTACATGTTGTAATAATGCCTGGCTTACAGGAGCCTCTTCTTCCCTGGCTAGCTTTGAGAAAGCAAATGGCCACGTCGGGGCCCAAGTGGCAAGAAACTTCATTCAGCAGCCAACAGAAAAATGAGGCCCGCAGTGCTACAGCCTCAAGGATATACATTTTATTAATACCCTGAGTGGGGGTGGAGGTGGATCCTCCCTTTGTCAAGTCTCAGATGAGACCCCAGTCAGACACTTCGATTTCAGCTTTGCAGGGGACCCTATTTATCTGTGTCCAGACACCTGACCTACAGAAACTGCAAGACCATAAATATGTGTTGTTTTAAGCCATTATGTGTGTAAAAATGGTGTTACTCAGCAACAGATAAGGAATACAGCGTATGCATGCCTGTATCCATATCTACAGGTGGAAGGTTAAATAAATCATCCAAATTCACGCAGTTAGTAAGAGGCAGGGCTGGGATGAAAACCCAGGTGGCCTGATTCTGGGAGATTAGCCTTGACCACTGTGGCCACTTCACTGTCTCTGCTGACACTCCACCTACCACTCACCAACCTTTGCTGTGGTCTCGGTCCGTCTCCTTAGGGTGAGACCCCTTTCCTAAGACCACAGTCCTTTTGGGAAACCAAACCCAATCTCATGCAGTCCCAGTGCCAAGGCCATGGCGTGCGATCTGTGCTGGCACCAAGGGCCAAGCTGGGATAGAAACACACAGACGTTCCTGCCCCGGCTTCGGCGTCCGGAAAGGAGCAAAGCAGACCCGTGGCTCTGCTGTCAGTGGCTCTGAATAAACTCTGCCAATAACTCAACGTGCCCCACAGATGAAGGAGAAAAACAAGTCTGTGGGCATCGCAGAAGGAGCCTTGGCATGAACGTCAGCAGGCTGAAGCTTTGACCTGGACCCTGCCACCCAGGCGGCCGTGGGAACCTAAGGAGGTCACTTTGTGCCGCTTGGCCTGTGCTTTCTCATTACTAAAAGGAAGATCTGGATTGGATGATTGTTAAAGCCTCTAAAAATTTTACATAATTCCAAGGTACTGTCTCGTTTGAATTTATTTCTTGTCTTCTTCCTCCCCCGCCCGTGTGAGGGCCTTGATTTCAGCTGCCTGATTTTGAGACCCAGGTGACACATGTTTAATGCAGAGCAAGCAGGGGGGGAAATAAAGAAAGAAACCTCTTGGGGTCAGAGACACAGGAAGGATGGAATTAATTGCCAAAAAGATGAAATTCTCACCCACAGCCTTTGAAAGCCTGTGCCCCTGGCCTGGGCACTCTCTGCCCATGGCCGGCGTCAGCCGCCAGGGCTACCCGTCCCTGCCTCCCCTTGCAGATTGGGTCCCAGCCTGCATGACAGTCTCATTTTTCACCGTACGCATGTGGTGAATGCTAAACTGTAATCTCTTTTTGCACGCTTCAGTCCCAAATCCATAGCTGGCGGGCCGCTCTTGTGGTCTGCGAGGGACCGCGTTAGCTGCCGTGCCAGCCGCACTGGGCAGTCCTGCGGTCCCCTCTGGCTTTGCCCTTCTTCACACTTTGTCAAAATACATCACCAGCGACACAAAGAAAGGGACACTGGAAACCCCCTGTTTTCTAATCCCTTTATTTTCTAATTGTTTTTCCTTCTCCCAGATTTGGACTGTTTTCCGCTCTAAAGCACAGCGCACTACCAAGGAGAGGCCCCGCACAGGGCTCCGAGGGGGGCGGGCGGGGACGGTGATGGTCCCCACAGTCCTAGACCCCACCCGGCTGTCTGTGCCCCGCGCTGCCTGCGATGCTGTTTTCCCCTCCTCCAAGCGGCCTGTCCCGCCGGCGCCGGTAAGACTTGATCCAACGAGGAAGAAGAGGTGGTGAAAACTGAAGCAGATCTGCCCTGGCAAGAGGCCTCGGAGGGCTCCCCGTTGCCCTGGGGATGACTGTCGTGGACCAGGGGCCGGGCCTGCCTCTCCCACCTCACCCCGCAGGGCTGGGAGCCTCCGTCCCCTCCAGCCACTCTGGCCGTGATGGGTTTTCTCAGGACCCCACGGGGCCTTGGCACGTGCTGTTCCCGTCGCTGTGAATACTCTGTCCCTGGATCTCCCGTGGCCACCTCCTGCTTGTCGTTAGTCCGGGCAGCGGAGGTCAGCGCTGTCGGCGCGGAGCGAGTGACCTCTGCTGTGGCCGCGCTGGCCGGGCGCAGGGCTGGATGCCGGCGCCAGCACTTGTGACCCCACCCGAGGCCTCGCCCACCCTGGAGCCCATCCTGCCGAGGCACAGCGCGGGCGGCCAGTGACCCAGGCGCCCGAGGAGGGGCTCCGCCCACACGCAACACCTGTGCCCTCACCTGGGCAGCCGGAGGCACGCGGTCCGCTCTGGCTCCCCAGGTGCCCGCCCGCTCACGTGTCGGGCGTCACACACGTCCCTTCCCGCCCCCTCCCTGTCTCAGGTCCCCCCCTCTCCGCAGGGCGTTCTGGCACGGCCTCTCCAGCAAACCGCCGGCACTCAAACCTTTGTCTCCCTCGGAGCCTGGTTCTGACCTCCACCCCCTGAGCGGGTCTCCTCCTCTGGCCCCTTCCTGTTTCCTCGTGGCTCTTGATCTCTGAACATTTTCTTGTGGTTGTTGTTTGTTTATTTGCTTGCTCCTTTTAATTGACTGTCTTCTTTGCATGGGAAGTGCGTAAGCTCCAAGAGAATTCTTTATCCGTCTGCAGCCTCTGAACTATACCTGATGGCGTAGCAGGTGCTCGGTACATGTCTGCTGCCAAGCGGGTAACTGCACTCAGAGCTCACTGAGGTTCTGAGCTGCAGTTTTGAGAACTCCTTAAATGAAATTCTCATTCAAAGCTCAGGGGGTTTTCCAAAGCTTCCCCACACATCTCACATCCCGCTAAAGAAATGTCAAGTTCCTGGAGAGGGCAAAGGAAGGGCCATTCTCTGCAGCGCCTCTGACATCACCTTGCAACCACTGAGGCTCCCAGCGTCCAGCTCCCCTGGTCCGCTAGCCCTGCAGGGAACTGCTGGCCAAAGAGTGCAATTAGACAGGCTGTGTGCTAAAAACTGAAGAGGCCTTTGAATTCTCAGGACTATGCAATTATTAGAACTCTGACTCTTGCCCCAAATTTAGCTTGTTTGTTCCTGCCGGAGGGAAAGCACAGGATTTTCTCCATGTTTCATGGGGTCTGGGTCTCAGTCCTCAATGGAGGAATGAGCTCCTCCTCAGGTGACTGCCAGAGGAGTGTGAAGAAAGCCATCTTCCAGGGAAACCTGTTCTGAATGCCGGAATCCCATCACACACACCCTTGTATGTTCCTATCACACATGAGTGTGAGGCGTATCTGCAGTGCTGTGTGCCGCCATGTCTGCACCTTACCCACATGCCCCTCACACCTGGCCCACCCATCCAACTTCCCTGGATCTGGGTGCCAGAGACTGTCTGTTCACCATTGTGTTACCAATGTTTTCTGTGGTTCCTATACACAGTTGACAATAAATACACAACAGGCAAGTGAATGAATGGATTTCACTTTTTCCAGAAAGACACTAAATCCTAAATCCCTGAAGCTCATTAGAACTGGGTACAATCTTCAGAAGCCCTTGATGAGGAAACACCCAATAGCAATGCCTAACCCTCTAAGAAAAAGTGACAGTGTCAGAGGAGAAAGAATGGATGTCATTTAAAGAGAAGCGTGTGACTGCTCCCGGGTGACTTCTGCACAGGCCACTGTGGGCTAGCTATAAACAGCTGGGCTGATTTCAAGAAAACTCCACAACCAGTATGTGATTGCCAGAGCTGGGTCCTCTGCCTGTGAAGTCTAAATCCCTTCACTGATCAGAAAGGACATGCCCAGGTTCCTCTCTTAAAATGCTGAGTGACGAAGGGGTAAGGAGCACTGGAGAGACAGCATGGAAGTGCTGCTAAGCCAGGAGCTGGGCCGCCGAAGAAGCCAGCCCAAGGATGAAGGGTATGATGGATGCAGAGGCGCTTTGTAAAGCAGACGTCTCTTTACCCACACTGTGGGTTTTTATGATGATGATAAATATCGCTGCTAAGTGTTCTCAGTGGATAATTAGTCCCATATGAGGCCCCATTGGGGAAAAAGAGAAAAATATGTGTGGTCAAAAAGCCAGAGTAAAATCCTTTAAAAATGTAAGTCAGATTGTACTGCGCCCCTGCTCAAAAGCCTCCAGGGGCTCTCATTGCACCCAGAGAAAAACTCATCCCCCTCCTCACCCGCAGCCCCCACAAGTTGAACATAACTTTCCTGTGGGCCTTCATCACCTCAGTCTTAGCATGCCCTGAACATGTAGAATCTGTGTGGATTGCATATGAAAAGGTATTCAACATCACTAATCATAAAGAAATGCAAACCAAAACCACAGTGAGATGCTGCTGTACGCGCATCAGGACGACTACCATTAAAGAAAACGGAAGGTAACAAGTGCTGGCGACGACGTGGGGAGACGGGACCCTTGCGCACTGATGGCGCGTGCGATTGCTGTGGAAAGGAATACGACGGTTCCTCAACATATTCAAAACAGAAAACACTTTCCATACGATCCAGCAATTCTGCTTTCCATATATATGTATGGCGAACATGTATGAATATCCAAAAGAATTAAAAACCGAGACTCGAACAGACATTTGCACTGCTATGTTCCTTGCAGCATTATTCTCAGTAGTTAAGATGTGCAAAGAACCTAAATGTCCACCGATAAATAAATGGATGAAAAAATGTGGTACCTACGTACCATGGACTACCATCCAGCCTTAAAGGGGAGGGAAATTCTGACACCTGCTACGACACTGTGCTGAGGACGCTATGCTGAGTGAAAAAAGCCAGATATAGAAAGACAAATACTGCGTAATTCCACTTATAGGAAGCACCAAGAGAAGGCAGACTCAGACAGCAGAACAGCAGTTGCCAGGGGCTAGGAGGAGGGGCGACAGGGTGTTACTCTTTGATGACACAGTTTCAGCTGGAAGGTGGAAATGCTCCGGAGACGGACCGTGGTAATGGTTGTAAAACACTGTACTTTATGCCACTGAATTATACACTTAAAAATGGCTAAAACGATACATATTAAAAACTTTTTATTTATTGACTTTAGAGGAGAAAAGAAAGATGAGAGGCAGACAAAGAGAAACGTTGATTTGTTGTTCCACTTATTTATGCATTCATTGGTTGATTCTTGTATGTGCGCTGACCTTGGATCAAACACACAATCTTGGCATATCGGGATGACACACTAACCAGCTGAGCTACTCAGCTAGGGCTAAAAATGGTAAATTTTATATTGTGTATATTTTACAATTTCTTTGAAGATAAAAAGAAAACATACAAGTTTCTCCTCACTTCACTCAGTCTTTGCTCAAATATCACCTCTCCAAAAGACCATGCCTAAGCACACTGCATAATGCGCACCTCTAGTCCCTCCTCACCCGCTCCCCCTGCTTTCTTTTTCTTCCTAAGCCTTTTCCCTGATGAACATGCGATTACTCACATTGGTATCTGGTTTCATCTGTCCCCACTGCAGTGTAAGCACCACAAGGACAGAGCCCTTGATTGGCCCACTGCCCCAGCAGCTGGGACAGCAGCTCACACCTGGCAGCTCTCAGTACCTGTCTATAACAGGTGTGAATTCGGTGCCTGGTTTGGATGAGGAAAGTGAAGTCATGCGGAGTGAGGTCGTGTACCCAGGGTCACACATTCAATAAACACCAAAGCCATTCTGGCTCCCCATGCCACATCTGGATCTTTCCCCACAACACCGTGTTGTTGATGATGGTAACACTAATTCAGATGTTCTCACCGTTTTCCTATCTGAGCAATGCTTTCCCCAATTCATAATCAAATTGCCTCATAGCCAAATGAATATGGGGTTCATTTCCCCGTTGCCTGTTTATCAGGCAACTGAGAGGAGACAGCTCCGGCAGTCCAGGGGTGCAGAGATGAGTTGGGGGAGAGAACACCACACAGCAAGGTCCGAGACCCCCCCACCCCCGGCCATGCCCGCGGCGGTGAGTGAGGGTCATAGCAGGGCTGACCTTGCCTAGCATGCACTGACCCTGGAGTTCAACAAATCCTTAACCAGGTGAAAGGAGAAGAGAGGGAGAAGTCAAGTAATTTGTTATAAGTGGGGCTCAGAGAGTAATGTGGAAGAAGCTAAGAAATGGGAGTGATAGTCTCTTAATGGATTCTTTTCTGAACAGCTAACTTTTCTTCTCTTTTCCTTACCCTGCTAGTCTCGCTTTTATCTTGGAGGCCTTTGGTATAGCACAGGTTCTCAGATCAGGTGGAAGTGAGTTCAGTTTGGGGCACTGTGTAACCCCAGACAGGTTATTAAAATGGCTCTGGGACTCAGTTTCTGCCTCAACAGAATAAGAATATAATGACACCTACCTTACAGAATTTTGAGGATCAAATACGGAAAGCCCATCTAGACCACAACACCAAGTACTCAGTACACAATAAGCTCTTGGTAACTGTTGGCTGTTATCCTGCACAGAACATTTCCTCTGTACCTTTTTAACACATTCCGTAGCACTCTGGTTACCCAGGGGGTGATGTTTTACAGAAAAAAAAAAAAAATCTGCAGGATTTGATAGAAATGTATCTGGAGGTGGACAGTGGGTCTGTGGAACGGAAGAGCGCTAACAGACACAACTGACGTGTTTTTTCCGGCTAAACTTAAGGGCCGTGGTTGAAAGGTGTTGGAGTGGTCTGCTGGATAGAGCCCAGCAGACGGGCTCCACATCTCTTCACAGCTCCATGTTCAGAAACTTCAGGTGATGGCTTTGCCCTGGTGAGAACTGACCCTGCAGAAATCAGCAAATACCACAAACAAGAGCTTTTTTATTTTTAACTTTTTTGCAGAGCTGGTTTGTCCATGTGTCCATGCCATTCTGGAATGGTACCACAAGTTTTTTCGAAGTTTGGGAATCAAGTTGGCCAAATTAATAGACTAGGTTTGGCCTGGCAGAGCACGACCCTGTGTGGACGCGACCTGCGTTTACACTCAGTGTATCCTAATACAAAGTGTAGTATGTTTCCAATGTACTGTTAGTGATGGAAGTCAGAGGAAGGCCTTTGAGCAACTGCCCCACGGCTGCTACAGGAGGACTCAGTAGGGACCCCTACCCTCGTCTTGGGTGGGCACAGGGAAGACATCTCAGAAGAAGCAATAACTGTGTAAAGTCTGACAGAACGGGAGTTATTATCACAGGAGAAGGGAGAACATTCCAGGCAAATGAGTCTGGGCGGAAGTCCAGGGGCAAGCATCAGTCTAACGCATTTAGGGGATCAAAAGTCATTTCAGCACAGAGTAAGCGAGGGAAAGTGTTGACAGATGGGCCAGGAAAGGCAAGCAGGCCAGGTTGTGTAGGACGTTGTTGGAGTTTTTCTCCTAAGGGAAACTGGGAGCCATTGGAGAGCTAAGGAAAGCAGGGAGTGTGATCAGAATCGCGTTTTGAAAAGACTGGCTGAGAGAAGCTATAGAAGGATCTGCGGGAGAAAGCTGGGTATTCCTCCAGGTGAGCGGCAGTTCGGGTAAGAGGGGATGGTGGTCACCTGATGCAGGGCAGAACAGTGAGGAAAGGAAGACATGATGGAACCAGAGTGTGTCTTCAGTGTGGACTATGATGATGGAAGGTGGGGTTGAAGCATAAAGAAGAATTGAGAGCAGGGATGAGAACTGGCATTTGTAGACCTCTGTTCACAACAGCATTATTTACAACAGCCGAACGGCAGAAATAACCCAAACATCCATCAATGGGTGAAGAGACAAATAAAATGTATCTCTTCACGCTGGGACTATTATTCAGCCTGAAAGAGGAAGAACGTCCTGACACATGCTACACTATGGGTGCACTAAACTTGAGGACATTATGCTAAGTGAAATAAGCCATCACAAAAGAACTAATACTGGATATGTCCATTTATATGATGCATGTAGAGTATTCAGGTTCATAGAGAAAGAAAGTAAAATGGTGATCACCAAGGGCTGGAGGAAGCGGGGAGGGGTAGTTACCATTTAATGGGTACAGAGGTTCAGTTTGGGATGATAACAATGTTGGAAAATGGCAGGTGGTCGCAGTTGTACAACAGTGTAAATATACTTAATGCCACTGAACTGTACACCTAAAAATGGTTAAGATGGTAACTTTTATGTTAAAAATGTTTTACAACAATTTTTTTTTTTGTAAAAAATGGGTCATTCAGCTGTCAGACCATAGAAGAGAGTGATGTTCTTGATGGACCACAAGCCTCTTATTGCTCTGCTTGGAGGTGGTATCCCTGCTGCGGCCACATCGACCGGCCTGCCCTGTCCAGCCAGACACCCGTGTCATGTCTGTCTCAGCAAACTGTCAGCTCATTGGACTGAATGAACTCTACAGGCAGATGGCTTGTGGGTGCTTAGACAAAGCTGATACTACTAGAAATAATGAGCATGGCCTGGCGTGGAAGTGTCAGATCGTGACTCGGTAATGTTAAAGTTCTCTTCAGTCTACAGCTAAAAACAACATCCTCTGGATTAAGAGGAAGAAATGACCGATAAAAGCAGTGGTATGGATGAGGCTCAGGAGCAGTGCGCTGCTTGAAAGACGTCAGATGCTAGAGCATCTATGCAGTGATCCATTCACATGAATCTCCATGACACACAGAATTAACCTGTGCTGGAAACCATTAGAACAAGTGTTGCTGGGAGTGAGGAAATGGAAGTGAGGCTGAAACTAGCTGGAAGGGCCATGAGTAAACTTTCAGAGGTAATGAAATGTTTTGTTTCTTGATAAGGGTTTGAGCTGCATGAATATTTTATTAAACCTGTACACTGGGTCTATTTATTTCAGATATGTAAATGTGACCTCTTAAAAGAACTCTAGTTAATGCTTGATATGCATGCTGGAGTTTTGAAATGTACTGATGTCTGTAACTTACTTTGAAATGCATTTAAAACTAAGATGAATTGATGCATATGGAGAGATACAGAATGGCACAAAAAGAGCAAACATTGATGACCATAGAAGCTAGGTGGCAGGTGTACAGATGGTTACAATCATTTCAAGTTCTCTCTCTATTTAAAAAGTTGAAGGAAATAAAATTATAGTTTAAACCACTCATTCCTTAGAACATTGCAGGACTAGACAGATTAGAAGAGCTGATGGGCTATCTGATAGCACCAAGGACAGTGGATCTTAAACTGTATCCCCCCAAAATGTTTTAGGGACCTCCTCTCCAGCAGGACAAAATAGTTCTTATTTAATATGTTTTATATATTGGGTTTCTGTGTAAGATTTTTGTTTGAAAATAAATATTCCCATAGTTTAAAAGTGTTGGTGTTTCTCAGTGCTGGGCTATCCTCATTTGGGGCTGGCGACTCTTTGCTGAGCAAATACCCACCTAGTGTTGATCTTGGGAACTCTCGTCTTCAGACACTAAGTCTAACACCCCTGCTGCAGTGTGGTAGCAATGTTTAATGCCCCCATATTCTTCCATCCAGGAACCCCGACTTGCCCATATCCCATTAGAATTAGAGACAAATCTAAGAAACCCAGGTGTGCAGGCCGGCCCTTAAGTGGAGAAAGCTTTCCCGCAATAGCACCTTGCCTGCCAGTACCTTCTCAAGTGATAAAAATGTAAACAGAAATATGGGAGGCTGGTTTCTACTGTCCAAGCGCAGTGCTCCTTCCGAGAAACGACCATCCTCCCGTCTTCTCAGGTCCCAGACCACTGTGCTCTCTCCTGCTAAATGAATAATTTCAGATGTTTCTTGGATACTTGTCCATCGTGGCTTCAGGAAGGAAATGACTGCCTCACGTGATCATGCTGACATTTGTACATCTGGCCTACGTGACAAATCCACTTACCACTCTAAGTGGATAAATGGGACTTCTGATATCTAAAAATTAAAACTAAAAAAGATCACAGTGCTTAAAATCCATGATGAAACCCAATCAGGGTGCTAAATATTAAGGGACATCACTGGCTTATACTTTTGTCTTTCGCCCTCTGTCTGGGCGATTGCCTCCCAAAAGGGTAGTGGTTGGGTGGCACCCCCCTCTTCCCCCAGGCAAATGGCATTCACATTGTTTTCTTATAAGAAAGTGCCAAAGAAAAATGAGCAGAAAGTAAGCCTGAACAGATGTCTAACATCATTAAAGCTGGCTCCAAAGAATCCAGATCTCAGTTTGGTATATTAATGCTCTATTTATCTTTAAGCACAGATGGATATTTTTATTAGTATTACTTTGTTTATCTGGTTTCAAGAAGGGTTAGTCCGGGGGGCAGATGCCTCTGTTATGAGAGCACATTCCTCCTGAGAGAGTCAGAATGAGGAGTAGCCTTTTCAGTAGAACTTTAATTAGAAAAGCCGAAGTTACAAATGTTGGCAGCTCCTGCGTGAGCTAATGAGGCCAGTTGCAACAACAAACAGAAAGACAAATAGGACGTTGGCGAGCCCACGCTTCCCCACCTCTCCTCCTCACCCACCGAAATGGGAGACAGCACAAAACCTCCTCGTTCCCAGATGCGAAACAGATCATGAGAGAATCCAAGTTCTCTGAAAAGGGACACTGCCGTAAGCAGCTGGTTATCACTGCAGATAAACAAGAGCAGAAGGTCTGTTACTGATGTCCTAGTTATGACACATGGAAACTTCTAGAAGCTTCTGGGTAAAGCAATTTTTGACGTGGCTTATGGATTTCAAGGCTTTTATTAGATGATAGCCTGGGATCCTTCCAGCAACGGCCAGTCTCTTTCAACAATTGCTACCTCTAAGTTTGTTTTTCACCAGGTTTCTTATTAGTCTCTCTTTTCAGAGGCTTTATATGGGATTATGGATCTACATGCCCAGGAAATTGCTCACTGCATTGGATTAGGGAGTTCATTTGCCTGATAGTTCTCCCAAGAATCATGACAGGGTGTTTGTTTTCTTCTCCAGGAGCGTAATGCTTTATTTCTCGTCTTTTTCTGACCCCCTTTTCCCACCATCCTCTCTGCACCGCTCCTTGTGCGCACACATCCGGAAAACAGGGAAGGTTTTCAACTCCGCCGAGTCGCGTTTGCGAGGCAGTCAGCGCGTGCCCCTGCTCTGCCAGTTTTCCCGCCGCTACGGGGGAACCCTTGTCTCCATCCCCCCCCCCCCACACCTTACAAAGTTGTTCTCAGGATGTGAATCTATTGTGTTCCTTCCAAAAAATCACTCCACCTCTGGGACACCGCACGGCTCTCTCGTCCAAACTTGCTCACCTTCGGCTCTAAGACACTCCTCTTCCCCCTCCCCCAAGGTCTGCTGACTGTCCCTCAGACCGATCATCTCCTCTCCCTTTGCAGTGTCGTCGCCCGTGTCCCGGCCCCCGCGTGTGCGGCTGCTGTGGTGGAGGCCTCCCCACTGATCTGCCCGCTGGGCCACCTGGCGCGCGGACCGTGAGTCCACTGGGTGCCCGAGCGCACTCCTCTGCTCCATGGCTGAAAAGGGCTCCCTTTGATATATGGTCTCAGTTTGTTATATTTTGTTGGATACAAAATAAGATAGGCATCTTGGCCCACTGGACAAGGACCGCCTGTATGTATCCGCACCCCCCCCCCCCCTTTTCACTGTAATTTCCCAAACAGTCCCCTTCCAAGTTCTGATTTAGCCGAGCTGAACCCTGGGCATTCCTTCCCCTTGTATTGCCAGCAATGCCCCGCCCTTTGCTCCTTCTTCCTGGAATTTCTTTTCTCTTCGCCTCCTGCACACACATGTACGCATCTCTCAGGGCTCAGTTCAAACGCAGCCGTCCTCAAGCCATTTCTGCTTCCGCTCAGCTACGTTATCTGGACTTCATTGTCTGCACCTCCCTCGTTGCGCTTCTTCTTACTCCCTGGCCACGTGTTTCCTTCCTACGCACCTGTTTGTGTAAGGCAGACCTTCAGGGTGAGTCCTGTGTTTGATTTGCTCTCAGCTCACAGCACCATGCTCCAGAGACTTTAGTAAGTTCACCTTTGAATCCAGATGTGCCCTTGGGAGCCTGGGCACGGGCCCGCTACTGTGAGACGGGCAGGCCTGGGCACGGCTGGCCTTCCCAATGCCAAGGTGCATAAAGGCTTGTGGAGTCCTCCGCGAAATGGGCCGTCCTAAGGGAGAGAGGTAGGCAGAAGCGCATGGCCGCCTCACAAAGCCTTAGTCACGGCGCAGCAGCGTGGGTTTTGAGTAGGGCATAATGTTTGCCTTTCAGCTTTGTCTCCCTGTCCCAGAGCTGTTTACTGAAAAAGTCTAGAAGTCCCTGGAACACAAACACTATGATTTTGAAATCCCCGTGAAAACACCAGAATGGAGAGGAAGCATTCTCCTGACTGTACAGAAGAAATGCCTTTCACTCTGAAGGGCTCAGAGGACACCGAGCTATTGCTTTGGTGCCCGAGGGTGCAGCCCCTCAAAACCCCAATGGGAGAGGCAGACAGGAAGCCAGAGCGATGCAGATGCTGCCTGAGACCTACCCATACCCTGGTGAACGCGTATAAGATGCCTCTGGAGATCTCGGAAATAATTTGTCAAAAGCAGGGAGCTGCTGAAGCTGGAAATCTTGCAAGGTCAGGTGGGGACACAGCAGGGGAAGAGCAGATGACCTAGCAGGACTCAGGAGACAAGAGGACCCGGTGATGTACACAGAAAAAATTGTCCACAGCCCACACAGATTCCAGGTTTGGATTGTTATGATTAATCGATTCTGTGGGTTTCTCTTTGTTGTATAAACACAGTCTCACAAATCTGAGTCTTGTCGCTCTAGGATTAACCTGTCTCCTGGGAACTTTATCCCTTCTTACCTGTGATTTCTCTTTTTAAAAAAAAATATTTTCCCCACTGTGTGTTACATTTATTTGCATCATCCCTCTAAGGCCACTACAAATAAAGCTACTGAGCCATGGAGACCCATGTTGCCAGTCACAAGGACCTCTTGATTGTCATTACAAATATTGGCTATCAGATGTGAGCAAAGAGGGGATGGAAAAACCCCATGATGTATGTCCCTGGAGTTTGGGAACTGGTTGCAGTGGTGGTAGGGGGTGGAAGGGGAACCGGATAGACTACCCTGCCTACCTGCTCTTCCTTTCTCATGCCTGATGATTATTAATTACATTTGTGCATTGATACAATTTGCTAGTTTTCTGAGTAGCCAGATTACGCTTAGTCATCTTGGCATTTTTAAATGTAAATGAAAAATCGCCCAGTGCTCTGAGCCAAAAGCGAGAAAGATAAATAACACCAGGAAGCTGGTCGTTGCCCGTCTGTCATAAAATTTCATTAGTTTTGACAGCCTGTACAACATAAGCAATGAATGAATGCTAACTACACTTCCTCCTCTGTCCTCTTCCATAAGTCACCGGCGCTGCAGAGGCCAGAGGAGATGCCCCCTGAGAGAGGGTCGGGACGAGGGACATGCCAGCCTTAGCGGGACCCAGGAGGATGCGAGTCTGAGCTGGTCGGGGGGCAGTGAGTGTGGTTTAGCCACAACACACAGCCTCAGTAGTGGGCTCAGAGCCTCCTGTCCTCATGGGGCATCTCTCTTCTAAGACCCGTTCACTAAGCAAAGATTCCTCAGTGCGTCATGGCCAAGCAGAGACTGCTGAGTGCTGGTGATATAAGAATCCAACCAACCAACACAGTCATTTGGCGACAAGTGCCAGGGGACCACATATCAGAGATGGGAGAAGTGAAGGGCAGCAGCAAGGTGTCTCAGTGGCCACGGAGCCATGTGGGCATTTGCATCCTGGAGATCGGGAGGCCTGGGATTCCCGAGACTCTTCTGGTGACTGCTGTAGATAAATATAAAGGTGCTTTTGTTTCTTTCTCCCTCTTCTTCTCTTCCCTTCCTGAACAATTCAGGTCAAAAGCTGTCAGGAGAGTTGTCATCTGTGCAGGAAGGGGAGGGGAACAAGGCAGCAGGCCAGTGATGTCAGAGCAGAGTGACAAGGGCATCCCTGTAAAGCAGTGGTCTGGCAGGGCGTCTGAGGTCCATGCTGGTGCTGGGAACTTGGCCGGGTAAGGAGGGCGTGTATGTGTGGGGCTGCCAGCCTAGGGACCAGGGTCTGAGCAGGACAGAGGGCCTCTAGCTAGAGGGCCAGGCCCTGGGAACCAGCCCCAGCAGGTGAGGAAAGCATCCACGCATAGTGTGGCTTCATGTGCGTGTATTGGGGGGAGGTGAGAGCCCCAACAAGGCAATGAGGGAACCTCCACAAAGAGGTATCAGAGCTCAAGGAGGATGAGGAGGTGTCAACACGGAGGGAGAGTCAGGGGAAGGAGGAGGCAGGGATTGGTTACAAACAGGATCATTGATCAACTAAGTCAACAGAATAAGGAAATGGGGGCCTGGTTTCTCACCGCCAGAGAAGGGAGGTCGGCACACTGATGGAGGAAAGAGCAAGCTTTAAAAACCATGTGGTGTCAGAGTGCAATGGAAGAAATCAGCATGAACAGAGTTTTCCATTGTAGAAGACATATGGAAAAATACACATGTGTGCACATATTGCCACTGGGAGTCCGAGAGCAAGAACACCCAATAGAGATCAATGCACCTGTCTTTCTCGTGGGATGGCTGAGCTCGCAACAGGAAAGTTTAGACATGTCTGTGATGCCTTCACCATAATAAAGGGAGAAAGTGCCTGGGAACAGAGTGGACAGAGGAGGAAGAGAGTAAAGAGACAGAATTCCAATGACATTATTTGAACCCCTGGATCCAGCCATGCCTGAAGCCTATTAAGTGAACAAATTGTGTGCGTGTGTAAGCCGAGGCTGGTTGAGTTGTTGCCACCTGCAATGTAAAGAGTTTTGATTATTAACACCCTCAACAGATTCCTGATGATTAGTTTTAATGGGAAACAACTTCAAATGTCAGAGGCGTCTTAGGCTTTTAAAAGTATTTGCATATCCTTGCAGTCAATCATTTGACAAGTATTTACCGTGCGTCTACTACATATCAGGCACTGTTCTATGTTCCTTTCTTCCTCACAGCACAAATGCTGTGGGCGGGAGGTGGAGACAAAGAAAAAGAGCACAGTTAAGGGGGTGATAGGCATTCAGCACAGGAAGGGTAGTCAGGGCAGAGCACAGTGAGAAGCTGACAGCTGAGCAGAGCCCCAAAGCGATGGAGTCAGAGTACATTAGGGAGAAGAGAATTCCAGTTGAAGACAACTGCGGCATCAGCCCTGACGCAGACGCGTGCCTGGTGTGTTCAAGAAACCAAAAGAAGCCACGGTAGCCGGAGCAGCCTGGGGAAGGAGCTGGGGCTGGTGCGGTCCTAAACAGAAAAGCCAGGGTAGCTCAGGTAAAACCTTAAAGGCATTTAAACAACCAGCTTGACTCCAAGTGAAAGGAGTCACATCACTTTAAGCAGAAAATCGCATTATTAGTCTCAGGTGTTAAAAGAATCACACCGGCTGTTGGGTTGAAAATGGATTAAGGAGGTGGGGTGGAAAGGGTAGGAGCAGAGAGAACAGGTGGGAGCAGCTCAGGTGAGGCATTCTGGGGGCTCGGGACAGAGTGATTCCAGTGAGGAGTCAAAAATACTTCTACAGTTTTGTGCTTGAGCAGCTACCATGCTGAACTAAACGGGAAACACCACAGGAGAGTTCCGGGGGGAGCCGAGTAGATCGGCTCTGGACAAGTTGACTCTGAAACGTCCGTTAGACATCCAGGCGGGGGTGCTGACTAGCAGTTATATACAATAATCTGGAGTTCCAGAGAAAAATGAGGATGATTTTCTTAATTTAACTTTTGCAAAGCTTTTCAAAATTAGCTGATCGTTAACAGTTCATTGGAGGATCACCTGCTGAGCACAACACCATAAAGATCAAGCCGAAGGTCACGAAACCTTAGCCTGTAAGTCCCAACGCTGTGGTCTCCACTGCACCTTCCTCTGTGCCGCTTGTTCTCAGAGGCTGGTCTGGCCGCCCTGGGAGCCTCGGAGCTCCATCAGGGTGTCTGCAAGATGGAAATTACTCTCATCATAATATTAAGGCATTATTCACCTGTTTGCATTCCCATTCTCTCATGAATACACAGTAGAGTTCCCCAGAGGCTACATGACATGTATTATCACAATAAACTGAATGCAGGAGCAGATATGAGTATACTACTATCATATATGAAGCTGTGATATTGTGATGGAAGGAGAAATATATAGTATTTGTCTTTGTCTCCAGTTCCTGGAAGAAGAGCTCTTAAAATCCATGTACTTTCCGTAATTTCCTGACAGATAAGGAAGAGAGGAGCATCTTTTATGATTCATAATGAGCCCCTTTCAACATATGAGTTTCTGCTAATGAGGTGACTCTTGGGGAGCCCCTAGGTAGTTTCAGGATGGGGGAGGGATTGCCAGGGGAATCAGCCATGTGATTAGAGGGTTGGAACTCTCAGCCCCACCTCCCCCAAACTCAGGGAGGGGACAGGGGCTGGAAACTGAGTTAATCACCAATAGTAAATGATTTATCAACCATTACTACTTAATGGAATCTCCATATAAACCCCTCGGCTACTAGGTTCAGACAACTTCTTGGTTATTGACCACATGGAGGTGTAGGGAGGATGACGAGTCCTGAGAGGACAAGAATGCTCCTTCCCCTCCCCCTTTTTGTACCTCTCCCCGTACCTTTCCTTAAGCCTCTCTTCTATCTGGCTGTAATAATAAACTGGTAAATGCAAGTGTTTCCCTGAGTTCTATGAGCTGTTTCAGCATACTACTGAACCTGAGGGGGGTACTGAGGGCGCCTGAACTCACGTCTGGTTGGTCAGATGCACGGGAGGCCCACCTGAAACAGGGATAGCTTGTGGGACTGAGCCCTTAACTCGGGGGGCTGACAGGTAACTGGCATCAGACTGAATTGGAGGCTGCTTGGTTGGTGTGCAGAGATTTGGAGAATGAGTTGCTGGTGTAGAAAAGAACCAGATATTTGTGTCAGAAATTCTGTGGGTAAGATGGCACATAAGCCCACATTAAAAGATATTTGCAAAACTGTAAAACAAGGCTTTTGAGTTAGTGATGTCAATGCAAGCAACATTCAAACCTGTAGAGAATTTTCGTGAGTTTATTTGAGCCAAACTGACGATAATTGCTAGGAAGCAAAACCTCACCAAGTTGAGAAAATGCTCCAAAGAATGGCAGTTTTGCACCTTATTTTTGCACCAATCTAAAGAGGAGGCAGCAAGGGGTTACATGAAATCCACCGGTGTTAGATTAGGGAGGCAGGAGAAAGCAAAGGTCGGGGGGAAAGGGGAGCCTGACCTCTGGGATTGAGCAAAAAACAAAACGATAGACATACTTTTACAAAGGTGTGTACAGGATAAATAACAGTCAACAATTAACGCATGGTATCATACATGTATCATAGATGCAAAAAGAATACCAGCCTAGGACATGCCTACCCGCCATGAACTACTTTCAGTCAGAAAGTGTTAATTTCAGACCATCCGATATGCTCACTTTGGGTCTCTGAGTTTGTAAGGCCACCACGCAGGCCTCCCTGAGCTTGTCAGGTTTTCTATGGGATCCTTTTTCTTCCACCGTATATATTCTTATTTTTAAAGTTATTCATGTTCACATGCAATGTGGGATGTTTTTTTGTGTGTGATTTTAAATAAGTTGGTTAATAAATCTTTTAGAATCTTTTTGATTAATATCTAATGCTATCAGTGTTCATAGATTCAACCTCCATAAATGAGAGTACTGGGGTATTCAATAACCTTGAAGAGTGTGAGGAAATCCCGAGATCAATAGTCTGAGACTCATGCTGGGCAGTATAACCGGTCGTCACTGCAGGATTCCCCAGGGGCAACAGTCTCCTGCCCTTGTCCCCTCCTACCGCTCATTAAGCCGCTGCTTCCTCCTGCCTCCAAAAACTTCCTATTTGTGGACACCACAGTCATCTGCATGCTAAATGAAGTTTAAAAATACAACTGACCTCCTTTCTCAGTGATGATCTTCCGTTTTGGGAGAAATGAAAAATTGGCCCTCACAAAAAACTTTCCCTCACCAAAAAGAATTTAGGAAAATTAATCCAGTTTACTTCCCACGTGATCCAGAGCAAATTGCTGCACTTCCCCCTCAAACTTTCCTCTATCAAAATCAATTTGAGAATGAAAATAACCCTTTCACAAATGCCAACATCCAAAATATAAGGATTAGTTATAAATTCCATTTTAAAAAATCCAAAATGGAGATGGAGGCATAGGTAAACACAACGCACTTCCTAACAACCAGACCAAAAATTGCAAGTAGACTACAAAACAAATATCACCCAGAATCATCAGAAAATTGAGCTGTATGGAAGTCTGACAACCAAGAAATTAAAGAAACACATTCATCCAGATGGGTAGGAGGGGCAGAGATGCAGAGAGGTGCTGTGAGGCACTGAGAGGGACAGAGGCACCAAATGGGTCGTCCCACACCCATGCGCCGTGGACACAAAGCTCCACACCAGGCTACCCAGCCCACGGTTCTAGTGCCAGAAAGATAAGTCCTCATAACTTCTGTCTGTAAAAACTAGTGGGGGTTGGGGCAGTGGGAGAAACTGCAGGATTATCAGGAGTCTCCTTTTAAAGGGCCCACAGCAGACTTAGGACTTAGGCAGACTCACTCCCTCTGGGCTTCAGCATCAGGGCAACAACTGGAAAGGCACCAGTGGCACACAGGAAGAAATCGAAGTGACTAGCATCAGGAAAGTGCTGAGAGACAGCTTCCTCCTGGACAAAACCCGAGGCCAGAAAACAGCATTGTCCCCTCTCTGAGCCCTCTCCCCACATCAAGACACAGAGTGACAACTTGGGTTGCCTCACCCTGGCAATTACCCAAGGCTCCACCCCCATTCGACTTACCAGTGCACTTTTCTACAATAGGCCATGCTACTAAGATGGAGAGTCAAAGCAGTGCTACCTAATACAGAAAAACAAAAACAGTGAGCCTGCCAAAATGAAGAGACAAAGAAGTTGGCCCAAATGAAAGAACAGAACTCCAGAAAAATAACTAAACAAAATGAGATAAGCAATCTATCAGGTGCAGAGTTCAAAACACTGGTTATTAGGATACTCAAGGAATTTACTGGGTACTTCAACAGCATATAAAATACTCAGGCAGAAATGAAGGTTACACTAAGTGAAATAAAGAAAAATGTATAGAGAACTAACAGTGGAGTGGATGAAGGTGAGAATCAAATCAATGGTTTGGAACATAAAGAAGGAAAAAAACATTGAATCAGAACAGCAACAAAAAAAAAGAATCACCCCCCCCCCCAGAAAAAAAAAAGAAAACAAAAATGAGGATAGACTAAGGAACCTCTGGGACATCTTCAAAAATACAAACATTTGAATCACAGGGATGCCAGAAGAAGAGAAAGAGCAAAAACTTGAAAACTATTTGAAAAAATAAAAGAAAACTTGCCTAATTTGGTGAAGGAAATAGACATACAAGTCCAGGAAGTCCAGAGAGTCCCAAACAAGACGGACTCAAAGAGGATCACACCAAGACACATCATAATTAAAATGCCAAATATTAAAAGTAAAGAGAGAATCTTAAAAGCAGCAAGAGGAAAGAAGTTAGTTACCTATAAGGTAGTTCCCATAAGACTGTTGGCTGATTTCTCAAAAGAAACTTGGCAGGCAAGAAGGGACTGGCAAGAAGCATTCAGAGTGATGAAAAGCAAGGACCTACAACCACGATTACTCTAGCCAGCAAAGCTATCATTTAGAATGGAAGGGCAGATGAAGTGCTTCCCAGACAAGGTAAAGCTAAAGGAGTTCATCATCACCAAGCCATCATTACATGAAATGTTAAAGGGACTTATTTAAGAAACAGATCAAAACTATGAACATTAAAATGGCAATAAATTCACAAATATTGACAACTGAATCTAAGAAACAAACTAAGCAAACAAGCAGAACAGGGACAGTATCATAGATATAGAGATCATTTGGAAGATTATTAGTTGGAAGGGGGAAAGGGGAAAATCGGGGGAAAGGCGCAGGGATTAAAAAATACTAACTGATAGGTACAGAATAGTCAGGGGGGTGTAAAGTACAGTATAGGAAATGGAGTAACCAAAGAGTTTATATGCATGACCCATGGGCATGAACTAAGGGGGGTGGGATTGCTGGGAGATATTGGGGTACTGGGTGGAGGAGGGCAAAGGGGAAAAAGTGGGAAAACTGTAATAGCATAATCAATAAAATGTACTTTAAAAAATCCAAACTGAACGGAGCATGTTAATTTTTTAAAGCTATATCAAAAATTATATTGATGTAAAACAAATACAAATTTATACTATGTGCAGTTCCTGGGTCCCACACAGTATCTATAGGTTTTTCTGTTGATTTGAGAACATTTATTTGTGACTATTTTTAATTACACATTTTATTTTTTTTATGACTTTCTAACCCAATATGGCTTTAGCAATTCTTAAATAACATGGGACAGGATCTACAGCCTAAGGAAACTGTTGTTCCCAAAATACAGTTTCCACATTTCTTTCCAAGAAAGTGATAAAGTGAAGTGATTTTTAAAAATCACCCCACTTTCCTCAGCATAATAATGTATAAACCATATGCACACATATTAATTTATTTCTTAAAATTATATATTTTATATATAACATAAAGTTAGGTTGAAATATAGGGGCTTTCTGGCTCAGAAATCACATTATGTTAACAGTACAAGAGGCAGGCTTTTGCAATTTTTAGCTAAAATTAAAAAAAAGAAAAAATGTACAGGAAAACCCACACATTCCTCAGTAACAGACAGACACACAGCCTAGTGTAAGACCCCAGTAGCAATCATTTGCAACAAAACAAATCAATGTGGGGAAGGGTTTTGCCTTACATGTTGCCCCCTGAAGCAGAGATCAAACAAAAAGCCAAATATAAGTTACAACTATAAATGTAAATCAGTTTAAAATATAAAAACCAATCATAGAGACACAAATTAAGAGACAAATAACCCAATGTGGCACTCAAAAGAAGGTAAAATGTAAAGGATGGGCAAAAAAAAAAAAAAAAAGCCAATGGTCTCAATATGAGCATCGGTCAAAGAACCCTACGTGAACTGTACAGCTCTTACAGGAGGGCAAATGGATGCAGTCTTTCAGGCACGGCATTTAGCAAAATGCATCAATATTTAACCTACTCTTTGGTATACAGGTTGACCTAACAATTTCATTTTAAGAATTTTTCCTATGTCATATTCAAAATTTTTCACATTTACAAAAAATGTAAAAGATTTTCCTCGAGATGTACATCATAGAGTCCTTCAGAAAACCCTCCGGGGCTCAGAGGCATGGCCCGTGGTGCTGATGGGATCCCCCTCAGTCACAACAGGCCCGAAAGGCCCTGGAAGCCCAGTCACCTGGCTAGGCCTGTCACAGGGGGGGCCTTCTTCCTTACCTGCTTATCTATGGGGAAATTATCTGCACTTTCTGTATCCGCCCCAAACATTTTCCACATCCCTGTGAGCTTGTCACTATGAAAGCATTGCCTGATTTCCTATCCAGAACTTTCCACTTGTACAGTGATCATTTTTATAAATTGTCAAGTACTTCCAACACACACATGGCTAGATATTTCAAAAAGAGAGAGATCCAAATATAAAATCAAAGAATTCAAGAAAAATAGTAATGTTAAACTTGAATTTGAAGTATCAGTGTGAGCCGGAAATATGTGTACATGGGTATATTTTCCAGTTCTGTCCTCTGAGAGAAACTAGTAGTGCTGGCACCTTAAATGCAAAGCCCATGGAGCGCCCAGATCTTGATGTCTGAAAACCATTATTCACTAAAAGAAACCAGGACTCCTTAGGGAAATAGGCAGAGCAGGGAGTTTACAAGGTTAGCCCGAAAAATCTTCTGTTTAAGAAAGTAGACAAGAGTTCAGATGAAGGGGACTGTATGAAAAAGCCATGAGCACTGCTTGAAGAAGTGTCTTCTGGCCATATTGAGGATGATTTGAGGACCTAAAAGAATAATGATTACACTTAAATAAATAAAAATCCACAATTCCATTTTGATAATAACAGGAAAAAAATCATTTTTAGCTTAGATAATAAAAAATGACAAAAAAAAAAAAAAAAAAAACATTGAGTTTTGCAAAAAAGGAGTTGACTACTGGTTAACACAACTCACTCTATTTATATTTTATGGATGTTTCTGTATATATTTTATTTTTTTTAATAAACAAGGAAAATACAAATGAATAAAACTAATGACTTAAGCACCCCACAAAATAAATAATCCATAAAAAGAAAAAGGCTAGAAAGATGAAAGATCAAAGTTAGTTACCTATAGTTGGTGGAATTACAGGTGATTCTAAATCATCTTCTTTTTACTTTTCTTTTTCTTCCCTAATTTTCTACAATAAATATGTATTAGTCTAGTAGCATGAAAAAAACAGGCTATAATATAACCTACTAAACATGTAATGTGCACAGTGCCAGCAAAGCCAGCATAGAGTCATATCTATCACTCTTGTATGATTTGATCATAGGTGCCTCTATTTTTTTACACATATCTTTTCACATTTCTTTTATTTTTCAAAAAGGTATTCTGGAAGCAAAATTTTAGTTACAGGTGGCTAGACTAAGTGCAATTCTTGCATTAACGCCCTTGGAATATTTCATATGGGTCTGAGTTTCATCTCTAAAATGACATAAGAGAAGAAAACACGAAAATGTGTAAGACTTCCATGTTTTCCAATGTATGTGGAATTCCTCGAGTTCTTCAGAGTCGAAATCATATTTCTTTCAGGGCTTCAAAAACACAAATCTTTTAGCTCTGAGGGTGAATTTTAGTTTTGGAAACAACCAAAAACCATCCAAAGCCAAGTCTGATAGAGCAGAATACTACTCTTTGGTTCAAAATGAGGTGCAATTGTAGAGTTACAAGGTACAAAGTATAAACTGTCTCAGAAGTATTTCCAAAGTGGAATTCATTAGGCATTTTGAGGCATTTTGTGAGAGAAAAAGTAGTGCCTCACCAGAGGGTACTCATTTATCACCACCATTTCCTTTGCCTTTCTCTCGCGAGTAAGGATATCACGGCCTCACACCCCACGTATTCTGAGCCCATCCCCCGAGGGGACCCTTTCACTTAGCATAACTCAAGATCCTCTCCTAATTCTAGAAAATATTTGAAATTCTGGCCTCTTTGAGAAATTGTGTTCAGTCCTTCATAAATGGTCACCTCCTCCGCATTTCTCTTGAATTTTGGGGCGAGCATCCTGATTTATCTGGAAAAAAATCATTAGTCAGTTATTATAGCACCTTCCATTCTCAGGATTCCTGTCTCAGCAACTGAAGAGTTGGATACTCTGGAGGCGCAAATATTTCTGGTTAAATAAAACCAGCTAAAGGACTAAAAGTCTCAGGGTTGGGTTAATCTCTTCTTAGCATGAGTTTTTGTTCCTGGAGTTACCTTCTACCTAGAGTCTTCTCTCTCTGTGAATCTGGAACTTGAGGCCAAAAAAGCCAGCCCTGGTCAGGTCAGAAAATACCTCTTTCTAGCTTTTGACTCAGTATGTTTTTCTATATCAAAAATCCAGGCCATAGTGTCTCCGGGTCACCTTTCCAACAGGATGCTCTGAGGCAGCAGGGACCCAGCAGCTGTGGCCGCACAGTCTTCTGGCCTCTTGATGATAAAGTGAACCAGGGCCCTGGGAAAGGATAAGATCAAACTAGGTCCCAAGACTCCATCACTTCCATTCAATAAACATTTCAGAGCAGAATATCATCATGGCAACAGCCAGTTGACACAAAATAGATCTATCTCAGCCTAAAAGAATCTAGCCAAGCTTTAAAAAAAAAAAAAAAAAGTTTCAAAAAGTAAAAGGAACGAGTGAGGAGTATAAGAGGGGGAAAGCCGCACTGCACATTGCTTTCACCAGACCTGGTATGCACTGTTGATTGAACTTGACTCTAGTTTCAGCAAACAGTGTTAATTTCAAAGGCTCCCTTTCTTGTCAGACTGAGTTTATGAACAGGGCTATTCGCTAATAAATGTGACCTTTACATCCCATTACTCTAAACACAGACTTGCTCTCTGTCCAGGCCGAGGGGTGGGGATGTCAGGGAATAGCTGGAGAAGAGCCTCTCCTCAAACACTCAGGCCTTCACCAAACCTCCCATGGCCTGTTTCTGCTCAATGTTTGTCCAGTTCTTCCATTTATTCAACAACCTTCTTTTTAATCTCTTGGATATCCACCATGCACAAAGTGTTATGTGATGTTTGGAAAATTAATACAGCAACCAAGTAGCCAAGCAGACATGCCAAAATGGGGGTATATTAAAGAAAGGCAACCCAAGTGGGTTTGGGGCATGGATTTTTGTTTAACAACATTGTGTACCAGTAGTTTTCTCTTTATTTCAATTTACTTTCAGTTCCATAGAAAAGTCTATTATGGCAGTACTTGCTTCCTTTCATCATTTGCTTAGTGCTGTCAGCAGTCTGTTCGTTTCAGTGTGCCTTATTTTCCCTTCCTCTCTCTATCGCAGGAGGATGGTAGAGTTCTCCACTCCGTACTCCCATGGACTAACCTCCTAACAGCCCTCTGGAGAAGGTAACCGCTCTCCAATGCTTAGAGCAGTGCCCCAGCTCCTAAAAGAGCCCATTACACTGTAAGTGCCTTATAATTATGGGTTGCTAAGCAAACCCTCATTTTACAGATGACAAAACAGAAGCATGCAGAGGTTCAATGAGTTGCTCAAGGTCACTAGGCTCTGAAGCTCTGACACTGGGCTCAGAAGGGAGAACCTTCCATTCTTATCACAGTTGTTTTAAAGATGTTCTTATTCCCCTTCTTCTATGCAAACTCTCTCTCTTTTCATTGGCCTATTTTGGCATTTACCAACCTTTTTCAGTTTATGAATCAAATTATCTAAAAAATTTTTAAATGTTTCTACAACTCAGTGATGTGAAGTATGTTCACTCTCTGGTTGGGAGCATTCAATGCAGTTTTCACAGTCTTACATACTGAAAATCTCCTGGCTTTGGTGCCTCCTTTTCTCTGGGCCTTTACCTCTGGGTTTCTGGATTATTACACCTGGAGTTATGAGAATCAGAAAAATCAATCACTGAAACACAAATAACAGATGGGTGGGATCATAAAAAGGTGAGTGAGAGGAAATTGGTTAGAATTCCAGTTCCTGTGTGTGCAACATACAATAGAACACACACAAGCATGCACTCAACCAGCCTCTGTCTGTAATTAGTCTTCTGGTATTGCCTTTATCATAAACCATCTGTTTTCTTATCGCTGGTTGTGTGTTAGCACATCTGAGTCCTTAAGTATAGGGCCGATTACATTATTGCATATGTTTTTTTTAAGTTTCTAGAGGGTTCCTGGCAATTTTATGAGTTGTAGATATTTGGTATTTAACTTTTCCCAATAGATGGTACAATCTTTGAAGATGAGAATCAGATTTCTCTCAAGTAACAATTTTTCTTTCATTTCCCCCCACATAGGAAATGCTCCATAAATTCTCCATGCACACATACACACATGTACACTTTCACATAGACACACACATGGTAGCGACCTGCTTTCTTTCAAACACCAGTTATCGAAATTGTATTTTGAAACTACATTTCCTTTCTTGACTGAGTCTCTTGTAAAAGTTCATTGAGGAAAAATTAAGCGCCTTAGTTTTCTATTCAATTTCACATTGTACAATAAGAATTTTTTTTTTAAATCTAGCATATTTGAATGAAGGCCCACACGTGCCATGGCTTTCCCAGGATTTTAAAGACTAAATTAGTCCTATAGCAAACAAGTAAGATTATAATTTTGTATATTAATCATAACTACTGAGCATCTAGGGTATGCCGGATTATGTAAGCACTACAGATAAATATTAGATACAGTCCCTTAACCTTAAAAAACTCTTAGATTTATCTGAGAAAGAAAATATAATAATTCTAAAAATAAGTTAATTGAGGCTGTGAATTATACATCACAAATAAGTAGTTCAGACAATGAGGATTATATGAAATAAAAAAGAGTGTTTGCTATGGGCCAAAATGGTCCTAGAAAGCTTCACAGAAATGGGACTTTACCTTCAAGAATGGTTATATTTCAAATCAGCAGGAGGTAGAGCTTTGCCTCTCTTTCCTCTTCCTGGAATGTTGTTCTTTAGATGACTGTTTCCCTGTGCCATTCAGAAGTCCTAGACTGTCACCTCTTCAGAGATACCTTTTGTAAGTGCCAACTTTAAAGTAGCCCCCAGATATCCCCTAGTATATGCCCTAGTTTTAAACCTCTCTCTAACATTTACTTCCTGATATTTTTATTGTCCTTGCTTATTTGTACATTATCCGTCTTCACCTTCTAAAATGTAAGTTCCATATGAGCCATGACATTGTTTCATCCTATTGTGTTCCCTGTTCCTTGAAGATTGTAACAGGTGTTCAATAAATATTAGTCACATGAATGGATGGATGGATGGTTACATGAATCATGCAAATAGCATAAGAAAAGGCCTAGAGGGCTACAATGCAAAGAATAAGTCTGACAAGGTGAAAATTCCAATGAAAGTGGAGAGATTTTTGTATGAAAGCAGCAGAAATAAGATTGCCTGATAGTCAAATGAACAAGGGCTATAAGCAGGCAATTCACAAAATATAGAACCAAATATCAAATAACCATATGAAAAAACACACAATCCCATTGGTTATTAAAGAAATATTAATGAAAATAATTAACAGTAAAACTGACAAGATCTAAGATGACTGTTTCAAAGATGAATAGCTTTAAAAATTAAAAAATAACAAATAAATACATAGATCAAAAAATGTTGAAGATGATAAAACCTAAAATTGACAATATTTCTAAAATTCAGCACTATTTCTGGGGGTAAATATTTATCAAATCCTTAAAAATCGCTCTCTATGTATATTATTTGACCCAGCAGTTCTACACTCACAATTTATCTTGTACTGGAACTAATCAGGCAATATTAAGTCTCAGGAATGTGAGTATCAGGATTGTTTATACAAGTGAAAAACAGAAAACTGTATAAATGTATCGTGGCAGACAAGTAGTGTACTGGATCGTGTTTTGCTCACGCAATAAGGTAAGTACGATGCATCCGTTAGATGTATGCTTCACGCGTCAAACATGTTAGTGCAGGTGGCATAACCCCAGTGTCATAAAAACAGAACAAAAATAAAATGTATGTACTGAAAGTAAATTGGACTTCTAGTACCAAGGTGACCCAGTAAGAATTATCTGCTTTATCTGCTCAATCAAATAAAGTTTTAAAGTTCAATTAGAGAATCTGGTATAATTAGGGACAGGTGTAGAGAAAATTAGGCAAACAATAATATAATAGGATTATTAACTCTAAGGGAAAAACTGTGTAATAAAGGAACAATTGTTTTAATGGTAAATGTGGCTCAGTTGTGAATAATATTTGTACCCTTCATAATGCAAACTGAACACTGATATCACCAAAAAGTGCAATATAACCATATACAGAAAATAGAAGAGGTGATGTGTGTGTGAGGTGGCGTATATAAGCTAAAATCCCTTCTGTAGAAGAAAGACAATAGATAAAATCTAAAATAAAAGTCAGTAATAGTATGAAGATAATATTTAGAAAAATATACCAAGATGAATAATAAAAGTATTGAAAGCAAGTAATGCACCAGGTTTTACTCTACATGATTAAAAATATCTGCTTCCAAATTAATTGCATTCCTTCAAACAAAGATTTGGGTTCTTTCTTATTTACTATCTTAGGCCATTCTGGATGCTATCACAGAACATAATAGACTGGGTGGCTTATAAACAACAGAAATGTATTTCTCACAATCTAGGGGCTGGGAGGTTCAAGATCAAGGAACCAGTATGTCACAGATTGGTGTGGGCCTGCTTCTGGGTTCACAGCCCTGCCTCCTGCCTGTCCTCACGTGGTGGGAGGCACTAGGGAGCTCTGTGCAGCCTCCTGTACAAGGCACTAGTTAGTCCCTTTTATGAGAGCTCCACCTACAAAACCATAACCTCCACGTATCAATCTGGGGAGACGCAATACATCCAGTCCACAGCATTTACCTATTGATTTTTGAGTTGGTTTGCTATTGCAATGTTTACAAAAATAAAATGCAGTTAGAAACAAAGCACTTCCCCAATCTTGGGGATCCAAATGAGTCCTAATGAATCAAACAAGAATGAATAGGCTCTTCCCCCAGCAGCAGGTTTGAGGGTCTGAACAGTCTCTAACTGACCCTCAGTCCCAATTTGATATGGCCTTTGCTTGCCAAGGTCTTATGCCTCTTACTAGTTCTGACAATCCCAGTTACTCCAGCAGTGGGACCAAGAGGGGGCACTCACAGTGGTAACAGAACAAATACATATCAATAGGAGAAATATTATCTTAGTTCAACGAAAATTTTTACTGTAGGGCAGGCACTGTGCTGGGGTCTCGAGAGATCTGATTAGGAGATATGTTTATCACAATACATTGTGACAAGTGCTAAGATAAAACGTGAACAGGGCATTGTATAAACCCAAATGAGAGACACAACTCCAGATGACTACCTTGAAGAAGGTAAGATTGAGGATTACAAGATTAAGAGTAAGAATAAGAGATAATGGAAGGTTTAGAATTGGACCCTAGAGCCAGACAGTCCTGGCCTCCAATCTCAGCTCCATGTTTATAGAATCAAGAGTAAATCACGTAATCTCTCCAAGCTTTAGTTTTCTTGTGTCAAATGGGCATAGGTACTGTAGTTCTGAGGATTAAGGAGAGTATGCAAAGTGGATAGTGAGTAATAGGCACTCAAAAAAGGCTTCTTAGCCTGATCATTGTTTTTGTACTTTAGGACTGCTCTCCTGTGGACCAGGAATGAGGCTTCTTGTTTTTCCAAAGGGAATGGGTTTGGTGGGCTGCAAAGGAAAAAACCCTGGTCCTCTTCCCCAGACAAAGTCCTAGGGAAAGAGCAAGAGACCTAAAATATTAATCTGTAGACTCTTTGATCAGAGAAAACCCAGGCCTTATTGTTTGGATGGAGCGTGGGGATGTAGCAAAATTCAGAGTAGAAACTGCGGTGCGAAACGTCTAAGAAGAGGAGCTCCAGACATCCTCTGTTTTTTCATGAACCAACACACCACACAAGCAGTGAATGAGTCATTGCCTGCCAAGGATGGCACTAAAGCAGTGGAGAGAGCGATAGGCCTTTAGTGGACGCGGGACTAAAAATGAGGAAAATGCTTTTGGTTACCTGAGCTAACCAATGACCAAGAGGCAGCTGAAGTGATGAATGTCAGTGAGGACCAAAGGCATCTGGGATAAGAACCCTCAGACCATCAGAACTTAGAGGACCCCTTGCAGAAAGGCGATAGTCCTAAATTGGCATTTGCCTAGTAGAGTTGGAGCCCACAAGGAAGTTTAGGTTAAATTGTAGAAAAGTGAGTTACGTATTTTCTCCTACCAGTTTCTGGGCTGACATTCATAGGTGTTACATTCGTTCTTCTAAAACTCTCCAAAACATCCTGAGCTCCAACAGACTTGAGGACCACTTAAGTGTTTCTGCTTTGAAAGAGCAGATGCTTGCTCTTGTCAATGCCCAGGGGGCGAGAGAGGGGCCCTAAAGAAGCATGAGACCGAGGCAGATGTCAGAAGGCCGGTCTCCTAACTTCACTGTTACACAGAGCACAAATGAATCAGCCTGATCAGCCCATACACTCCCTGTGGTCAATCTAAAGGGAAGCCAGTCATTATAAAAAATCACTCCCATTATAAGAAGAAGAAAAAAACAAGAGGAGTCAGCATGGTAGGTACATTCTCCATGGATTAGACAGTAATCCCTCAAAAATTCAGATGGTTTGTAACTATAGTCCCAACCCTCAGGTGGCACGTAAGTTTCTGCCCGCATGTCTGGCCTCATCTGCCACCACTCCCCCTCACCGGGGCCTTGCTCCAGCACCGTGGGAGCTGACGAGACATCCCGTGATGTGTCTCTGCACACGCCTCTGCATATGCTGTTCCCTCTGTTCGAGTGCCATTCCTCACCCAACAGCCTGAAGCTTCCGGCTCCTGCTTCATCATCCAATTAACCAATACTCTTCCTTAACATATTGCATACATGGCTTCTGCTGCTATTGAAAAGTCAGGCCTCAGTCTAAACAGCAGCCTCTTTGTAGGTGATCTGTGCTTTCTCTGTGGCTCTCTTTAAGATCTTTTCTTTGACTTACGTCTTCTGCAGTTTTACTATGATGTGTCCTGGTAGGTATTTCCCTTTACATATGCTTTTTGAAACTTTGACTTCTTGAAGCTTAGAGTTGGTATCTTTCATTAATTCTGGTTACTTTAAAAATGTTTTTACAAAACATAGTTGACATACAATATTCTTAGTTTCAAGTGTACAGAAGTGATTTGACGTTTATACACCTTACGATATAATGACTATAAGTCTAGTAGCCATCTGTCACTGTGCAAAGTTATTAGGGTATTCTTGACTATATTCCTTGCACTGAACACTACATCCTGTGACTTATTTATTCTATGACTAGAAGTTTGTACCTCTTATTCCCCTTCACCTTTTTCACCCATCCCCTCACCCCCTTCCCCTCTGACAACCATCATTTTGTTCTCTGTATCTATGAATCTGTTTTTGTTGTATTTGTTTTGTTTTGTTTAGATTTCACATACAAGTGAAATCATACAGCATTTGTCTTTCTCTGCCTATCTTATTTCACTTAGCATACTACCTTCTAAGTGCATGTCTACCATCTATCCCTCTAAGTATTGACTCTCTTCTCCCCCACCCCCTTCATTTTCTCCTCTCTTTCTGGAAGTCTGATGAAATATTTTCCATCTCTTTTTTACCTCTGTATGTTTAATATTTATTTATATCTGTTTGTTAGCTCACTAATTCTCTCTTCTACTGGGTCTAATTGCCATTAAGCTCAGACAGTGAGCTTTGATATTTTATTATAGAGATTTTTTAATTTTTAGAAGTTTTACTTTTAAAAATCTGATCATTGTCATAGTTTTGTAGTTTGCTTATAAATTTAACCTCTTCTTTATTTCTCTAGAAATGCCTATTCTATAATGTTTTGACAATACTTACACCTGAAAACTTTTCATGTTTGATTTTAGAGTCTGTACATTCTGCTGCCTCTCACTCATGGTAACTTGCTTCAACTGTTATTTTGGTATTTCTTATACAAACTAATATTTTCTGGAAGTTTTTCATAGGAATTTTTTGAGACCTAGTTTAAAGATGGGTTCCTTCAGAGAAATCCCCCAACGAAGATTGGTGTTTGCATCTGCCATAGATGCCAGAGGTCATGACCAAGCCATCATTACTCTAAATCAAATTGTAAGATTGAGGATTTTTCAGAGTTTCCAGTGAGTATACATTTGGGCTGCACAGTGGGAGGAATAGATGGTTATAAATATGGTTTCAAAGGGAATTTTTTTTTCTTCACTCAGAATTCAGTTTCAAGACAGGAAATTTTCTTTGATGGTCCTTGGGTGTCAAGATAATTTCTAATTTAGTTTTATATGGTAGCCTTGAGGGGGTGGGGGGAGTGTCCCAGCTTTAGTCATGGAGTCTTCTATTAAACCATGCATATTGGTCGGCCCTAAGCAGTATCTTCTACTTCTTGAAACTGTGGAAACAACAATTTAAGGCCACTAAGATCCAGGAAATGTCTTTTAGGACCCTGGTTATTCCTGTGGGTTTCTCCTTTTACAAGTTTTGAAAAATTTGACTGCATTTTAGCTGGCATTTTAGTTGTTTCCAGAGGCTCAAGTCTGCCCCGCTGTCAGAAAAACAGGTCTAAGATGATTTGTTTTCACTACTGCCTTCCTGATACTGAGCTCTTTGTGAACAAAGGAACATGTCTTCTTTATCTCTCACCTGTTGCAATATGAGGAGCTTGGTAAGAGTTTTGCTGATTAAAATTATGAATGAATGCAGTTTTGATTAAAGCACCTGTTTAAAGGGATATAACTTTTATTTTCTTTGAAGACTAGAAATTTGATGAAATAGTAATGTTCTTGAAATTCTTTTATTAACCAAATATGTTTTTCTCCACAACTTGCTTACCTTTTTCTCCAGAAGAAAACTTTTAAAGGTAAGGTGGCAGGAAGTTCAAGAAAAAATATGAGGCAAAGAGGGTGTTATAGAAGAATTTAGCATGCTCAGAGATCCTTAATGAAGTTAAAAACCTCCAGAAAATATAAATGACTCAGGGACATGGACAACGGGGAGGGATATGATTGTGGGAGAAGGGGTGGGCTGGGTGGGGGGGAGCAATGGGGAAAAAATGGGACAACTGTAATTGAAAAACAAAAAAATAAAATTAAAAAGAAAAAAAACCTCCAGAAAAAAAAAAGGAATTTATTTTAACTCAGTCATTAAATATTACCTTATATTAAATGTTGGTTATTTTTTAATAAAGGAGGCTTAGAAAAAGTATGGTTATGAAATACACCTGGAATGGACACATAATTTAAATGAAAAAACCTAAAGTTTTGTGATCAAATATATTTTAAATGGTAACAACCTAAAAATCTGTAAGTGAAAGCAAACCTGTTCACAGCTATGATTCCTTCAGACACACATTGTATTTCCAAATTTATGAAGAGGCGTTCCCCCTGCTTTACCACACCCATATATAGATCACCTGAGCAGACCTGTATTAGCTTAGCTATTCTGGAATTCCTATCTGGGACCTGAAATAGTCACAGAAAGACTCCTTGGGTGAAAAAAGGAAGAAGCTGTATGAAAAAGAAAAGTTATATCAGCTAAAGGGAACAGGACTTCTGGTTTGCGGAAGACAGTAGACTAGGCTACCACTAATAACATGTGGAAATACAGGTTAAGATATAACTTTTCAAAATTATGGCTGTTGCTATGGAAAATGGTTTGGAAATTCCTCCAAAAATTAAACATAGAATTACCATATGATCCAGCAAGTCTACTACTTCTGTATATATATATATTTGACCAAAAGAATTGAAAACAGGAACTTGAACACATATTTACACACCTGTGTTCATAGCAGCATTATTCACACTAATAGCCAAAAAGTGGTACCAGCCCAAGTGTCCATCAGTGGAAGAATGGACAGACAAAATGTGGTCTATACATAAGATGGAATATTATTCAACCTCATAAAGAAAGGAAATTCTGACACATGCTACAACATAGATGAACCTTGAGGATATCATGCTAAGTGAAATAATCGAGAGACAAAAGGACAAACACTATATGATTCTTCTTTCATGAGGTACCTGAAGTAGCCAGATTCATAGAGACAGAAAGCAGAATGGTGGTTCCAGGGGCTGGGGGGGAGGGCTGGAGGGAGGGGAGGAGGAAAATGGGGAGTTTGTGTTTAATGGATATGGAGTTTCATTCTGTGAAGATGAGAAAGTTCTGGAGATGGAAAATAGTGTGGTTGCACAGCAATGGCGATGAACTTAATACCACTGAACTGTATGCTTAAAATTGTTTAAATGCTAAATTGTATGTTATGTATATCTTATCATAACAAAAAACTCTGCCCTGGCTGGTGTGGCTCAGTGGATTGTGTGCCGGCCTGCAAAGCAAAGGGTTGCTGGTTCAATTCCCAGGCAGGGCACATACCTGGGTTGCAGGCCAGGTGTTGGGCGTGCATGAGAGGCAACCACACATCAATGTTTCTCCTCCTCTCTTTCCCCTTCCCTTCCCCTCTCTCTAAAAATAAATAAATAAAATATTTTTAAAAATCTATGACTGTGGTCAAGAAAAGAAAGGGAGAGCCCACATGTGAGAAGCCAGGACAGGGCTGAGGGACACCTAGGCAGGTGCATGAGCTGAGGCTTTAGCCATTATGGAGCGTTATCTAATATGGGTGGCTAGGAATTTGACTTTTGATGGGTTGCTAACTCAGTAAAACTGGACCAACAAACTCTGCCTACTCAGCCAGAGAAACAATATGGAGGTTGTCTTGGCCATAACTCTAGCTAGGGAATTAGAAGACTAAATCAATGAATAATTCTGCCATCAAAACTCAACATCCTAAGTCTGTGTGTTTTGAGTTTGTTCTACACTGCATTCATGGTGTGAGAAATCTTCGAGCTGAAAAAAAAAGATGTAAAATTACTTTTAGGCTGCTGTCAGCTTGGGGGTGGGGGGTTGGGTGTGGTTCAGAAGAAGGAAACAAACACATACTGGGGGATTCTTTAATCACTGAAGCTGTGCAGATTCCCAAAGGGGGAAAAGGTCCCTCTTATAATCCCAAATTGAAAAATACACAAGGAAATTATTCATTGTGAACCAAAGTCAAAAGAAATAGAAAACAGAAATATAAAATAATTTTAAAATAACCTGAAAGATAATACAATGTGACATGAATAAATAGAGGTATTAAACAGTACAGAACTAATAAGATGGAAGGAGAATTAATGACCTGGAAGCCAAATCTGGGTACATTACCCAGAACACAGACTGAAAGATATTAGAAGACAAGAAATTAAAAAGAGAAGTTAAAAGACATGAAATAGAGATGGAAAAATCCAGCATGTATCTAATAGAAAATTCAGAAAGAGAGAATAAAAGTAATGGAGAATAAACAGTATTCATAATAGTGGTTGAGAATTATTCAGATTTAGGAAGCACAGCGAGTCTAAGCATCATATATAAAAATAAATTCACATTTAGACTCATTGCCATGAAATTATATGCAATCTAAGGAAACCAAAATATCCAGAGAGGGAAAAACACATTACCAATAATAAAACAACAGCCTAAATGGCAACAGAATATCTAACAGAATTAGTAGAGACTGGAATGCATGGGATAATAGCCTCAAAGTATGGAGGGAAAATAACCAGCAACTTAAAATTCTATTATCAGCTAAATTATAATGAGATGCTCTAGGTGAAGTAAACACATTTTCAGAAAGGGGCTGTTAGGCTTGCTACTGGTAAAAGAAAGCAAAGATAATATGCTCACAATTGGACAAACAATATGTCAATAGTTGGTAAACCTATAGGTAAGGCTAAGTAAAACATTAACTTAAAATATCAAAAATAGAAACAATAAATAATTTGGAGGATATTATTTAAAAATGAACTGCTAAAAATTATAATATACAAGTTGGGTGAATGATAGAGACTGGAATTAAAACTTTTTGAGGTCCCTGCCTGCCAGGAATGCGTGTTAACAAGCCACTGGGAAACCTAAATGAATTGGAAAGAAGGAAATAATAAAGTTAAGAACAGAAGTTAATAACATTATAAAGACACAGTCAAGAAAGTTAACAAAAGGAAAAAACGGGTCTTTTAGAAGACAAATTAAATAGGCGACCATCTAGCTAACGTGATCAAAAGAAGAGAAATTAAAATAAAAACAAACAACGCTCAATAGAAAGAATATTAAGAGAGATGTAGTAGAAAAATAAAAGAAATATTATAAACAATATAAATAAATTTGAAAATTTAGATTAAAAGGGCAATGTTGAGGAAACCTATAACAATAAAGCTGACTCAGGAAGAAATATATATAAGCTATATATTACTACCAAAGACACTAATCGGTCTACATGGCCCCTGCTGCAGCCCTACCTCATACACACACAGGCACAATCGCCAAGCCTGGCTGCTTTTGCAGGTAAGTTCTGCCTTCAAGACATGAATCACTTTAATATCATAAAATTGCTTTAGAAAGATGGAAAAAGGAGGGAAGCTATCCAGTTCATTTTATGAGGCCAAGAAACCTTGAAACAAAACTGGAAAGAAAAACTGTAGGCCACTTTCATACATGAACAAAGAGACCATCGTATTAAATATGTTATTTTTTAAATCTGACAATGTAATTTCTTAACTCATTGCTAATTATAATCAAAGAATGTAAAAAATGGATTAAATCAGTTAATATAATCATATTAACAGACTAAAGGAGAAAAACCATTTTAAAAATGCAGAAAAGGCATTTAATACAATTCAACAATAAGTCTTGATTGAGCAAATGCACCTTCCCAAAATAAATAAATAAATTCTGTTAAACAAACTAGGACTCAATGAGAACTCTCTTAACTTAATAAAGCATCAAGTATATCCTTCAAAAAGCCATTGCAAATATTGAAATTAATAATGTTAAAAGCATAAGGATACCACTGTTAGTCTCCTCTCAGTGTTATACTATAGGTCCTTGTCGACATAAGAAAAGAAAAAGAAAAGGTTAAACGATTAAGATGTTGAAAGCAGCCTTATTCCTAATAGTAAAAAATTCAGACTAGCCCACATGTCTGTCAACAGGAGATTGGGTAAACAAATTGATAGGTACTATTCCGTCATACAAGAATGGAGTACTGATAGAGGCGACAGCCTAGCGAATCTTAAGACGACGTTGTGCTATGCCAAAGCAGCCAGTCCCCAGAGAAAATAGACTGTATGGTTCCACTTGTATGAAGCTCAAGAACAGGAAACACTAATGGATAGCCACAGAAAGCAGAGTGTTGTTTGCCTAGGGTTGGGAGAGGGCAACTGAAGGCAGGGAAGCCCGAGGGAACTTTTGGGGATGTGGAAGTGTTCTGTGTTTTAATTGGGGTGTTGATTTACACAAATGTATATAGGTGTCAGATCTCATTGAACTAAATAATTATGACCTGTGAATTTTACTGTTGGATAATTATATCTCAATTTTTAAAAGCACAGAGACACAAAAAACTAAAGAGTGGGGAAAATGGGGTAATGTAATTAGTACATAGAATACATGTTTACATAGACTATCCGAGACAATCTATAAATAAATATTAGTGCTAATAAGAAAGTTCAGCAAGTTTGCTGGAAATCAATATAAAAAATCAATAGTTTTGTTCAAGGACATTATTAACCACAGCAGTAAAAGCTTTTAAGGTGCCTAGAAATAAATCTAACAAATGGTGTGCAAGATTTTTATGGAGAAAGCAACAAAACCTTATTGAAGAGGGAAAGAAACAAAGGATTTACTATATTCATGAATGAGGGGGTTCAATATTTTAAAGACTGCAATTTCCCCCAATTTACCTATAAATTCAATACAATTTCAATAAAAATCCCAGTAGGGTTTTTCAGAGAACTTGACAAAAATAAGCTAAAAAATTGCAAAGGAAAAGGAGCGTGGAGAAGGCTTCAGAAGGATGAGGAGAAAAAAATGGGGGGACTTATCCTTTTGAATGTTGGCACTCATTATAAAGCTACAGTGATTTAAAGAGTGCGATATTGCCACGGGGGATAGAGAGCTTGGAAATTGAATCACTAAGCTATGGAAATTTGGAATATGACAAGATAGCATTGCAAATCATTGGGCAAAGAATGAGAGTATTGAATAAATGATGCTGGGACTTCATAGGGGAAAAGAGTGGTCCAACTATTCACACGAAAGCAGGAAAAATTGGATATCTACCTCACAGCATACAAAATAATCACCTAAATGTGAAGAGCAAAATTTAAAAAGAAAATATAGGAGAATATCTTGATGACATTTAAGTCGTCGTCGTCGTCGGCAGCCGTCCGTCTCGAGAGACGATGGTGTAGCTTCTTAAGAGTCTATCTGCACCGCCGAGAATGGCTGTGCAGTCCGACTCGGGAGTGACATGGTATCTGTCTCCTCCCGTGTTGAATCGACATCTTGCGATGACGCTGGAGTGTCCTCTCCAGTGAAGCTGAAGCTACAGAGCCTGGGCAGGGTGATATGGAGGGTCTGCTGTTGCCCATGCAGCAGACCCCCCCCCTCTCTTCGCAGCTGAAGGGTCCAAGGGAAAGACGGAGTCAATACAGCTTGGCTTCAGGTGCGCCGCAGGAGTTGCCGGTGTTGACTACAACGTCAAACCGCCTTAGGGACTCCGGCTCCGGATTTTCTGTCGGGGTTTACTCCCTTAGCCTTTCCCCTGAAGAGGTATGCCGCAAGGCAGCGGAGGTTTTTTGGAGAGTTTTCCTTCTCTGATGTGCCCTGACTGGAAGATCGAACCAGCGACACTTAAGTAGTGTCATATTATTTAGGATGCCAAAAGCATAAACTGTACTGAGGGAAGAAAACATTGAGAATATAACTATATGAAACTCAGAATCTGTGTATCAGGGTGACATCAAAAAGAAAGTCACTATCTATGAAGGAAGATGTTTACAACCCATGTAACTGGCTTTATGTAATCGTAATATTCGATATAATAGAATTCCTTAAAAACCAGGCAAGGCAATTAATCCAAGAGAAAAAGAAAGTACAAATAAACATATGAAAAGATGCTTCAACCTCTCTAGTAATCAAAGAAAATTGCAAACTAGAACAACAATAAAGTGCCATCCCATACCTAGCAATTAACAAAAATCGATCATTGATAATCAATAAATCCAATAGTACCAAGAACTGGTGGGACTACTGGAAAACATATAGTTTTATACAGTTGCTGGCATGGCTGGAAATTGTTACAACTACTTCAAAGACTAATTTTGGAATAATTAAAAAGAAAAAAAGCTGGTAATGTGCATAATGTACCAACCAGAAATGTAGCTTCCAGATGTTTGCCGTGGAGCAATATGTACTCAAGGAAATATATGCTAAATTGTTCATTGCAACATGGTTGATAATAAGAAAAAAACAGGAAAAAACACAAATGTTATCAAATCATACACTTTTTAAATATATAGAGGTAAACTCTATGTGTATTCATTATGGATGCAGACGTGTTGAAAGAAGGCATATCCTGATGCACAGCAACATCAGAATAGGGGTGGGGATGGGAGACCTAGATTATTACCTGACTTGGAATCCTGGCTGCTCTGCTTACCTGCTGTGTGGTCTTGGACAAATTGTTTCAGCAACCTTTTCTCAGCCCCTCCTCTATTAAATGGGGGATAACAATCGTGTTTATATCCTATGTCCACTGTGTGCAGTAAAGGAGCTAATGTACATAAAGTGCTTAGAATAATGGCAAGCATACAGTACATTTGCTGTTTTTATTACCATCATGATCATCATCATCATCACTGTAGTCATCATCAAGACAACAGTTACCTCTGGGAAGGGAGAAAAAAAGATGAAGATAAACTTACAGCTTTATCTTTAAGGAAATATGGCTACATGCTAACATATATTAAGCCTGAGTTTAATATGAGTATGTGGCTGAGGGTACTGAAGTATATGATTATTTG